>NC_085844.1:76074502-76403565 GCF_035594765.1 Anolis carolinensis
GATAAGCGAGACTCTACTGTAGTAGATCAGCTGCTCTTCTTAGTAACAACTCCCAGATGCAATCACTCTCATGCCCAGGAAATGCTGGGAAAGGCTTGGAGAGCCATAGCATTTATTTTGGCTTGAGAAAACTTGCTACCTCAGGGAGAGAAATAAGCAATGTGGTCACCCAGCAGAAAGCTGCAATTTCACATTCATCCCACCAAGACAAAGATATTGGCCTCTCAAACAAAAAAAAAACTGCAGTAGGGCCACAGCTACATTATGTCGGCAAAATTTAAGATTGGAATGAGATGAAATTATATGCTATTAATATAATTTGTCCTTATCAATGCATGCTAGGGCAGAAGGCATTTAGTTTATTTTGTCCCATTCCCTCTTGCACTGAGCTTAAAGACATTTAAGCAGTACATTACCAGTATTTAGAATTTCAAAAAATATGTTTTGCTTCTCATAAAAATGCAGACTCGTAAACAGAGCTTCTCCAGTAAGTTCCCTGTGCAAGACTCCTAAACATAAATGGAGCTCTCAGGCCCAATTTGCAAGGCACCTCCCAAATCATACAGCTCTGGCTTCCATTTATAAAGCACCATTTGCACAGCTCTCAAAAGTGTACTTGCAAACTATTCATAAAATGCCCCAAATCAAACCATAAACAAAATATTTAATACCCAGCAGACAGAAATCCATGCCACAAAAAAAGGGAATTGGCGGATAGGGATATGAAACATTCTTTTACATGTTTCCCCATTCTTTTACTTGTTTCATGTTTAACCATGGAATAAAAAAGCAATTTAAGAAGTTAAAACAACTATTTAAGGAGGGGATGAAAATAGAAAATAAAGCACTGAAAATAAATCTGTTCAAAGGGCATCCCATCTCTCCTATCTAATGGCCAGTCTGTTGCCGTTTTAAATCTAATATTTCAAAGCAAAACGAGAATATCCCAAAAGAAAACCACATACCTGATGGCCCATTGTTTCTTTATAATCATAGAAGTACTCCTATGTGATTATTATAGGACAGAGATTTCTTTTTTCCGTGTGTATTGTCCATCCACATTTACATGGCACTTAACACAGTGCTGCTATTCTTGCCATTCTTCTTTAGCAGCGCCATCTGGTTTCTCTGATATTTAAGTGGGAAGGACTATGTAGTTTTCAGAAGCCGCATTCTCTCACAGTGTGAAGTCTTACAGATAATTGGGGAAAACTAGACCCTTGAACAGCCTCGCTGGGAAACAGAGGCCCGGCCGCCAAGGAAGATGGTGTGCAGCTGTCAGAATCCTGCTGTCTAATGGCAGTCCTTCAGGATCGGATCCACTTCAGCCCTGCAGGAAGCCCTTGTATAGCCCATGCCTGGAAATTGTTGGAGGCTCTGCTAAAACCCCAGGCTTCATTCACTCGGTGAAGACACCTGTGAGACTGGAAACAGCACAGCAGAAGGCTTCAATTGGGATGTCGCCTGCAGCTATGCTCAGAGCTTGGGGCAGCTATTCGAGAATTAGTTGGAAGTTTTCCTCCACTTTGATTCTCAACAAAAAAGAAGCGATTTAATCATTCTGACCCATATTTTACGAATCAAAACTAGTTGGGTGTCAAATCTGAATATGGCCAGACCCCATGTCTGCAGGAAATATTTATTTACAGTATTTATATTCCGCCCTTCTCACCCTGAAGGAGACTCAGGATCACAATGTACATATACATGAAGGATCACAATGTACATATACATGGCAAACATTCAATGCCATTAGACATACAACATAGAGACCGAGACAACGACACAGAGGCAATTTAACATTTTCCAGCTTCCGGCTTCATGAGGGTATACTCAATTCCAGCCACAGGGGGGAGCTAACACTTCATCATCCACTTTGACACTGAGTCCTTGATGAAATGCTTCTTCATTCTTCTGCACGCTGTTGGACGATTTTTATGGTGACATAAATTAGTTAAATTAGCCTCCCCACATAAGCGGTACCTACATTTCCTAGTTGATAGATGCAACTATCTTTCAGGTTGCTATTTTATTGGTCGCGTACTTTAAAGTTACAGACAATGTGATTGCTTTTTTTTTCCATGTCAGGAGCAACCGGAGTTGCTTCTGGAGTGAGAGAATTGGCCAATTGCAAGGATGTTGCCCGGGGATGCCCGGATGTTTTGATGTTTTACCATCCTTGTGGGAGGCTTCTCTCATGTCTCTGCATGGAGCTGGAGCTGAAAGAGGGAGCTCATCCATGCTCTCCCCAGGTGGGATTCGAACCTGGCAGCTTTCAGGTCAGCAACCCAACCTTCAAGTCGCGAGGCTTTTATCCCCTAGGCCACCGGAGGCTCCAATGTGATTGCTGTTGTGCACTTTTGGTCTAAAACTATTTAGCTGTTTGTGATTTCTTTATTTTATCACTTTTAAACTTATTTATTATGCAATGCTTTGACACAAAATAAATAAGGTCGGGCACTCAATCCGATCCGGACTGGTTCGGTCAGTAGTGATTTATTGCAGCTGGCTACTAACCAGCTGCGCCACAGGCCGGCACATCTGGACTGTGGTTATGTTAAACTATTGATGCAACCAAAAGCCACTGAATGATCTCACTTCCAATCCCAACGCACCATAGAGTTGCCTTAGAAGACCTGGAGATTCCTCTCTAGAAATTTGTTATGTCATTTAAGGCAACTCTATGGCAAAGTCTGGGGTAAGTATTTATTTACTTATTTGCAATATTTCTATACCGCTTTTCTCTACCTCGAAGGGGACTCAAGGCGGCTTTACATAAAAGGCAGCTATTCGATGCCTTGACAACAATACAGCATTAAAAGACATTTAAAAATAATAGAATACAAGTAAAACAAGTAAAAGAATAGAATACAAGTGAAACAATTAAAAACATTAAAAACCATATAGTCATAGTTGATCACACACCATATGGGTTCTGTGTTCAAGGGGGCCTTACGGTATTGTGTTTGCGCAGTGCCTTTTCTATGTAAACCCAAGCATATGTGGAAGGAGTTGGATGCAAACCAAAGGCATACCTATCCCAAATAATACCTGATTGTCATGAAGATGATAGTTGTTTTAGAAAAATAGCAAAAGAGCAGGAGCAACATGGTACATAATGAGTTCCAAAGCACAGTTAGGCCCTTTCCATTAAATACACAATGGATTATATGGCAGTGTGGACTCAGATAATCCAGTTCAAAGCAGAACTGGATATTCTGGGTCATATGGCTATGTGGAAGGACCTTGAGGCTCATTTAATTTCAGCTTGATTCACACATATGGTGATGCTTGTGCTCCTTGTCGTTATAGGAGTAATTAAAGGCCCTTCCTCACAGGATATCAAGGCAGAAAATCCTACAATACAATACCCAGCTTTGAACTGGGTTATCTGAGTCCATACTGCCATATATCCCAGTTCAAAGTAGATAATGTAGAATTTTATTCAGATGTGTGGAAGGGGCCAAAGGTACAGACAGGAGAGGCAGCCCACATAAGACCGATTTCCTTCAATCTCCCTGAATCAAAAGGTGATGGTTTTAAAATTTCTCTCCTTAAACTGCCTCAGGAGCTAGATGTTTTCTCTTGCTTTCCCTTCTCTGAAGGCAAGTAGACAACTCATGTGGGATCAGTTGGCATAGACCTGGATATTCAAAGAGATGTAGGAGGAGAGGCAACAAGCACATATTCTAGATGAATAGTTTTTACTTGTCGATTACTTGTAAAAACCCAAGAAACCAACCTTTCAGGAGCTCCTTCTTGATATTTCTTTAGTTCATCTTAATGGCCTAAGGCCTACGGAGTTTGTGCTTAGTTGAAAATCTAATGGATTCATTTGAGATGGTTGATACGGAGTGCTGTGAATACCAATAAATTAGGGGCTGCCAACTCAATGCAAGTATGATAAGAGATTTTGCTGCAAAACACAACTACAGTTTGCCTAAGTATTGAATTTCCTTCGAGTCTCTGGAACTGCAATTCTTTCTACTTTCCTGCTAACCATCTTCATGTTTACCTCATCTATTAGACAGGTTGCCTTTGAAGACTGTCAGGAAGTTACAAATAGTCCACCGAGAGGCAGCCAGGTTAATAAGTGGGGCGGCATATAGGCAGCACACAACTCCGATGTTACGGCAGCTCCACTGGCTGCCTCTTTGCTACCAGGCACAATTCAAAGTGCTGGCTTTGGCCTATAAAGCCCTAAACGGCCCCAGCCCAGTTTACCTATCCAGATGCATCTCCTTTATGAACCACCACAAAGACTAAGATCTTCTGGGGAGACCCTGCTTTCGGTTCCGCCACCGTCACAATCACAAGAGACAGGGCCTTCTCAGTGATTGCCCCCTGGCTATGGAACTTCCTCCCTGGTGAGATTAAGTCAGTCCCCTCCCTCCTGTCCTTCAGAAAGATGGTAAAGACCCGGCTGTGGGACCAAGCATTTGGGGCAGTACAACGAGGCAATAATAGGAAACCTACTCCGCTGACCGGAGCCAGCATGGTGTGCCGAGTTGGTTTAAACAGCTGATTTTATAGTAGATATAACTGATTTTAATGTTTGTGTATATTTAGAATTATTTTATGTCCTAGCATGGAGTGCTTGCCGTGTATATGTTGTGCTTTGGGTTTTGTTGATTAGAAGCTTCCCACCGGTGTGGAAATCATCTATTGGACAGATGGCAAGCTATTTAACCTCAGCAGACTAAGAGCCAAAACCAAGGTCACCACAACATCTGTTATAGAACTCTAATATACCGATGACAACGTAGTCTGTGCACACTCAGAAGAAGACCTACAAGCCACTCTAAACACCTTTGCAGAAGCATACGAGAAGCTCGGCCTCTCACTGAACATCGAGAAAACCAAAGTGCTCTTCCAACAGGCACCAGCTAATCCCTCTGCAATGCCAGGAATACAACTTAATGGTGTAACATTAGAAAATGTTGACCATTTCCGCTACCTTGGCAGCCACCTCTCCACAAAAGTCAACATGGGCACTGAAATACAACACCGCTTGAGCTCTGCAAGTGCAGCATTTTTCCAAATGAAGCAGAGAGTGGTTGAGGATAGGGACATCTGTAGAGATACCAAAATGCTTTTTTATAAAGCCATTGTCCTCCCAACCCTGCCAACGTAATGTTGGTGGGCTGGAAAAGAGATTTAAAGATGGGCTTAAAGCCAACCTTAAAAACTGTGGCATAGACACCGAGAACTGGGAAGCCCTGGCCCTTGAGCGCTCTAATTGGAGGTCAGCTGTGACCAGCAGTGCTGCGGAGTTTGAAGAGGCACGAATGGAGGGCTTAAGGGAGAAACATGCCAATACTGTATACAGTATTCCCTCACTACTTCACGGTTCACTTTTTGCGGATTCACTGTTTTGCGGTTTTTCAATAAACTCTAAAAGACTATTATAAACAGTTGATTTTAACGATTGTTTTATTGCTATTGATGTTTTACTGGTATAATTGTTTTATAGTCGTGTTACTGATATTGTTTTATTGGGCTAGGCCCCATGTAAGCCGCCCTGAGTTCCTTCGGGGAGTTGGGGCGGGGTATAAAAATAAAGTTATTATTATAAATAATAAAAAATTACATTTTACAGCCTAAGGAAGGGAGGAAGGAGAAGCCAAAGGGAGAGAAACGGAGCCTAAGTGGCAACGGGAGAAGGAGGCGATTTATCAACACACGATTGGTTGATAAAGACTTGACATAGTGTATAACTATTAAAATAATGTATAAATATTAAAATAAATATAGTGTCCCTACTTTGCGGATTTTCACTTATTGCAGGTGGTCCAGGAACCTAACCCCAGCGATAAGTGAGGGAACACTGTAATAGGAGTACAGTTGTTGAAGGCATTTAACAACAATTAGTACATTATATAGCAGGGGTCCCCAAACTAAGGCCCGGGGGCCAGATGCGGCCCTCCAAGGTCATTTACCTGGCCCCCGCCCTCCGTTATATAATATATTTTTAGATCAGTTTTAATAATATATTATATATACATATAATATTGATAAAAATATTATGTTATACAATATAATACTAATAATAATACCATATAATAATATTAAATTATATGTTATATATTACATATAATATTACAGTACAGTGGCATAGTTCAATATATAGTAATATATAATGCTAATATTGTGCTATGCTAATAATATAATATATTGTTTGTACATACAGCTGCTCTGAGTCCCCTTTGGGGTGAGAAGGGTGGGATATAAATGTAGTAAATAAATAAATGAACAATTTTAGACTCAGGCTCGCCCAAAGTCTGACATGACTTGAAGGCACACAACAACAACAACAACAACAACAGCAATCCTAATTAACTTGACTATCTCATTGGCCAGAAGCAGGTACACACTTTCCATTGAAATCCTGATAGATTTATGTTGGTTAAAATTGTTCTTATATTCAAATATTGTATTGTTCTTTCATTGTTGTTCTTTCATTCTTTCAAATAAGACATGTGCAGTGTGCATAGAAATTTGTTCGTATTTTTTTTCAAATGATAATTCGGCCCCTCAACAGTCTGAAGGATTGTGGACTGGCCCGCTGCTTTAAAAGTTTGAGGAACCCTGTTATATAGGGATGAAATCTTGCACCAATAATTCTCTACCAATATTTGTTGAGGATATAACTAGTCTAAAGCGGTGAAATACAGAAACAAAAGCAAGAGAACCAGATTTCTGATAGAAATGTGCCATATATTCCTAACATATATGCAGGTGGTATCTATAATTTCCAGATTTCAGTCTCACATCTTATTTTGTTGACCTGCCTTTGTTAGGCTTCAGGGCTAATACCTCCTTTTTTATTTGGACTGGGGTCAGCTGTAGACATTTGTCACTTCAAAGAATGTCAAACCACAGTAACTGAATACATATCTATTGTCAAATAGCACCAAAGTATGAAGGAGCAGCGGGTGACAAATCTCACATTGCTAGTGTACCGGAGGATATTTCTCCAGCAGGATGAGTGAGCTAGGCTTTGTGGCACTTCGAATTTTCACATATTATGACAAGCTTTATTCCCTCCACCTTCCCAAAATGTGTAAGGTATTAATTTTTTTAACAGATCATGCATATTAGAAAACATCCTGTGTGTGGGCAGACCCCTGCTGCTCTCCCACATGTATTCAGATGTAGTGGAAATCTGGAGCTTTTTAAGTTGTCAGCCTTGTACACAGGGCACGAGGAATTCTATTTTCACTCATACCACAGTGAGAGATTAGCAGCTTGAAATCACTTTGACAGTTTGTTACTCTATTGCATACTGCAGGGAATTTTAATTCCAACCTGTGAAATTGTAATTGCTTCTCAAAAAGAGGAGAGGGATTCTGGGTAATGGTCACAACCACGCTCTGTATCAGAGTCGCCAGTTGCTGCCACTTTAGATATTACTTGCTGTTATTCAGAAATCACTCCAGCTTTCCATATGGGAAGCTGATCTGGGAAGTGAGACTAAATTAACAGGAACTGTCAGATGTTCTGAAATCGGGAGGCAGAAATGTGACAGAGGTGGCTGAGCTCTCCTCCTAATGTTCTTATTTGTTCTCTCCCCGCACCCCAACTCATGCAGTGTTGTACTTTTCCACATCACATTCTCTGCAAATTAATACTTGATTTACAGCATCGAATGAAAGACTTAAGCAAAAACCCTTCTCAGGCATATTTACAAGAAATAAACAGAAATGATGGAAAGATTGGTCAGAGTGACGATTTCACTGTTCAGACGATGCACAGCAAACTCATTTAGCTATTTTTGTTCCTTGCAGGTGGCTTTTTAATTTTGCTAATCACTTTGTGTAATTTATTCACATGCTTCTCAGATCTGTGGACAGTTCAATCTGTAAGATATAAATGCAGATGTATCGCTAACACATATTAGGCAAAGTGAGTTCGCACTTATTTAGTTGAGTCATCTAGCAATCCTTTCTTGTTAAGGCCGCAGTGTCTTGGAGCTCATTCACCACACATCATGGCTATTTTCTCCTGAGCCAGTAGATTCATCCAGGTTTTGGCTGTAGGAAGCCTTTTGGGTCTTCTTTGGTTGGTGACTATTGACTACTACGTATGGGAGTATTAATATGAGAAGTATGGGAATCAGTGTGAATGCAGACAAGCCAGTGGCCACAATTCTATGTCAGTGGGTTGCTGTGAGTTTTCTGGGCTGTGTGGCCATGTTCCAGAAGCATTCTCTCCTGATGTTTCAACCTCTGAGGATGCCTACCATAGATGCGGGTGAAACATCAGGAGAGAATGCTTCTGGACCATAGCCATACAGCCTGGAAAACTCACAAGCCAGTGATTCCGGCCATGAAAGCCTTCGGCAACACAATTCTATGTCAGTTTATGTGGGGATGTGTCCCAAAGAGCACAGTGGGGCCTGCTTTTCAGTAAACTTGCATAATATTGAACTCAGGTTCCTGATACAATCCCAGAATGATCTGCTCTGAATGTGGACTTCTTTTAAAGCACCTTAGGTCTAACCATGACATCTGAATTTCTGTCTTCAAAACAAAGAATGTTCATCTTGACTTCCTGAGACACATTAGCCAATACTTGATTTAGCCGAGAGGGTCCATGACTCAAGCAGTTACTCATTTAAGACATTATAGATGTCTTAGGCAGAGCAACCTTAATGCACCTGGTAGCTAGGGATTACCGCTACCTCCACTGGTACTCTACACCATTTTTGATAGGAGCCTACTGTATAAACCTTGCTTCATGTTTGCAGTCTCTTGTAAGCCCTGTGAGTCTTCTACAGGAAGCTCCTATTAAAGATGTTGTTGGGCAGCAGTTGAGGCAGCCAGAAGCACCACAAACCACCATGATTGGTTGGCATACTTCCCACCATGGATTTAAATGTGAAGTATTGTATACATTTGAGACTAGGGTGGGTTGAATCCACAAATTATGAGCCGGTGGTTAAGGATGGCGCATTGTACATGATTCTTTAAGATTTCCAAATGTGTTGGACATAAAAGATGAGGTCCAAGTTTCTTGGACCCCAACAATGAGATTTTTCCAGGCTGCAGATTTTTCTAGGCATTCCAGATTTAGGTACAACACACGTGACCATCATTGTTGAAGCAAGAATAGTTGACTTGCTGAACTGGGACCTAAACACCCCTCTGCCACCACCCATGGGCCTCTACTTCTAAGTAATCACACATGGCATTGTGTTTTAATGTGTACGGGTCCCAGGCCAGACTGGCTGCCGGAATTCTTGTTTCAAGACGATTCCAGAAGCACAATATCTTTCCTTCCCTGAAAAAGGCAAGGAGGACCAGAGACACCCACACTAGCCTTGTGTCATCCAGCTCCTTGTTTTCACTGGTTAGGATTGCTCTCAACATGCCTGCCACAGAAAGTGCAGCTGGCTCCTCTCCCTCTTCTAATCCAAACTGTGAAACTCTGCTGAGTGGGCTTCTTGCTCTACCCGGTTGGTCAAGTTGAACAATATAATCTGAATAGGATCTAGGACAGAATTTAAATTTCAAGACTGATGTATTTGTGCTTCTATGAACATTGAAGAAATATATAACAATATAGGCAATATTCATAACTCTGTCTGGTATGGGAAATTTGAATATTTAAGGCAAGAGAAAAAAGATGGCATGCTTATTTTCTGTGGTCCCTGTGCCTCATATGAATGGGCCTGTATATAACCACCACTGGAATGTTTTAGAGCCTTGGCAGGAACTCCACTCTGTCCTTTCTTCCACATATTGCCAATTACACCAATGCCACCTGTATCTCATGGCTCATCCAGACAGGCCCATATTGCGGGATCTGTTTTGGTTTTTACTGGAGGCGTCCAAATGAAGTTTTTTTTTTCTGTGTCAGGAGCAACTTGAGTCGCTTCTGGAGTGAGAGAATTGGCCGTCTGCAAGGACGTTGCCCAGGGGATGCCGGATGTTTTTGATGTTTTTACCATCCTTGTGGGAGGCTTCTCTCATGTCCCCGCATGGAGCTGGAGCTGATAGAGGGAGCTCATCCGCGCTATCCCCGAGTGGGATTCGAACCTGGCAGCTTTCAGGTCAGCAACCCAACCTTCAAGTCACAAGGCTTTAGTCCATTACTACATCGGGGGCTCCCAAATGATGGTAAAAACAAATTAATTCAGAACACACCAATGTTTCCCTAATAGTTTCATATTAATTTGATACTCCATTAGATCCTGGCCATCCTGAAAGACCCAGGTCTAATTGGGTATTGGGCTTGTGGGGACTCAATTCCGGGTGGCCTTCGGACTATTTGCCATCTTGCACCTTTTGAGTTCCTGGAGCCCAAACGTGTGGGATGTTCCCCCAGCCCCAAATTTACCCTTAGTTAAAGTACCTGGCTGCCAAAAATCCCTCCTATCTCCCCTGGTGTGTCATTTTCTCATTCCAGAGGGGCATGAGGAGGGAACTTGGGATTTTAATTGGGATGGCATGTACCCACCCCCCAACCTGGGGAAAGTCCAGGTTTTTTGGATGGTATGATGGAAATCCGTGCCAAAGCGGGTTTTTTAAATCCGCTTTGGTGTAGATTTTCGTCCTGTCTAGAAGCACCTTCAGCTTCTCTTTATGTATGATAAGAGCAACACCATCTAAAGTGTCCTCCTAAGTTCAGCTGAGTATTTTACTCTGTTCCTTAGTCTCGTCATACTCCATCTACATAATTGTAGTATTTATAACAGACTTTTGCCCTAAGAATTTTAGATAGGGTATTTTTAATGCACTGGATCCTATTAGAGCTTAGAACAGTGGTTCTCAACCCGGGGTCCCCAAATGTTTTTGGCCTTCAACTCCCAGAAATCCTAACAGCTGGTAAACTGGATGGAATTTCTCGGAGTTGTAGGCCAAAAACATCTGGGGCCTCAGGTTAAGAACCACTGGCTTAGAAGCTAAGCTCTGATTAGTGCTTGATGGAAGACAAGGTGCTGTCGACTGAATTTTAGAGAACGGGACTGGGAAAACCACTTACGCATATGTCTTACCCAAGGAAACCCATTGAAAAGCTCACAAAAGGCAAATACACATACAATTGAATACAATAAAGACATGCATAAAGTAAAAAGAGGTTTAATAAGGATTGCCGTACAAGAGGATGATCAATTACTTTGCCCTAAGGAAAAATATTTTAATAATTTAATTTTCTACAAACTTACGCCTATACGTAGGCAATAATGAAAACTGCACAATTTTCACAAGTGCCACGCAGAGACAAATATATCATGTAAATATAATACATATATATATCCAGAAGTTCAGAAAATGAAAAATTGAGATGTGGAAGTCATTAGAACACACCAATAATTTGATCTTAAAAATCTAACCAAAGAAAGAACTTATGCCAAGTCTAAGCAGACTCTTATCCAGGTTGCGATGATCAGATAAGGCCTTGGAATACAAATGATCACCCAATGTTCAACGATGACCTTTTCGGTGTCTTGATGAAATCATGATCCAGTTTGGACTCTCTCTTAAACCCCTCCATAGTAAAAGGCAACCAGGACTGCAAGAAGAGCCACACTCAATGGAAGCAGCTTGAATAAACCTCCCCCTTGTTGCCAAGGCAACTGCATTGCCATCCTGTGGCTCAGTGGTACTTTTTGCCTCTCAGCAGATGGACGGGCTTTCGCTTCCGAGCCATTCTCCAGTGCATGTCTGAACTCCTGTGGAGAAATGCAGAAATTAAATTGAGAAGAGGTGCAAAGAACATTTGGCGTGGATCGAGTACAAAAGACATTTTCCTTCAACTCTGAAGAAGCCAGTCCCTCTTGCACCCTCGAATAAATTACAGAATGAAATTCAATGGTACAAAACAAAAGGGCCAATGCCGCTGCTACGTGGAAACCAGCCTGTTCAGTTAAATTAACTGCCAAAGCAATAAAGCTGTTAAGTTCGTTTTGGACGAAAATCCCCACTGGTTATATATTGAAGTCATGCCAATTAATTTCAGGTCTGTATTTTCTTTGCTGCAAAAGGCAAACCTGTAGTGATAAAGGGGTCCGGCGGCACGTCTGCCTTTCCCACTGCACTGCACCACTACATCCGATGCTTGTCTTATTGTCCCACAGGATGCAAACTCAGCGGTGTGCTCACATCTTCTCTACAGTTCTTGCTCCATCTCTCTCAGGAGGTGGCTGCACTAAAGCATTCACCCTATCGATCATGTTCAGAGTAAATATTTCCACCCAGGGCAGGGGCTGAAACTGTATGGCTCTTCAGGTATTTCTGGATTGCAGTTCCCAGTTCTTTGAGTCAACGGTAAGGAAATCTGGGAGGCGCAGTTCAACATGGGCCAGACAAATCCCTTCCCCGATGTAGGGAAAAATAAAAATGGAAAAGCATAGGGTGAATGTGGGCGTATCTCTTTTACTATATGAAAACAAGGTGTTGCAGGTATAGTGGGAAACCATGGTTCTTGTTTCCTAGCAACTGAAATATTTCCGAATGCAATGATTTCAGGTGGCTTATTTTATATTTCCCCCTTACAAATGCCATAGTGGGTGAAATTCAGGTGGCCTTTAATCACTCTTTCTGATTTTTACTGCTCGAACAGACAAATATGGACAACCTCTCTGAGAATAAAGAGCTTACTGTTGTTTTCCACAGTGCCCTCCATATGCCCTACCCTTAGGGGAAAAAAGGAATACAAGATAAAAACCTTCTGGCACCATCATGAATCTGAGCAAAGGTAACACAGCTGCTTTTCTCCCCATTATTTTATTACGGAACATGTCTGGGGCTGCATCTACACTGCAGAATTAATGTGGTTTGACAGCACTTTAACTGGGCTGTTGTATGTTTTCTGGGCTTTAACTGCTGTGGCTCTATGCTATGGAATCCTGGGAATTGCAGTTTGGTGAGGTACCAGCACTATTTGGCAGAGAAGGCTAAAGACCTTGTAAAACTACACATCCTGTTAGTCAATAGCATTAAACCATGCCAGTTAAAGTGGTTTCAAACTGCATTCATTCTATAGCGTAATGCACTCTGGGTCATTTGTCAAGCCCAGGGACTTATTTTAAGGCATGGAGCGGCCCATGCGGGAATGTCTGTTTGAAGCCCTTTGCACAAGTGGTCAGTGGCATGAATTGAGATTTGTGAAATGTAGCTAACAGGCCCTGCATTGAATGGCTGCCATTTATGTTGTAAGCCGCCCCAAGTCCCCAAGGGGAGGTGGGACAGGGTATATATAAAGTTGACTTGACTTGACTGCTTAGCCATGAGGTTCACTAGGTGGTACTTTGGGATAGTCATTGACTCTCAGTTTAGCCTTCCTCTTGGGGTTCTTGTAAGGATACAGTGGAGAACAGAAGGGTATTATTAGAATGACTGAATACAAGTGGGCTGGGATGTAACTATTAGCAGAATTTTTTGTGGTCCCCCCCCTCTAGGTTTATTGTACTAGTGGGATTCTGCAAGGAATGACTTGGCAACAAAGCAGTAAGGTTAATGTGACCTCCTCCTTGCATTAGCCCCCCACATAGTGAGGTCTGGAACAATTGCCCCCTGTAGCACCCCACCCCGCCCCCTTACCCTGATTATATCTCTTTACAATGTAAATTCTTGCATCACAGCTCACCTATCATTTTAGCAAGGTTTCATTATATTTAACTATAGCATGCTTAGTCACATCTCTACTGAAAGAAGGTAGCCAATGTTCACATTGTCAGTATGAAAATATTGTAATCCATAAACTCCTCCTTATTAAATATAACCATCTCCCCAATCAGTAAGGTATATTTATTTCTGTTGGATTAGGGTTGTATGTGTATGAAATGTAAATCAAGTGTTTTCTGCTGTTTTGCAAGAGCATGTGTTTTAGTAATGAAATAGTTAACAGCAGGCTAGTTTTGACTGACAGCCTGTTGTGATTGCTATGACCTATCAGGCATGGTTTCTGGCTTTGGAGGTCGGAACTTCCTTCGGACTGAGGAATGTATTTTCTTATCTCTCTGTGTGTTGAGCTGGTGCCTGCCGAGGCGAGAGGCTATAGAAGAATGCCAGCTCAGAGTGATGGCTTTTGCTGTGCTTTGTAAATATGTATTATAGATATTGAAATAAATGTTTGGACTTCAGACTACAGATGTGTTTGGGTCTGACACTGAACAGGAATTGGTGTGGAAGCCGATTCACCAATTAATTCATCAGGGTGCTGGAGAAGATGATTGATGGAGTTTGAAGAAACCCACCCAGCACGCACCCTGTCCTCCACGCTGACAATTTCATCCTCAGTACTTTAATCCCTCCAGGTGTTTGTAGGAGCACATCCTGGAATAGTATGGGTAGAATCCTAGATTCTGTAGCACACTGGAGATATTCACAGTGCAAAGGAAGAAATGACAAAAGCCTAGCAGACCCTTGTGGGTAAAGTAAAGGTAAAGGTTTCCCCTTGACATTAAATCTAGTTGAATCCAACTCTTGGGGTTGGTGCTCATGTCCACGTCTAAGCCAAAAAACCAGCATTGTCTATAGACATCTTTTAGGTGGCCGACATGACTGCATGGAGTGCCGTTACCTTCCTACCAAAGCAGTACCTATTGATCTACTCACATTTGCATGTTTTTGAACTGCTAGGTTGGCAGAAGCTGGGGCTAGCAAAGGGAATACAGCCCGTCCCACAGATTCGAACTGCCGACCTTCTGTAAGTTCTGCAGCTTAGCGGTTTAACCCACTGCGCCACCGCGGCCACGTTGTGAGTATGATGGCTCAAATGGAAGACCAGCTATTATGAGAACACATGAAAAAGAATAATCTTGCTCAAAGGTTGGCTACCATACAGTGCCCCTCCAGGCAACAATTGAGGGCTATGCTTCTTCATAGCACCTCCTTGCAAAAGGGTTGAAGCTTATTTTCCCTAAAAGCCCTCTAGAGAGCATTGAAGGGTTTTAGCTATGTTTTGCCCCACCGGACCATTTTAGGTTCAAAAAAGACTACTTTTTTTTTTTAAAAAAAGAGCTTCTCCTAGGCTTAAAATTGTCAATAGCAGCATTGCACATTTCTATGCCAAAGCAAAGTCTGGTATATGAAATGTGTGGAACCTATGACAGGGTTAGCCAGAAAGGTGAAGAAAAGGAAAAAGAAGCATAATGTGTTTGCCATGTAAGAAGAGGGGAAGATCAGGACTATGTCCACCATTAAGTAGAGACTACTAGATTTTGTTACAAAATATTACTTATATAGATAGCTATTTCCACACAGTGACAGGCAGAGTAATTAAAATCAATTGCCTAATGAATCTGAAAAATTAATAACTGGTAACAACTATTTCATTCCCGGAGTCAAACCTAATTAACCTTTATACGGAGAAATAAACTGGAAACCACAGAGTGCCAATTATTAAACATTTTACTAATTTGCAACAAAAGCTGGCTCATAATAGACTTCATCTTGTAGACTGATTAAACTTGGAAGAAAAGCTTGCACAGAATAGTATTCACTTGAGGCATCTAATTATTTCCTTGGATGCCTATTAGGTTTTAAAATCCCATTATCAATTTACCATATACTCTACATCCAGTGAATCATCTTTCTCCTAAGTATCAAAATTTCACAATTATTGTATAAATTAAGCATAGGCGAATACCTAATTTGATCAACATTACCAAAACTAATAGTCTAATAATAGGCGTTTCAACATGACCAAAGAAAGTTTAATGGATGACAGCAGACATATTTAGCTGCAGGATCATTTCTTCAATAGTTTTGCCAAAGCTGAGTTTTTGCCTGAAGAAAGGACCAGTATTTATGTCTACACACTTAATTTGAGAGTAAGTCCCATCGAATTCAACAGAACTTACTTGTGAATTCAGAAACTGTACTACTGACCTTTCTCATTTGATGAGCTAATACAGAGAAGATATTTGATTTCAAAAACCTCTGTGACATGAGAAATTACAGTATGTTTATCTGAAAAAAAGTTGATTAGGACATTGTACACATTCTTATTTGTTGATATTGTTCTCTGCTGTCAAGTCAATTTCAATTTATGTCGCCACTATGAAAGAGAGACCTCCAAGTTCATCAAACTGCCTTGTTCAGTTCTTTTCAACTTGTAAAGCTGTCGCTTCCTTGATTGAAGCAATCCACGAATAGTGTGGCCTTCATTTTTTTCTATTGCCTTCGAATTTACTGAGCATTATCATTTTTTCCAATGAAGCATGCAATCTCATGATACATCCTAAATGCAGTGGACTCGGTTTAGAAATCTTTGCTTCTAGTGAAGGATGTGGCTTGATTTGCTCTAGAGCTCATGTATTTGTATGGAATTGCTACCCGTTTCTACTTGTTCCATTTGTATGGTCCTGTTTCTGCCCACTGCTTACGGAAAAGCTCATTTGTATAGGCTTACGAAAACGGGACCCTATACAAATGAGCTTTTCCACCCAAGGTCCGAAAAAAACCCAATGATTTTTCAGGCCTTGGGCGGCAAAGCGCCACATCCTGCCAGGGCTTGCAGGCCCTGCCAGCCAGGGACTACATTTGAGTGGTCCTGGCGCTCAGCTGTAGGACCTGCCTGCCGGGCCTACAAGCATCGAGTGTTTGGCTGTAGGCCCTGCCTGCTGGGCCTTCGAGCATCAAGCACTTGGCTGTAGGCCCTGCCCAATGAGAGTTCGATGTTCATAGGCCCGGCTCACAGGGTCTACAGTTGAGTGTTTAGCGCTCGGCTGTAGGCCCTGCCCACTGAGCGCCTGATGCTTGTAGGTTCGGCAGACAGGCCCTAAAGCTGAGCGCTTGATACTTGTAGGCCCGGCAGGCAGGACCTACAGCTGTGTGCCAGGCCCACTTGCTTTGTCGTCCAAGACTTGAAAAATCTTTGTTTTATTTGGACCTTGGGCGGAAAAGCTAATCTGTATAAATACCTGTTTCTGTAAGCGGTAGACAGAAACAGAGCCATATGAATGAGACAAATAGAAACGGATAGCGATTCCATACAAATGCACTATTAATTACCTCTTTTTACACTTCAGGATCCGCTCTTATAAATCTTAATTTTCTGATTTCTTGATTAAAGTCTCTCTTTTGATTTATTTCTGACAAAGGTATAGAAAACCTTTAATCATATAAATATCTTCATTGCCGGGCTGTGGTGCAGCTGGTTAGTAGCCAGCTGCAATAAATCACTACTGACCGAGAGGTCATGGGACTGAAGCCCAGGTTGTATTAAGCTCCTGACCATTAATAGCCTAGCTTGCTGTTGACCTAAGCAGCTTGAAAGACAGTTGCATCTATCGAGTAGAAAATTTAGGTACCACTTTGTGCTCCCCACACAAAGCGGTACCTAAA
Organism: Anolis carolinensis; assembly: GCF_035594765.1. Classification (NCBI taxonomy): domain Eukaryota; kingdom Metazoa; phylum Chordata; class Lepidosauria; order Squamata; family Anolidae; genus Anolis; species Anolis carolinensis. The sequence goes on from NC_085844.1 coordinate 76,091,800, forward strand.
TTTACTTGACAGAGCCTAATTTAACTAATTTACGACACTATGAAACTGCCAGCAGCATGCAGAAAGGAATGAGGAAGTATTACCATCAAGTGGACAGTGTCACAAGTGGACAGTGAAGCAGCAGCTCCCCCTGTGGCTGGAATCGAGCATACTCTATGAAGCTGGAAGCCGGAAACTGTTAAATTGCCACTGTGTCTGTCTATATGTTGTATGTCTAATGACATTGAATGTTATCCATGTATATGTGCATAATCCGCCCTGAGTCCCCTTTGGGGTGAGAAGGGAGGAATATAAATACTGTAAATAAATAAACAGCCCACTTCAAAGTTATATAAATCGACTATGGGTATTACTTTTGGTTTAGAAAGCAAAAGTAATACCCACAGTCTTATTTGAATATTCAACTGTAAGCCTGCTTCTGCTCTTTCTTCCTTATCTCTTATTTTCTGCAAGTAATATGGTCTCATCTGCATTTCTTAGACAGTTGAAATTCCTTCCCCAAATGTTCATGCCTGTTTCCTCTGAGTCCAGCCCAGCTTTCCATATGATATGTTCCATTTTATATCCCAAAGGTGACTTGTATTCAGACTATGGCTAATACACCCAGACTTCAGATGTTGTGAAACATATTTTTTTTAAAAAAGCATAATTTATCATGATCTAAAGCCTTGCATTCATAAATGGAGTTATAATAATGCATTTCCAGTGGGAAAAATAAATTTCCACAGATTTAGAATAAATATAAATTTAGAACAAGATCCCTTACACCGCTCCTGAATAATTACGCGATTAAATTACTAGATTAGTAATTTCTGAATCTAACACAGAAAAAAGATTATGTGGGGGGAATGGCTTATGGTTATGCAAATATATTGATTTGCTTGAGGACAGTAGAATGTTACAGCATTTCTCATAGTTCATGGTGTTTTTGAACAGTGTGTTAATCCTCCTGGACTCCTATGAGGAACCATTGGTTATAAATCAAACAGACAGTTTCAAATACAACCTAAGTGATGCAATAGGTATTTCCCTTGGGAATTTCCCTCATATTAGATCCTATTTATTTAGACTGGTTCTTTTTAAGGTCAGATATCTAATAGCCATAACAAGCTTGGAAAGGGTAGCATTTACCATTAAGAAGCACATCTTTTGAAAAATCCATAAAAATCTTGTAAGAGTAAAACTGTGAATAAGCAAAGGATAAAAAACATAAATGGTAAAATAGTTTTTGGAATTCGTGAGGATAAACCCATGAAAATAGGGTTTATTTAGGACAATATTTCCCTTAATAATGTCAATACATTACTGTAAGTTTATGAGAGGATGTGATAAAGCCCTTCCCATGTTACATTTTCCTTTCACTCTAGCCTCTGTTACATGTCTTATCCCTTCTTCTTAACCTATTCCAACTGTTCAGTGACTTGTGAGCAGGGAAAAGGAGAACAACTATAATAATCAATGCAAAAAAATAGAAGATGACTTTCAAAAAGGAAGAATAAGAGACCTCTTCCATAAGATCAGAGAAATCAAGGAGAATTTAAATCAACAGTGGAAATGTTGTATGATCAGTAGGGAAATACGCTGCATAAATCAAGTAAAAGGAAAAGGTAAAGATTTCCCCTTGACATTAAGTCTAGTCATGTTTGACTCTGGGGGGTAGTGCCTATCTCCATATCTAAGCCGAAGCGCCGATGTTGTCCATAGACACCTCCAAGGTCATGTGGCCGGCATGACTGCATGGAGCCCCGTTACCTTCCCGCCTATTGATCTACTCACATTTGCATGTTTTCAAACAGCTGGTTGGCAGAAGCTGGGGCTAACAGTGGGAGCTCAGCCCGCCCCCTGGATTCGAACCACTGACCTTTTGGTCAGCAAGTTCAGCAGCTCAGAGGTTTAACCCGCAGCACCACCGGTGGCTCCTCAATCACATAGAAATAACAAAAATAATGGAAATACAGTAGAGACTCACTTATCCAACACTCGCTTATCCAACGTTCTGGATTATCCAACGCATTTTTGTAGTCAATGTTTTCAATATAGCGTGATATTTTGGTGCTACATTCATAAATACAATAATTACTACATAGCATTACAGCATATTGAACTACTTTTTCTGCCAAATTTGTTGTCTAACATGATGTTTTGGTGCTTCATTTGTAAAATCATAACCTAATTTGATGTTTAATAGGCTTTTCCTTAATGCCTCCTTATTATCCAACATATTCGCTTATCTAACATTCTGCCGGCCCGTTTATGTTGGATAAGTGAGACTCTACTGTACTACATTGAAGAACAAATGTGCAACTTCTAGGATTTCTCACTGTTCACTAGGGGTTAATGATAAGTGCAATGCAACAATATCTGGAGGGTAATACAATTCTCATTCATGATCTATAGTATAATTAGGTCTAAGATACATTATACAAAGCAATGGCATCTACTTATATGACTCACCTGACACTTTCCAATAAATAAATAAATAAATAAATAATAACAACTCTATTTTTTTATCCCACCTCCATCTCCCCAAAGGGACTTGGGGCGACTCACATGGGGACAAGCCCAACAGCATAAAATAAAATACAGTACGATCAATTAAAAACATAACTACATAAAACAATAAAACACATCAATAGAATTAAAACCAGGGCAATAATAATAACTAAACAGTCAGAGGATAAAATTGTGTAGAACTCTGAATAGGGCTCCTAGGAGGTATAGTAAAGGTAAAGGTTTCCCCTGACATTAAGTCCAGTCGTGTCCGACACTGGGGGTTGGTGCTCATCTCCATTTCTAAGCCGAAGAGCCGGCGTTGTCCGTAGACACCTCCAAGATCATGTGGCCGGCATGACTGCATGGAATGCCATTACCTTCCCACCGGAGTGGTACCTATTGATCTACTCACATTTGCATGTTTTTGAACTGCTAGGTTGGCAGAAGCTGGAGCTAACAACGGGTGCTCACTCTGCTCCCCAGATTTGAACCTGGGACCTTTCGGTCTGAAAGTTCAGCAGCTCAGTGCTTTAACACACTGAGCCACCAGAAGAAAGGGCTATCAAAAATAGGGGCGGAGGAGCAATCTCAGTAAACGCTAAAACCATAAAGGGTAAGGAACAGTGATAAAGTGCAATAACTGATAATGAGTTGTAAGCGGGGTGAGTATCTGGTGGGACTGCTTACTCAAAAGCATCCACGTCTTTAGGTCTTTGGGAAAGGTGGACAGGGTAGGTACTAGTCTGATCTCCCTGGGAGAGAGAGTTCCAGAGCCGAGGAGCCACCACCGAGAAGGTCCTCTCCCTCATCCCCACCAGTCACGCTTTAGTTGTTTTGACTATAACTCCCACAAATCCTAACAAGCAAGGCCAATGATCAAGAATAATGGAAGCTGAACTCAAAAATAATTATAAGCTACCAGGTTGAGGAATGCTGACTTATATAGACACAACGCGTGTTGCATTATGAAGGTAAATCTCTTGAAACTCTTAATTCTTACTGGAGAGTTTTGAAAAATGGATTTCTTCATGACAGATTTACATGAAATCCATTAAATGCTGCAAAGCTGTTTTGTTTTGGCCATGATGACTGAGTTTTAATAATTAATTATTTCATTTTAAAAAAATCAATGCAGCATGAAAAATGACATTTTTTTCTGTAAAAGAAGTAATTGAAGAAGGAGAACAATACCTGTTCAGTTACATGGGGCTTTGTCAAACAGAATGGGGGGGGGGGGGGGAATATATGTATATATATAAGAAAGGCCAATTAACAAACTTGGGAAATGCATGATATTTTGGGAAATTCCCAGAGTCTAGTGTAAAACTCCCCAACTGGAGGCAAATATTCAATACATTAATGAAAGTGGGCTTTCAACTGGCAGCAGCAGAAACATAAGGTTTCACTAATAAGGTATAATATGAATTATTAAAACACTCAGTGTATGATCAAATGCATTTCAGATTATTTTCTGAATAATTCTGTCCTGATATATGCTCTTCTTCAGCCATGCTGATCCCCATCTTTCCGAGGCACCTGAATTAAATTGCAACCCATGCATTAAATCTGCAATCAAAATCTGAAATTTGCATCTGTTTATCACAGATCAAGTTTTCAGGAAACTTTACCGTGCCAATAAACCCAGGAAAATTGAACCACCAAGCACAGTAACAGGTGTGCATACAAAGTCTAATTATTTTCTAGACTGGCAGAAACATAATAATAATAATAATAATAATAATAATAATAATAATAATAATAATAATAATAACAACTTTATTTTTATACCCCGCCCCATCTCCCCGAAGGGACTCGACAAATGAAAAACATACAAATGAAAAACATGATTAGAAGAAAAAAAAAACATGTTCAGACATGAACTTGCACTCTCCTAGTTGTGATTGTGTCTACAAAACTAGTAACTCTTGAATATGTCATGGTATTATTGAGGAGCCGCGGTGGAGCAATGAGTTAACCCCTTGTGCCGGCTGAACTGCTGACTTGAAGGTTGATGGTTTGAATCCATGAGATGGGGTGAGCTCCTGTCTGTCAGCACTAGCTCATGCAAGGACATGAGAGAAGCCACTTGCAGGATGGTAACACATCCGGGCGACCCCTGGGCAACGTCTTCGAAGACAGCCAATTATCTCACATCAGAAATGACCTGCCTCAATTTGCTTCTGACACGATAAAAAAAATTGAGAGATGGACCTTCTTGGTTATTGTAGTCCTCACTTTTTCTGGGGTGGAAATGAAAATTGTCCATAGAAAACAATGGAGAAAACAGATTTTGACTGTAACTTTAGAGAGAAGCACAATTCTATCTTCTAAAAGAAGGCAGCAAATTTAAGATTTGGTTGGGATGGTTGCACCTTTAGTATGATAAAGTAATGGCACATAATGAATTAAAAATAATTGATCTCATTTCACTATTAAAACTATTAATTCCTCCAATTGCTTTCCTTATCCCTTTCTCTTATCCTACACTCTCCTCCTTTTCATAGCCTTCTCTGATGACCTCTCCATATTGTAGCCCTTACTGAAAGCCTCCAAATCTCCCCTAGATGATAGCTTCCACACCAAATTGCAAGCATCCTTCTAATCTGCTGGACACATCACTACTGGATTCAAGCATGCCACTGTTACCCTTTCACACAAATATCTCTTGATAAGTAATCTGTGACCCATTGCCCTCTCTGAACACTCGCCTGCTCTTTATCCTCTATGTCACGGAGAATGCAGCTTGCTCTTTCTCTCTTTACTCTCTCCTCACGTTCTTCTTTTGACATTTCTCCAAAACCTGAGCACTCCATTAAGTCTGCTCTTATCAAAACCACCAGTGATCTCTCTGCTAAATCCAAAGGTCTTTCCTCAATCCTCAGCGTTCGTGACATGCCTGCCTGCTTTTGATACTGTTGATCACTCATCTTTGCTTGACTCTCCATTCCCTCTTCTCTCACCTTTTGATTCAGGCCTCTGTGTTTCCATTCTCACAAGATGAATCTAACCCCTTTATCTCTTTACAGAGATGCTTCCCTTCTACTTCTTTCTCTCTACTAGGATTCCCCAAAGGAATCCTAGTAGAGAATATTTGTATCGTGTTCCAAGTTCTCATGCTAATGTCAGGGGTTCCAATGGCTGATGTGGGATTCAAATAGTGATTAACCAAGAGCAAGTCCAGCAACAGAGAGTTCGGCATTAATATGGCCTTCTTTATATTGAACTGTTATGGTTCCATTGTCTTCTAATATTGTTAAGTAGTTTGTGTGGCAGCTGGCATACATCTAAACACCTGGGGGAGTGACTTGAAAATCTTTTAATTTCATGCTTAGTCAAGTTTAAAAGTCGTTAACAGAAACTCTCTCACTGGAAACATCAACTTCTGGGAATTGTTTTGAAAAGCTTTCCTCACCTGATCACTACAGGGACAATCTTTAAAAAGCTCCTAGTGCATTGTTGGAAAGATCTATGCGCTCTGAAAGTTGTGGTTAATGTATATTACTTGGTCAAATGACAAGGTGTTGGAAATTTTCTGAGGCCTGCTTCCAAATGAACCCTCTCTTCCCAATACTCAACACGTGTCCTACCTGGAAGGTCTAATTGCCAATATATATGTATTTGACAAAACTGTGATTCTAATTTTGCATATTTCTACATTTGGTATTCTCTAATATGATCTGCCCACTTTCTTGGACACAGCATACACATTTCTAGAGCAGAAGCAACACTGCAATCCTTGTCTGCAAAACTATAATCTCTTTAGTCTCTTCCCACAGCTGTTCCCAAACCCTTCTGACTCTTAAACAGATTTCTCTCTCTATCTTCCAATGACACGTCTCTTCATAATTTGGTTATTTGATGGTCACAACCCTATATATCTGCATGCCAGTGATATCATTTATGAGAGAAAAAATGGGGTGATGGTGACAGGGGATAGGGAAAAGGCAGAACTGCTCAATGCCTTCTTTGCCTCGGTCTTCTCACAAAAAGAAAGCCATCTTCAACCTCAGCAACATGGAATGGACGAAGGATTGGGGGAAATCCAACCCCAAATAGGGAAACAAGTTGTCCAGGAACACCTGGCCACTCTAAACGAATTCAAGTCGCCAGGGCCAGATCAGCTACATCCAAGAGTATTGAAGGAATTAGCGGAAGTTATTTCAGAACCACTAGCAATTATCTTCGAGAGTTCTTGGAGAACAGGAGAAGTCCCAGCAGATTGGAGGAGGGCGAATGTGGTCCCTATCTTCAAGAAGGGAAAAAAGAACGACCCAAACAATTACCGTCCGGTCAGCCTCACATCAATACCAGGCAAGATTCTGGAAAAGATCATTAAGGAAGTGGTCTGCAAACACTTAGAAACAAATGCGGTCATTGCTAATAGTCAACACGGATTTACCAAAAACAAGTCATGCCAGACTAATCTGGTCTCTTTTTTCGATAGAGTTACGAGTTGGGTCGATACAGGGAATGCCGTGGATGTAGCGTACCTGGATTTCAGTAAGGCCTTCGACAAAGTCCCCCACGACCTTCTGGCAAACAAACTAGTAAAATGTGGGCTAGACAAAACTACGGTTAGGTGGATCTGTAATTGGCTAAGCGAACGAACCCAAAGGGTGCTCACCAATGCGTCGTCTTCATCATGGAAAGAAGTGACAAGTGGAGTGCCGCAGGGCTCCGTCCTGGGCCCAGTTCTGTTCAACATCTTTATTAACGACTTAGACGAAGGGTTAGAAGGCATGATCATCAAGTTTGCAGATGACATCAAACTCAGAGGGATAGCTAACACTCCAGAAGACAGGAGCAGAATTCAAAACGATCTTGACAGACTAGAGAGATGGGCCGAAACTAACAAAATGAAGTTCAACAGGGACAAATGCAAGATACTTCACTTCGGCAGAAAAAATGGAAATCAAAGATACAGAATGGGGGATGCCTGGCTTGACAGCAGTGTGTGCGAAAAAGACCTTGGAATCCTCGTGGACAACAAGTTAAACATGAGCCTACAATGTGATGCGGCAGCTAAAAAAGCCAACGGGATTCTGGCCTGCATCAATAGGGGAATAGCGTCTAGATCCAGGGAAGTCCTGCTCCCCCTCTATTCTGCCTTGGTCAGACCACACCTGGAATACTGTGTCCAATTCTGGGCACCACAGTTGAAGGGAGATGTTGACAAGCTGGAAAGCGTCCAGAGGAGGGTGACTAAAATGATTAAGGGTCTGGAGAACAAGCCCTATGAGGAGCGGCTTAAAGAGCTGGGCATGTTTAGCCTGCAGAAGAGAAGGCTGAGAGGAGACATGATAGCCATGTACAAATACGTGAGGGGAAGTCATAGGCAGGAGGGAGCAAGCTTATTTTCTGCTGCCCTGCAGACTAGGACACGGAACAATGGCTTCAAACTACAGGAAAGGAGATTCCACCCGAACATCAGGAAGAACTTCCTCACTGTGAGGGCTGTTCGGCAGTGGAACTCTCTCCCCCGGGCTGTGGTGGAGGCTCCTTCCTTGGAAGGTTTTAAGCAGAGGCTGGATGGCCATCTGTCGGGGGTGCTTTGAATGCGATTTCCTGCTTCTTAGCGGGGGGTTGGACTAGATGGCCCATGAGGTCTCTTCCAACTCTACTATTCTATGATTCTATGATTCTAAATAAGCTTATTTCATAAAACGTAAAATGTAGAGCAAATAATACTTTCCAGTTTAAATAATACAGTAGAGTTCTGGTTAACCAACTTTCGGTCATCCAACCTTCCATATTATCCGACGTGCCAGGCCCTTTGGAGGCGCCCATGCACGTTGCTAGGCAGCAACGCACATGGGACTCCCCTAAACCTAGTGCTCGCCGTAGGGATGAGCCCCATCCCTCCGGCAAGCACTCGCTCCTTGGGAGGTATTCCGTGCGCATTGCTAGGCAGAAACACACATGGGCACTTCCCTAAGCTGAGTGCTCGCTGTAGAGATGAGCCCCGTCCCTCCAGAAGCACTCGCCCCTTCCCTAAACTGGTTGCCGGGAGGGATAATAGGGCCTCCCTATTATCCATCAGTTCCGCTTATTCGACATTCGGCCTGCCCATTTATGTTGAATAACCGGAACTCTACTGTAATAATAATAATAATAATAATAATAATAATAATAATAATAATAATAATAATAATAACTGTATTTTTATACCCCGCCTCCATCTCCCCAAAGGGACTCGAGGCGGCCTACATGGGGCCAAGCCCGGGTAATTACAATAGTCAGAAAATAAAAACACATCAAAATACAATACAATTGTACACATTAAACATAATAAAAATAAAAATAGAATCAGAGTATAATTAGACATAATTTTAAAAAACCCAGCAAGTTCATAAAAACGAACAGGGCCAAAGTGCACCGAGTGTATATTATAAACTAGAGAGTAAGTAGATGATCAAGGTACTGCAATTAATAGGAGACTTGGGATCAAGTAACAGCTTTGTCCCTATCTAGTAGTATTACAGTATTCACCACTTAGAATGCAGAGATGGGAACCAATGTGAAAGAAACCTGCTTACAAAGATCTGTTTTAATGGGCTGCGAGAAATTATAATCTTTTTTACAGTAGATGGTTAGGAGATTGAATCAAACTGATGTGGTAGGTTCACTAACAGCAAAAGAAATGACAACTTCTCTGTTAATTTGTTTTGCAACCTCTAGATTTTTAGAAAACACACACAAAATCATATTTCTAGAACTGTTGATTTCCATCTTGTCTCCTGAAAAGGTCACTGACAAAGCAAACCACTGTTATCAGAAAAACTGCCAGCTTCTTTCTATCTGTTCCTGAACCAATTCATTTGTATTTCCAATGAGATCACAAATAATGTGAAGTTAGGATCTTATCGCTCATTGCAATACCTTAAATATCTGTCCAACACCCTTGGCTTCAGCCTGCAAAATGGAATTTTCATTGAACATTCAAACACTCAAGTTCTTATAATATAAAGGTTATCCAGATGTGAAGAACAGCCTTTCCCCATTTCTCCCAACCTCACTTACTGGAGGGAAAGAGCTTGCAGCAAAATGGCTTATCAATATGTAACAGCCAGGCAACCAGAGGTATGGCATAATTATCTTTGCAAGAATGCTTTTTAATACTCATGCATCACTAAGATTAGCAAAAGTAATTCCTCTCTCTCTCTGCAGGTTAGTTACATTAAATCATTTAAAAATGTTTACGGTGGAAACAGTCTGTTTGTACTGATTACATATGATCTTGGAGGTTCTAAGAAATACAATTTCTTGCAAAATACGAGAAGCTGACTCAATACAAACCTCTTCTGATGTGTTTATAAGCTTAGCAGGGATACTTAGAGCCAGCTCTCTGTGCCTATTCCAATCATTTTTGTGAAATCCGAAAATAGTCTCATAGGTAGTTTCGTCATTGACTAGTTTCTATCAAAAATCCAATGAAAGAAAAATAGGAAAGAAAACTTAGGAGGCACTCTTGAAAATGACAACCATATGAGACAGACATGGAGGAGAAAAGAATACAAACTTACAGTAAACTCACCTTGTGACCTTGGCTGGTTCATGTTTGGAGATGTTATTTTTGGCTACTACGCTCTCAGACTCAGAAGGCACCACAACCATAGTTTGATATGCTAAAGTGATCTCTGAGGAAACAGGAGTTTGATTTCTTCCTCTGAGGGAATTCTGGGCTATTAATCTGTGCTTACAATGTTCCCAGGCTCTTTGTTTATGTGCAGACATGCATGTTAAACAGTTCGGGTAGGAAAAAAGCTTCCAACAAGATAAGCACCATTTCTAGTGCTTATCACGTATAATAGCCTCGGAAAGAACGGGCAGTATGTTGTTGCTCGAAGAATTTTTTTTTGAATAAAATTATCAGGATCCCTCATGCACTCGTTCTTCTGCAGCTGTTTCTAAACTCAGATGTGCTCAGAATGTGGAAACCCTAATAGCTTCCTGGTTTAAATGCTGGTCAACTGAGGTTCAGAGGGTGCAATAAAACATTCCACTGAAAGTCAGTTAGATTGGCGGTTTCCATGGTTCTGAAATATGCTTTTGATAGCGATGTATGAAATTAGAATATGTAGAATAACCTTCCTCTGAGAAGCATAGCCATCATTTGTTGTTTATTCGTTCAGTTGCTTCCGACTCTTTTGTGACCTCATGGACCAGACCACGCCAGAGCTCCCTGTCGGCTGTCACCACCCCCAGCTCCTTCAAGGTCAAGCCCGTCACTTCAAGGATACCATTCATCCATTTTACCCTTGGTCAGCCCCCTTTTCCTTCAATTTTCCCCAGAATTTCCTGTCTTCTCATTATGTGGCCAAAGTACTTCATCTTTGCATCTAATATTCTTCCCTCTAGTGAGCAGCCGGGCATTATTTCCTGAAGTATGGACTGGTTGGATCTTCTTGCGGTCCAAGGCACTCTCAGAATTTTCCTTCAACACCACAGTTCAAAAGCATCTATCTTCCTTCGTTCAGCCTTCCTTATGGTCCAACTCTCACATCCATAGGTTACTATGGGGAATACCATTGTTTTAACTATGCGGATCTTCATTGCCAGTGTGATGTCTCTACTCTTCACTATTTTATCGCCATCATATCATCAGATATACCACCAGCCAAGCAGCTGGGCTTTAAACTCCCACCAGTTCTTGCCTGTAAGGAGTTTAGCCCAAGAAGATCAAGAGGGCAACACATTTCTCACTGCAAATATATACTAACAGCAATCTCAATTCTCTAACTTCATGTAGCCAAAATGGGATAATCCACATTGCCGTGGGAGATAGCAATTGTGATGCAACATCGAGATGTTTCTGGACCACAACCCCCATCAGCCAATGGAGAAGGATTTTGGAAGACCACAAGCTGACCCTCTCTCTTATTTGTAGCAAATTCTAGAATTCGGGCCCATAAATTAGTATAAACAACATATATTGATTATGTAATATCTATTTACAGTGAAAACTGGCCCAAAGTGCACATGTGCATGGAGTGGGGTGGTCATACAGAGGAATTAATGTACCCACATAAAATAATAGCCAATAAAATGGCTGTGTATTCTTGCATGGTAGGGAGTTGGACTGGATGGTTCTTGTGGTCTCTTTCAACTTTATGATTCTATGAAAGCCATGTGTATTTAAATGATGAGATTAAATTGAAAAATGAATAATTCATTCATAAAGTTGACCATCTTGCGTCCACTGTAATATTGTGAAATGACATCAGAATCTGATATGATAACAACACAATATTAAGAAAAATCACATTGCATTTTGGTAGATAGGATTATGAAGCTGGCTTGTTTTGAGAAGCCATGGTAAACTGCTGTTAATCTAAAACTGATGTGCAAACTTCCAATCTCCTCATGACCATTCTAGAGAAAAGAAACTACATCAACCTGTAGGAAGGATAGATTTGGTAACATTTTGAACCACTAAAAAGGGGGTTTCTACAGTATACAAATGTAATTTATTTTATTTTTTAGGACCTTACTTTAGGAGCAAACATTGCTTGCCTTATCTGTTCTGTATTATAGAAGTTGACTGGAATAACTATTCCTTACTTATGCTCTATTTCTATTTTTCATGCTATAATACCCCCCCCCCCCCCACAGTTATTGAATAAGAAGTGTTTCCAAAAGTAGGAAGCAGTAGTGGATAAAATTTACTCAAAGCATATCTTCTGCTACAAAGCCTAAGAAGTAATTTAAGATATACAATCTGTAAATATTATTATAACACTTCTTTTCTATATGAATTGTTCCTTGGTAAAAGCATGTAAAATAGATTTAGACTAGGAATTTAATGGTGCAAATTCTTGAGTACATAGGACTGAGAGAATGAAAACTAGAAAGGGCTTGGATACTTTTAATGGTTGTGTAGAAGAGGGAGATTCAGCAGCGTTTGCTTCTTACCTGGTTGTGTGACAAGCAAAACCTCCTGAAATCCCCTCTTCTATACAACCACTGAAGGCACTCCAAATGCTCTCCAATTTTCACTCTTGCAACCTTATAAGGACCCCAACCAACAGGCTAAAGAAAGACCTCAGCTTCTTGGATCACTGCAAACCACACACCGACTTACTTTGTATGAACAAGGGATATGTGATACATTCCATCATGGTTTTTTTTTTTAAAGCCAATGTTCTACTTGAAGTAACTCACATTTTTTATTTTTAACTTATTGCACGATTTGAAGAAAATCAAGTGCAAACTATGGGCTCACTAAAGAAAAAAACCAGAGCATAACATCCCCTGAATTGCCCTTCTATTTGTAAATATAGTGTAATTTCATATTTCTTATTCTAGTTTAAAATAGCAGGACAAATTTCTGAAACCTGCACACACCTATCCAATACTTTAAAAAGTAGATATATGTTTGTTTTAATTCTTGTATAGAATTGAAAGTAAATGATAGCAAAGACCTTGTTCTCCATATAAATGAAATATAAATCAATTACTCAATCAGTGATAACCTTTCTATCTGTTTCACCCATAGAAAGACGGAGCCCCCAGCGGTGCAATATCTTAAACCCTTGTGCTGGCAGGACTGCTGACTTAAAGGTTGGTTGTTCGAATCCGGGGAGCGGGGTGAGCTCCCGTCTGTCAGCTCTAGCTCCCCATGCAGGGACATGAGAGAAGCCTCCCACAGGATGGTAAGACATCACACATCCAGGCGTCCCCTTGGCAAGGTCCTTGCAGACGGACAATTCTCTTGCAACTTGCAATTTCTCAGGTTGCTCCTGACACAGAAAAAAATCTATAGAAAGATGGACCTTGAGTCTTCATGTGTGTTCACAATATACTTTTATAGAAATGTTTCAGGAGATGCCCTATTTTATAGAAATGTTTCACACAGATGCTCTAGTTCAGCTTTTTGTATTAATCTTATTAATCTAAAATAATGTTCACACCTTGGGAACCCTTGCATAAAAATTATTATTGTCTATAGGTTTAAAAAAACCCTCTTGTGCATCCCCTAGCAACGTCTTTCAGAAACCTAGCATCTATGGTTGAGAAATCCTATTTTATATGGTGTTGCTCCATAAAAAAGGCACATGGATTGGATATACTTTCTGGTGGCTAATGTCACAAATCTGGGAGGAGAAAGTGTCCCCATATTCATGCAAGAGGGATATGCAGCTTCCACCATTTCCTAGTAACAAGACCTCAAAATCCTCTTGCACTAAAAGGGCTGGATAACAGACAATAGGACATTGGCCTCAAATCAGTTCTGTGCTTAATATAAATGCTTTTTTGGCTTGGTAGAGATGTAATGTCATCACCATTCAATGCAGAAGAAAAATAAACAAGCTACTAAGTTTTACTGGCATTTACTGACTTTGTGCTTCATGACAATGATGCCAAAAATAAGGGAGAATCTCGGCATTAAACTATGAGAAATAACATTAATGGTAGATGAAGAATGCACGCGTTACTGGTTCATCCAAGGGGTAATAAACATATGGAATGAGTTATGCCAAAATGGAAACCAAACCCAAGAAAAATTAATTCCAGAGATGCAGCTATTTCAAGTGCAAGAGTATTTTAGGCATACAAAAAAGGAACCACGATTATGACCCAAAATGAACATGCAAAAACTGTAAGCAGCACTTTCTATTTTTATATTCAATTAGAGATTTCTCATGAAACTATCTCTCAGACTGCCAGCGTTCTTGTCTGATGATTCAGCGGAATTTTATCAAAATAATCCTTAATCATTTTCTCCTGGAGGCCATGAAAGCTGCTCCTTTTAACTATACACTCATGAAGATATTTTAGAAAACAATACAAAAACAATACTCCTTTTGCTTTCAGGACCCATAAAATTAAAAACACAGTTTTTTAAAATGGGGCAAAGTCACAGCTATTTTTAAAGACATACTCATCCTAAGATGGATATGCCTTTTAAAACTTGTAGATATAAAGCACAAGTGGGGCCTACATACCGAGATGCGGTTTACAATCTTAAATTTAGAATTACACCTGAAGTTATACTTTCCTGTTCATTTTTTATAGAGGGAAGCTGAGAAATGACTTGGACATGCTCTGTAATGTATTTCAGCTGGTTATGAGACCGTCATGCCAGAAAGCACACAGGATTCATGGAACATTCACAAATCTTGCTTGCTTCTTTTCTTCCAGACTAATAATGTTTCCAAAATGGTATTATTGAAAATGTAACACACAAACACATATGGTTTAAAAATGAAGATGTAAGATTATCTGGCTGGATCCAAAGTTTTCTAACTCTGATAACACTATGTAACATGATTCTTGTTTCTGGGTAATAAATGTCATTTCCTAACTGGTTCTAGCATAAAAACATGGGAAAGGTTTATTAAACTGAAAAACTTTGTTATTGGAGGACATCCTGCATCAATTTTGTTATAGTTTTTCAATGAATATCTTATAGTTTCTCAACCCATTCAACATAGCTTGCGGCAGCCACAAAAACAAAATTTCTTGAGTATAACAACTACTTTTAAAGTAAGTATTGTACAATTAAACAGGAAATAACACTTCCAAACCAGGAACAGAATTTTTTTTCAAATGTTGTTACATAGTTTAAAAGAGAAAGGTTTTCCCTTGACATTAAGTCTAGTCATGTCCGACTGGGGACTGGTGCTCATCTCTGTTTCTAAGCCGAAGAGCTGGCATTGTCCGTAGATGCCTCCAATACATAGTGTAATATACTGTGGTCATATGGCCGACATGACTTCATGGAGTGCCGTTACCTTCCCACCGGAGCTGTACCTATTGATCTACTCACATTTATGCTTTTTCGAACTGCTATGTTGGCAGAAGCTGGGGCTAACAGTGGAAACTCACTCCGCTCCCAGGATCTGAACTGCCAAACTTTCGGTCAGCACGTTCTGCAGCTCAGTGGTTTAATCCGCTGCACCACCTCAGGTTATTACATAGTGATACATAGTATATTACACTATGTATTATATATTACATAGTGTAATAGACTACATTTTCAAAGGGAAATACTTGTTCCAATGATAAAATTGACTCCTTCTCTGGATAAAAATAATTTTTGAATGCAGCGCTTCTCCATCTCTCCATTTTCTCTGTTGGAACTGTAAATTTAATGCCTATACTAACCAAACACTGTGTTAATACTTATCATCTTAAACGTGTTTCACTCTTTGTTACGCTCATTAAATGTTTAAGATGGCTATTGCACAATCATAAAGCATTTTTATGCTAAAAGCAGAAATGGATATTCTGACTAATTTGTGTGAAAATAAATTCAAAATCCCCCCCCCCCCCCCGCCCCACCCCAGTTCCCCAGTTCTCTGAATAACCTCTTAGGTTTGGGGGCAGTACCACTGCCTGTCCTAATCTAGATTTAGTTCTTTGTCTTAAAAAAGTGTTTAGCAGTCCATCCTCTCTCAGGTATAAACAAGATCTGAAAAATTGAAGTGGTGTAGTGGAGGGGATGACACTATTGACCTCCACAAATATGAATTCTGCTCACCATGAAATTTTCCTTCAGCTCACAAATTTCTAGCATTGCAGAAAGTGGGATCCTGAAAATCATTTACAGCTAGAACTCCTATATATCTGTCTCTGCCTTGCTGATTTAGCCTATGCTTTTTCTTTCAACAACTAAATTGCATTTCTAAATGCTCAACTGAAGCTTTAAGTTACTACAGTGCTAGAAATTTGATCAGTGAAGGAATATTTCATTGGAAGAAAAAGACTTTTGTGGAGAGCAATCCTTTCATTTTGCCCTTTCTCACAGCTACGGTACTGTAGATCAGTTTAAGATACTTCTGACAGTATACGTTAAGAAACACCAAGCCTCTCTTCTAACAGTTTGAGCACATGAGACCACATGAACCAGTAACTACAGCACACATTCTGAAATAACATGCCCTTGCTCCAATTTGCAGATTGGCCAGGGCCCAATTCATACGACTAGGCAACCACTAAGTGACCACATGAAATTCAAACCAGGTAGACGCATCTGTACAGGATGAACAACTCTGTCCAGCAAGTCATTCAGATCTGCTAGTTCCACCACAGCAATGCAGAACTAATTTTATCTAGTAAAAGTTTGATGAAATTTGTATGATAGACAGTGGTCTGCTTAATGAGTGCTTACAGTGACTTGCCATGAGGAGCAGTCTTCACGCTACTTATCACTTCAAACAACCAGCACACATTTTATTTCTTTTCCAGATCCGATCTTATTCTGAACTTTAAAGGTCTAAAGAAAATCAGACTTCGTTTGATCTGTAGAAAGTGTCCAAGGCTTATGTATGTAATTCCTTGATGAGCAAACTCTTAGTAAAGAATGCTAAAGCACTGTTTTAAATTACTTATTCCCATTTTTGACCTATATCCTGAAGATAAGAAAACCAATAATAAGCAAGGCAGCTCCTGAACCAGGTACTCTAGTAATGCTAACAACTCAGTTCTTCATAAAAAGTTTTCATCATTATTTCTGCTCATCATTCCTTTTCAATGTAATATATTCATAATTTGCAGTATATATTTTCCTGCGACTTCTCTTCTAAACTTAAATGTAGAATTACTTTCAAATAGTTATATGCCACAGAGAAAATGAATGTTTCATAACATACACATTGTACTGTTCATACGCTAGTATAACTATTCTCATTACTTTTGAGAAATGGGGGAGCAAAAAGTTACATTTTAAAATTCCAGCTAAAATGTATGCCTTAGCCAATGTTTTTTTTTAAAAAAGGGATTAATTTTTTTTAAAAAAAGGTCCCCCTGGGGGAGAAGAGCAGTATATAAATTAAATAAATAATAAATATATTTACAATACTGCTCCACATGTTATGGGAAACCAAACACTATCACCTACTCTCAATCCTAGTGGGTTGAATTAACTGGATTTCAATCACATTTAAAATCCCAAGTGGTCTAACTCATTGACCAAGAAAGTATACCTCAAACAAGAAGGCAATTCAGTGCTTGTTCCGACTTAAATGAAACACCGATGAAGGCTTTCATCATCTAACACAGTGATTTTCAATCTGAGGGTCCCCAGATGTTTAGGCCTTCAACTCCCAGAAATCCTAACAGCTGGTAAACTGGCTGGGATTTCTGGGAGTTGTAGACCAAAACACCTGGGGACAAACAGGTTGATCTAACAGCATTAGCCTCTTTGTGCTGTTCATGCAAGGGGCATAATTATCAGTGTGAGAAAAGAAGACCCTGATGACAAAGTTCATTATGATAAGATGACAAAACTGAGTCATTGGGGATGATGGGGCATAAGACAGTTCCAGCAGCCATGCCCAGCAGAACTTATCCTACAGCTTCATGTGCAGCACCTCATAACAGTACTACAGACATCTAGATAACCCTTCTAATTAAAAAAAATACAAATTCCCCATGGAAATGCAGTAGATATATTAATAATTCAGTAGAATGTATACAGAATTGCACCAAACACCTGCAAAACTCACTAATCAGGGAAGACTGACGAACATCATATTACTACTGCTTCTGAAAAGGCCGAAATGCAATGGTACATGTGAGCTAAACCCTAGTTTAAATTAAATTTGTTTTAAAAAATAATTGCAGCCTTTAAAATGTAAATATGAAACAGAGAACTATACATAAAGTACAACTCACACTATTGGACCCCCCTACACTGTAGATAATAGTAAACCCTGTAGTTTGAAGCATATTGTAGAATCACACTGGAGGGCTTAGAGCAGTGGTTCTCAAACTGGGGTTCCCAGATGTTTTTGGCCTTCAACTCCCAGAAATCCTAACAGCTGGAAAACTGGCTGGGATTTCTGGGAGTTGTAGGCAAAAAAAAATATCTGGAGACCCCAGGTTGAGAACCACTGGCTTAGAGAATCCGGGTAAGTGAAACCACCGATATCGAAACTATGGGTAAGGAAGTTGTACCATATTACCAAATTTTAGCCACAATACTTGCATAGTTCTTCTTTGACTAAAAAAATAACAATAACAGTAACTCTGACTTACCTCTGTCAAACCAGAGACCTCTCCCTTAGCAAATGGCCTAGAGATCGAAGGGGTGAACACTTTGGCATCTGACACGGGATGTCCCTTCATGAAGTGCTTCCCTGCTTCAAAAATATCCACTTCCACCATTTTACCCATGAATTCAGGGTTCTTTGGCACGAGAACCTTTTAAAAAATGAGACTTTCTCTTAGTTGAAAAATTAAAAGATCCTTATATTCCACATTTCAGATTAATTTAAAAGTAGTCACATTTAAATTATTAATATATTATATTAATATAAATTTAGATAAATCTTTATCTGTTTTACCTACAGCATCATATTTACTTTTTTCTTTCCTAGCTCTTTAAATCAAATGTTTTGAATTGTATTTTATGCAATTTTATGTGTGAGGCTATCTATAATCTTTCTTGCCCTAAATGGTTTCTTAGTTTTCAAATATTTAATCAATAGGATTTATAGTTCACTATATATTTTATATTATTCAGATATCAAATTACTCCTACAATCACATATGCATAAAGTAGAAAATCAACTGCAAAGCATTTCTGCCTAATGAAGTTTATTCCAGGTCTGTCAGTCTCTGCACTAAAAAGTGAGGGATGGTCCCATCTAAGTAAGTATTAATCATGGACAAGGACACCTTCACATGATGGATATCATTGTTTTGAAGAAAGTACTGTAAGTCAAAAGAAATGGAAGTAGAAATCTTCATTTCAGGATTCTCCATGATGGAGCTCTTCATATACACTGGTCTGAAATTCTTATAAGCCTGCCATGAATTGGACCAGTAGTTCAACACATATGGAGGGCATCAACTTAGAGGCAGTTTGCTTGATAATTATATAATTATACAGTTACCGTATATCATTATTTCAGTAAGGACGAAAAGGAGTTTATATCTGTATGTCTTAGAGAAAGAGAGAGATTAAATATTGTTTGTACAGTACCTGTTCATAGAATCGATTATGAGCAACATAAAACTTGGAATCAAATGACTCTTCTGTCACAAGAACTTTCTGCCTCTCTCCAATCTAGGAAATAAAAAAGGTAGAAAGCAATCAATTTATAAGTAAAGTAAGTTCCCATCTGAGATGTTGACAAATCATTCCATGGGATAATTTACCTTTGGAAAAAAGAGATAACGGACTTATGATTATTAGACATATGCAGAGTTTGAATTAAGTTTGAATTTCAAAGTGATCTGCATCACTACATCATACCGGTAGATGTTTACCATCATAGCAGAAGCCAAGGGGACATAGCCAATGTTATAATAGCAGAAAAAAGGACAAATAATAGTGGTTTTCCCCCAGCACATGGGCTTCTATTAGTAAAATTACCATACTATTGTAATTAGTGGAAACAGTACCTGTCATGGATTGTGTACCAGTTTATGGAAAGGGCTGTGAAGCAGGTTCTATTGATACTCAGAATTGCATAGGTATGTATCTAAAGTCTCATGTATTGTTATGTCAGATAAAAAAAATTGAGACAAGGAGAAGATGAATATGTATCACAGTGAATATTTCGACAGAAAGAGCAAAACAATGGTTCTATTTTATCATAGTCACACTGTGCTATAGCCTACTGAACCTGCCTGGATGCCTTGCATCCCACAGACAACATTTTTGCATCAGCCCAAGTGCCTGGCCTTTGCTCCTGTAATTGTGACAAGCCAAAGAAAATAGATCTGTACTGTAACAACAATACTTCTTTTGAATTTGAAGTTTTCCTTTCTGATGTTAAAGGTGTTTCACGTTAAAAACTGGAATTCAGAGTAAACCGTGTTCTGAATATTGAAATCCTCACAAATCATACCTCTTTTCTTTTGATTAAGTCATCACTTTCCTATCAGAATGTAAATGGAGGAAGATGGTACTCTTTTAAAAAGATTCACCTATTCACTTCAGCACCTGGCACACCTGCATCAGCCTTTCTCATCCTAGGAATGCTTTGGGTTGACATTCCCATCAGTTTTAGCCAGAATAACCTATGATCAAGAGTCAAGAACCTAAAAATGTGGATGTTCCGATGCGCTTTTGAGTGAACAGTTCATTCATGAGCCCTATCCAGAGTTCTGCACAAATTCTTTCTCTGCACATATAGTATTTTATGTCCAGGTTGTTAAAGCATTTGATGTGTTTTATGTTGTTTTATATCTATTTTGTTATATGTTATATTATATTCATGGATTGTGTTTTAACCTATTTTAATGCTGTGGCGCAGGCTGGAAAGCAAGCCAGCTGCAACAAATCAACAAATCACTCTGACCAAGAGGTCATGAGTTCGAGGCCAGCCCGGTGCCTGCGTCTTGTCTCTGTCTCTGTTCTATGTCATGGCATTGAATGTTTGCCTTTATGTGTGCAATGTGATCCGCCCTGAGTCCCCTTCGGGGTGAGAAGGGGAGGAATATTTATTTATTTTATTTACAGCATTTATATTCCGCCCTTCTCACCCCGAAGGGGACTCAGGGCGTATCACATTACACATATAGGCAAACATTCAATGCCTTTTTAACATAGAACAAAGACAAACAAACATAGGCTCCAAGCGGGCCTCGAACTCATGACCTCCTGGTCAGAGTGATTCATTGCAGTGATTCATTGCAGCTGCTCTCCAGCCTGCGCCACAGCCCGAGCCCTGTAAATAATAAATAATAATGCTGGGCTTGTCCCCATGTAAGCCGCCCCAAGTCCCTTTGGGGAGATGGAGGTGGGATATAAAAATAAAGCTATTATATTATTATGATGGACGCATAGCTTGAAAAACATGAGATGAACCATGGTGCATTATGTAACAATTAACTTCTTCTTCTAGGAAATGTTAACAGAACATAAATTCATAAATACTCTGGTTCACAGTGGCTTACGTTTATGGATCTCATGGGTCTTACCTAAGCATTAACTGTAGCTTCAGAGATCTTACAGCTGGAATTTGAAGACATATTAATACTAGGGTTTTAAAGATACTCTTTACTGGCACAAATTTAACTGAATCTTCAAGATATGGGCAAACATTAGCATATATTCTACTTTCCTAATGCCAAAGAATATGGCATAACGTGCAACCATATAACATAATCTTTTTACACTGAACTATATAATATGTGTAGCATTTGAAATGCTGCGCACACAACCCCCCATGTTCTCCTCCTCACCCTCATTTAGCAAAATAGATCTGATCTAGGCAACAGATGTGCACAGTGCAAACCTCCATCTTTTCAAGTATTTCCCTGCCTGGCTTGAGGCTGGAGAAGCAGGAAGGATTAAACAGAAGTCAAAGAAAGCCAGGCTTGAATAGCTTCTAGTTAGCATAACAAAAGGAAGTGCCTCAGTTGTTCAGCATTGGGCAATGCATCTCATTAAATACAAGTGAAAGAACAATTATTTGGGCCCCCTATGAATACTGTTTGGCGCTGAGATATATATCAGAGAGAAATAGCACGGCCATTCTGCTGCGAGAGCTTCTGCTTTCCCAGCCCAGCGATTCTGCTTCAGGGTAAATAGCCCTCTTCCATTACTCTGCACCTGCATCTGACTGCTTCATTTTGATTTGGCCTCCCGCTGTGAAAATGTCGCTTCTTCAAGCAGCACATCCAAGCCCTGCAATGCAGTTCATATGAAAATTATATTCAGAGATGTCAGTGGTGACCTAAAAATGACAACCGGGCCTCAATCTATCTGCTTCCTTTAAAATTCTGTTGTATTTTATGGATTTCCACTTCCATACTGTTGCTCGTGTTTCCTATAATGGGATAATAAAATTAACCTATAATGCTGTCATTCTGGGAAACCATATTTTTTATGAGAGATTAAATTTAAAAAAATCTCTTATAGAGTTAATTGTATTCCTTGGGGACCCCCCAAAGGTTGCCTCTTTTGATTTGCGTTACAGAGACAGGGTATTGGAATGGACAAATAACTAAAGGAAGGAACATTCAGGAACTGCAATGAAACCTACAAATTAGCATAAAATTTAATTTATTATCTGTCAGCCTTATTGTCCTTAGCTACAAGCTGGCATTCACAATATATTTTAATAAGCTTGATCATAGTAAATCTACCACATGTTTCATCACTACTACCATAAAAATAGACAATGAAATCCCAAAATCTATAAAAATGTGATCAAATATAATTTCCAACTAAAAATGAACATGAAACCTAACTGCATTCATACAGTTCCCATTTATATCTAACATATATGAATTAGTATGCAAAAATCTGAAAAGTTACTGTTTTAAGACTGACTGTGATGGTTTTCCAGATATTTTGAAAATTGGACCTATCCAAGTAAAAGATCTTAATATATTACAGTCTTCACATGCTTCTCTGATTCTCACCAACTGGATAGGTTTAACGCAAGGAACATTTGCCATATACATTTGAGCCACAATTTCCCATTGTGGGTCTTTTGCACTTTTCCACTTACAGTCAATCTGGACCCTTAACAGATTATGTATTGGGTTTGATTTCCTTTTGGCAGGGTACCATATATGTGGTTTAATAATGAGCATACTAGAATAAAAGGCAATACCAAAATAATCTAAATAAACCTTTTTTTACTATTCTATTTCTATTTATGCGACAACTACACCACATATGAAAGCTATTCATATTTTATCCAGAAAAACACCAAAGTGTTTTTCTCAATTTCCCCAAGCTCAATAATTGCTGAGTTTGTTTAATATACAATATTAAAGAGGAAATGCCAACAAGTGCCGAGTTAACCTCTTCTGAACTTCCTTCTACAATCAAGCAGACCATTCTTCCTTTCACAAGCTTTGGCCAATGCTATTTATATAGGCTCAGTATTTTATGTCCATGGCACCAAATAAGACTTTGCAACCATGACTAGCAGCATGAGTAGCCCAATGTTTACTGTTGCTGGACTGCTTGTGTTAAGTACATAAATGCTATAAACATCCAATGCATTATTACCGCCTTTGCACAAGCTAACAAAATGTTTAATAAAAAAATAAAGATTTTAAAAAGAAGCAGGTTTGGCCTGGTGCATATGTAACACCGCACGGTTTCAAAAGGAAGAATCCTTGCATGTTGAATCCATGAAGAATCCAAGTTGAAAGACCATCCACAAATATCTAGGTAGCTGAGCCATGTTATACCTACAGTGAGCAACAGCAGGCTCGTATTTTGATTCTCTGAAACCCTGGTTTATGGTAAAATTCCCTTGCAATTTCTCCTGTCACAGAACAATAATGCTTTCCTGTATATTTCTCATTCGTTGCAATCCTGTTTGTATTGAACTTTGTGATAGATTGCGACTGTCGTGGTCAAACAACTCAATATGAGTAGACACTTTTTGACTTCTGTTTTGTCTTGATTTATATATTTTGCAGTGAGACTAGTTTGCCCTTTGGGGAAATTAATCTGACATTTTCATTGTCAAAACTTAGAAGACAGTAAGAAGAAGACAAAAACTGAACACTGAACGATGAAAAAATGCCTAGAGTATTACACAGCCTGTATCTATCAATATTGATCAAAACTGAGAACATACTTACTCGCTGGCATGTTGGCTCCATGTCTAACTTGCACAATCTGACATACGAAAGGGGGAAGGGTGAAAAAGCACTGTAGCGAGCATTGAGACCTGGCATCCTATCTACAAATGCTATAACAGACTACTGTTGATGCCTACCTTAAGAACCTATGGGAGAATCCAATGCAATTTAGCACTTCGAGTAGTAGAGGGTAGTTGGGACTAATTGCCATGTTCATTTCCTAGAGTATTGCTGACAATTTGTCATTCCCAGGCATTGTGTGAAAAATGCAGCTAAGTTCAGCACACTGCAAGGCTATCTGTAATGCTGTTTCTTGCTGCTCTCTGCCTCTTCCATTTAGGGCTGTGGGGTGGGGAACCATCACAAGAAGATCCCACCAAAGATCAGTATGCCTAAGCAGTGGTTCCCAAGCTTTGGTCCTCCAGGTGTTATGGACCATCTCACAGAAACCCCAGCCATCTTACCAGCTGTTAGGAATTGTGGGAGCTAAAGTCCAAAACATCTAGAGGACCAAAGGTTGGGAACCACTAGCCTAGAGCTTGGTCCTAACCCTGACTTCAGTGGGCAGATAGATATACAGTATATACATTCTACAGTCACTATATAGCCTAGATCTTAAGCTTTTCCCACTTGCAACCTCTTTCTACCTGAGAAGTTTTTATGCAATCCCAGGTTTATAAGTGGATAAAATAGGCATAAAAACCAATAATTTATTCATAATAAATCAGCATTTTTTCCTTTGTGTGGAGCACAGCTGACGTGTTTTCTGCAGGATCCACTGTAAACACTGCATGTTGTTGCTAACAGATTTGTGCAAATAGGTGACCTTCAGCAAACTTTTATTGTTGCCAATTTTTTTGTGATTCCAACATTGAGCTAAGGGGACCCCATGTGGGTTTGTGATCCATAGTTTTAAGAAACTAGTCTATTTTGCTGGCAATGTTGAGCACCACATTACTTTGTGCTATATAAGAAAAGGCCTATTTACTCCAGCCCAATTAACAAGGGTTGTATTCACATTGTACCTTTATACTAGTTTGATATCACCTTAGCCCCACAGCTCCACCCAGTGGCTTCTGAGATTTGTTGTTTGAGGAGAGACTTTGAATTACAGTAGAGTCTCACTTATCCAAGACTCGCTTATCCAAGGTTCTGGATTATCCAAGGCATTTTTGTAGTCAACGTTTTCAATATATCATGATATTTTGGTGCTAAATTCGTAAATACAGTAATTACAACATAACATTACTGCGTATTGAACTACTTTTTCTGTCAAATTTGTTGTATAACATGATGTTTTGGTGCTTAATTTGTAATATCATAACCTAATTTGATGTTTAATAGGCTTTTCCTTAATCCCTCCTTATTATCCAAGATATTTGCTTATCCAAGGTTCTGCCGGCCCGTTTAGCTTGAATAAGTGAGACTCTATTGTATTTGTAGAAAGTGGAACTCCACCAAAGCACAAATCTCAAGGTTCCATAAGGTGCAGGCTGGTACCAAACTGATTTAATTGTGCAGTGTGGATACATCTGAGGACACTAGAGATAACAGAAAGGACTCTACAGGATGAGACTCAGAGATGAACATCCCAGTTTGAAGATAAAGGTAGGATCAAATTAAATAAACAAACATAGAAATAAATAAATTTGGAAGCAAATATCAGGAGCTCTCTGACATACACCCAGTATAAGGTATTCACCAGAGATCCAAAGATCAGATGGAGGAGAGCATTATCAGGTGCTCAAACACCAGGAAAGACGAAGAAGGCCACATTAGACAAGGAAGGAAAACGTTGTAAACACTATTCAGAAATCTTTATATTAAAAAGGGGGAAATCCATTACAAAAAATTCTATATAAATTTTCCTTAAGCTGAAAAAAACCGCCTAGACTAGATATGCCATATTCCCCACAACACCCCCATCTTCTGTTAGATGTTTGTGGAATTCATATATTCATGAATGCAAAGAGAGAGTTATTTATTCTTTTGAAAAAGCAGCTCATACATATTTATAAACCCTTAATTCTTTAAAGGGACTGTGAAAAATGTACGCTGCTATCATACTGTTAAGATCCTGCCACCTTTACTGTTTTGGAATATTTTATCAAATATATCAAGTCTGTTTCTTCCTTTTATAATAAAAAGAGCATGATGTTTTAAAAAGCACTTACATGTGAAGCAGGCACAAGCATAATTATACCTACCCTGTACTTTTAGGGAGAGTTCTTGACTTAGATTTTCTAGAAAAGCCTTCATATATATCTGTATCAGCACACACCACATCAAATATGTCTGGTTACCTATCCTTCTGTAAAGAAAGTTTGACTGTTGACTTGCACATGATGTTCTTCTAAGTCATAGAGAAACCAAATCTAGAAGGAATATACTACCCTTCCACAAGCTGATTTCCGTTTTGGTTGTTGGGGATGATATCCAGCTCAAAGGCATTCTGGACCAAGGTCAGGAAGCTAGTTAGCTAATGGAAGAACCTGGAAGACCAAGATTTCAGATCTTTGGGGTGTATGATTCCTGATTCTGAGTTATCTTTGTCATGGCAAAGTAAAGATTGAGAACAGTCATTGGTTGGAAAGAACTGGAAATTGGGAAAAGAGGAAACTTGTTGAAATATGAAAATGGATGGCTTGGGAAAGAAAAGTCAAAAGAAATTGATAAAATGAGCAAACTTGAAGCCTACACTGGAACAAAGTCAAAGCATTTTGAGTATTTCTTAACATTCTTCTCACCCCTTATGCCTTGTTTAGTTGTTTACAAATATGAATCCTGTAATACATCTTGCAATTACATCATAAGGCCCTACCCCTTGTAACATTATAAGGAACAATCTTTCCATTTCAAGTTTAAACCATGAAATCTCAGAACCTGTGATGCTCCAAACCTAGCAACCCCATGTTTGAGGGAGAGAAAACACCACTGAAAACATCTGCCCATTTCAATGTGCTAATCGTGATATGTTGCGTGCCAAACTGAATGATGCAGGAATTAGGTTAGAATCAGATTGATGACATATTTTCTTAAGGGCGTTTTGCTTATTGGGGAGAACCAACACTGGCATACATGTATGCACATGACATTTCCCAGCATACTACTGCAATGATGTTGGAATTAAACTCTGAACACGCTCTATTCACAGCACAAAACTTTATAAGGCACTAAGCTGTTTTCACTTAGCTATCAATTTAACAAAAAAAATCATTTTCAGCATAAATTTGTGATTCATCAAATACCACAAAGCCCTGAGATTCCTTAGTATTGACTCCAACTCAAAAAAGCTGAATTCCAATGTTTTTCTTTAATAGTGAGCAGTACTGCATGCTTTGTTTAAGGATTTTAGATATATGTCTTAGTACTACCAAAATAATCTTTTTAAGGCAAAGTAGTTGACTTTTAAATCATTAGAAGGATAATTATTGCCTTGCCCTGTTCACACTGAGTACAATTCTTATTTTCCATATATTTTCAGATGGAATGACAGAGGACAGAACAAAAAAAAAGCAAGGAAGAGACAGCAGATAAATAAACATTTTTGAAAGAAACAATATCTTTACCGTTGCATTTTCTGCAATTTCCCTTAAGAATTTGTTGTTGGTTTATTTAAACTCCTCAAACCAATGACTGAAGAGTGGACTACTAAAAGCTCCTTTGACATACTGAACAGATGCATTAACAGAGAAAATGTGAAATTGTGTGCCAAAAATTAAAGACAATTGTTCAAAGGTTGATAAGAAAGAGTTAAAATATATTACAGTTAATTTATT
Organism: Anolis carolinensis; assembly: GCF_035594765.1. Classification (NCBI taxonomy): domain Eukaryota; kingdom Metazoa; phylum Chordata; class Lepidosauria; order Squamata; family Anolidae; genus Anolis; species Anolis carolinensis. Next base: position 76,119,579 of record NC_085844.1, read on the forward strand.
CCAGCCTAGTGAAGGATACAAGACTTAAATTTTCAGCATAAGACATTAATTTAATTCAAGATTGATAATGACTGACATTTTCAACGCCTTACGGATTTGAAAACAGAATTAGCCATCAATTTCTGCATAGCAAACAGACATTGTCCTGGCTTTGATATGCACATAGAACCCTATATTCTTCTCTGTGATAACTTATTCTGTTCCTTTCAGTAGATGCAAAGGAGCCAGTGTTTCATTGAAGCTGCAAACTAAGCTAGATTCCTCTACTCAGAAGTACAATCATAGAATCACAGAGCTGGAAGAGACCTCATGAGCCATCCAGTCCAACCCCCTGCCAAGAAGCAGGAAAATCGCATTCAAAGCACCCCCGACAGATGGCCATCCAGCCTCTGCTTAAAAGCCTCCAAAGAAGGAGCCTCCACCACACCCCGGGGCAGAGAGTTCCACTGCTGAACAGCTCTCACAGTTAGGAAGTTCTTCCTAATGTTCAGGTGGACTCTCCTTTTCTGTAGTTTGAAGCCATTGTTCCGTGTCCTAGTCTTCAGGGCAGCAGAAAACAAGCTTGCTCCCTCCTCCCTATGACTTCCCCTCACATATTTATACATGGTCCTCCTTATGTCTCCTCTCAGCCTTCTCTTCTGCAGGCTAAACATGCCCAGTTCTTTAAGCCGCTCCTCATAGGGTTTGTTCTCCAGACCCTTGATAATTTTATTCGCCCTCCTCTGGACACATTGTAGCTTGTCAACATCTCCCTTACATTGTGGTGCCCAGAACTGGACACAGTATTCCAGGTGTGGCCTGACCAAGGCAGAACAGAGGGGTAGCAAGTAAGTCTATTGAAGCACAGGATAATCATTCCTTATACAAAATATTTGACACCGGAACTGTTTTGGATTGGGAATGTTTTCAGATTTTGGAATACCTGTACAGTATTTGCCTGTACATCCATAATGAGATATCTTAGAGATGGTACTCATGTCTAAACACAAAATTCATTGATATTCATATATGCTTTATACACATAACCTGAAGGTAACTTTGTACAATAGTTTTTGTGCATAAAACAAAAGAATCAGAAAGGAAAGGTGCCACTTTCTCAGCCACCCATATGGATAATTTATGATAAGGGATGTTCAGCATGTAATTTAACAACAGACGTAGGAAGGTTTCTGCATATATTCAGCCTGCAGAATTGGGTGGAAGTAAAAGTGTAGAATTATTTTATCTAGCATGCTAATGTTCTCTGTGTAAGGTTAGTTTCAGGTGGGAGACATTTTTAAGCAGCATAGTCCAGGAGAAGATTTCCCTCTTAGTAGCACATCTTATGCATTTTAATTCAGATGAAAGGCCCACTGAAGCCAAATAGCTTTTACATTCAGGTCAGTGACCATCTGAATGCAGCTTCAATATTTACATGTTGAAGGCAAACACAGTTTGTTCTTTAAATGAATACTATAAAAATAATTAGTAACAATGGTGATTTAATTGAACAATACATTCCAAGCCCATTGAACCTTAAGTATTTTAAAAAAGGCTCGGGTTCTATAACTCTTGACGGACATTAAAAGAGGGAGAAAGATATTCTTCTGCTTATCAAAACTTGTAAGATTGATATACAGGTATGTCTTCCTGTTTGACTGACAGCCTTCCTATTTTGTATGAATAGGATTAAAACCAAAACCTTATCTGAGGAGGTAATATTCATGCCTTTTTTCAAGTGAAAAACTACTGGAGGAAGGATCAAGAAGTGGAATACGCTTGGCTGGATTGGCTCAGGATGCCGTACACCTTTGAAGTGTTATCTCATTAGACCATATGTGACACAGGACAGACATTTCTGTAAGGATTCAATAAGTCCGAAACTATTTTCTGTACTTTCAGAAAAGTTATTTGTCACCTAGAAATAAACTGCATTCCACTATCAAATATGTTTTGAAAAATTATTAAATAATGTGGGTCATTGTTGAAAAGCAATACCAGACATTAAGTTTTTAAACAGTGATGCCATTTACAGAAATAAAAAATCTTAGCTTGAATACCATAATGGCTTTTTCAATAGAAAATAATATATTAAGATGAGATGATGAAACACCATACTTGAAACCAATATTTAGGAATTGAACAGGGGAAAAATGAAAAGTCATTGTACAGCAAAATAATATTAAGAGTGCTATGATTTTAAAGGAAAACTGTATACTATGAATCGTTTTAGCTTTGTGAATAGATTTTTAAAAAAGGCATGGCCCTTTAAAAAAATACAATACTGGCTGGTTCGTTGAGCGTTGCAGATCCCAATTAAATTGATTCAGCCTGTTTGGCTCAAGTGCTTTTCTTTTCCAGAGGTTGAAATCCCTAGTCTTTTCAACAACTGTTTTGTGTTAGGGTTGGCCTAACCAGTTGCTCAGTCCAGAGTGCAACATCACACTCCTTTTGCCAAGAAATTTTCAGCTGTTCCAAAGACATCATCACAGATGACGTGTCTAGTCTAGTTTCTTGACTGAAAAACAAATGAGAAAAGACGTTTCTGAAGTCTGCGTTTTTACTATGTGAATTAAAAATAAAGAAGAAAATTATCACAATTAATGGTTGAAGTGTCAAGCAGAAATAAGTAATCACATTCATTTTTGTCAGTTATTTATTAAAATAGTTGTGTACTAAGCTGAGGTTAGAAATTGTACCTAAAACTTTAAATATTTGATTACAATGAATTAAAATTCCAATCACGGAAGCTAGCACCTAAAAATAGGATGACTTGATTTAAAACAGCTTAAACCATTGAAACAGCTTAAATGACTAAGGGCGCATCTACATGGGGAACAAAATTTGGAGCCTTGAACCAGGCTGGGATTCTGCCATAGTGTTTACATCACCTTGTTCCCAAACCATGTCAACATCAAAAGTGGAGTCCTTGTTGTCTACTTGGGCCGAATCTGATTCAGCTTCACTGGACAGTCATCCTTACATTTGTCATTATCCTGACCTTAGTGGCAACCACAGAACTCCAGAGTGCTCCTGACCACAGTCATCAAATGTATTTGTTTATTTTTATCCCACTTTTCTTCTGCACCAAGGACATGATTCAGAGTTTCTAGAAGGAGAGAGGGATCAGGCTATATTTCTCTTATATTTCCGCCAGCACTATGGACCTGGCAATCCCTCTCAACGAACTGCATCACACCTTTAGGCATATGGAATAGCTTTATGAAAGTTTCAATTTTGTTATGTAAACCTCCTTGACAAGCCAGAAATATGTCGTTTAGATGTCAGCAAAATTATACTTATTACCTAACATGCTTAAGACACCTGAACAACACTTGTTCATTCTGTAACATAATGATGTTTTTATTTTAATAACTTTAAAAATTGGTTTAAAGGGTTCAGAAGTGCATTATCAATACAAGCTATGTTGTGATATCCCTGGATCTGCAGCATATAACATGGCTTATGTGTTTTTATAAACAATTATGCCGCAATTTTAATTTGCAGCTATCATTCTAGTTCAATCTTGTTCTTAAAGAATGATAAATAGTTATGTAATCATCTTAACTTATAACATTCTACCAAGACTGATATTATTGACTAAATTGTTACAAAATTCTGCATGCTGATATAATGGTGGAAAATCAAACATTTAAAAGCAACGTTCTGAAGTATGAGATAAATGATTTTATTCTAGTGAATACCACATGCTTTCCTCCTCAAATTATACCAGTTCCTTACAGTTTAAACATTTCATATTTGAAGCTCTAAACCCACATTGAGAAACTTGGCCAAAGTTCTAAGGTTCCCATGATATGGACTGGAAATAAAAATATTTCATTATCCCTATGAAAGAAATGTATGTACAGCAGGCCCCTTTGGCATGCCTGAACATACCTCCAATTATAGATTCATGAAACTCGAGTTATCACATGGAAATTCCAGGCTGTATTTTGCAGAGTTTTAGTACAAGCTGATTTCTCTGGATTTTCCCAATATTTTTAACGTATAATTATTATCTATACAGGCCTTGATAGTTTGGAAACAGTTCCTATGGCTGAATCCGGACTACTGTTGTAGAGTCAAGAAAGCTGCAGATTTCCAGATATTTATTTCCTACCCCTAAACAGTCCAGCTAATAGTGCAGTAAAGAGTTAATAGTAGTCTGTATGATCCTTACCTGAGGCTGATGGAGGTTGGAGCAGTCAGATGAGGAGTGGAGAACCCCAATCAGATGTTGTTGTCCCAGGGCTCTTTCATAATGCTATGATTCTGCTTTAGTTGCCATAGGTCTATCATATGAAATCCTGGAATTTGCAATTTGTTTGTCCACATATGCCTTCAATCTACCTATCTCTATCTATCTATCTATCTATCTATCTATCTATCTATCTATCTATCTATCTATCTATCTATGACGAACACCTATGCCTTCAAATTGTCTAATGACATATGGTGATCCCATGCCTTTCATAAGGTTTTCTAGACAAGGAATACTCAAGAGTTTATTCTCCTGAAGTATAGCCTACAACAATTAGTATTTGTTGGCAGTTTCCCATCCAAGTACTAACACAGGCTGAACTTGCTTAGCTATTGTGCAGTTAGGGAAGGCTACTCAACCAGAGAGCTCTAGTTCTTCACCAAACTACAAATTCCTGAGTTTGATAGGCTACAGCCTATCTAAAGATATAAGATATATCTAAAAGATATAATAGTATAACTTTATAGTATGGAAGGAGCCCTGGTTTCATAGGCTGCTTTCTTCTTTTCATTGGCTTTGTGCATGACACTAAAATCTGCTATGTGGAAAGGCAGTATAAAAATTATTTTACAAATCCATATAAGTAAAGAAAGTGCAGATAGAAGCCCACACTTTTGATTTTCTTTTTTACTTCAAAACACTGGCTCTTAAACTGTGGGTCTCTTAGAAGCTGAAGAAGAAAACATCTGGTGGATTAAAGAATGAGAATCACGGGTTTAAAATTTAGTTCAATAAATCTGTATGTTGGAGAAGTCAATATTTATTACAATTAGGAAGACTACTCATTCTGGAAAAAAATGCAGTTTTAAACTAATGTATGTAAACTTGCCTTCCATGAGCGGCATACCCATGGAAACCAAAGCTTTAAATCCTTAATGACCTCTTTTCCATTGAGCTTCAGGAAGAATAATTAAGCCTCAACTTCCATTCTATCTATGTAATGCAAGATGTAATACAATACTGAAAAGGCCTCATTTTAGGAAAAGCTTGAAGTATTCAACTGATCTGCAGGAGCAGATGATTGCAAATGGATACAATCATTTCTCTACAAGTGAATTTCTTCCCTAGTAATTAGCAGATTCTGGTAATTTAAAAAGATTAGGAGGAACTATCCAGTATGAAATAACTAAATTGTAATGAAATAGTCTGCTGCTGATTGCAATAATGTAAAATCACTCGGCAGAACCATCTAAATGTTCATTTAACACAGAAAAGAAATGAACACATTGGCATTGTTTATCTGGAGGGGAGATACACAAATTGAGCATTAATTTGCTAGGGAATAACAGTTAAAAAAACAAAACTAAAAGTGTACCCTTTAAACCTAATCTGGGGCAGGGAACATGTGGCCCTCCAGATGTTGTTGGACTATTTATTTATTTATTTAAAACATTTCTATTCCGCCCTTCTCACCCCAGAGGGGACTCAGGGCAGAGCACAACATATACACGGCAAACATTCAATGCCGGAACATAAAATAAACCATAAATATACATAAACACTAAAATCAGTTATCTTCACATTAAAACCATTATTTATTTACAACTACCAGCAGCCATAGTCAGCACAGTCCATAGTGAACACAGCTGTGCAGTGGATCCAACAACAAAAATCTGAAGTGTCACAACATTTCCTGTAATCTGTTTGCTTTCAAATGGAAGGCTCAGATACAAGCAGTGCAGCTACCATTTCCTTTTGTCTTTAAAATGCTTTTTAAAAGCATAATAGCAAGAATGTAAAAAAAAAGGGGGGTGAGAAAAAGCATAAAGAGAGAAAGAAGCAGAAAGATAAAGTTCTTAAAATCATGTACCTATCTTTTGCGTAAGATCATTGTTTTAGGCAATTTTTATGCATGTAAGATTTCTGTTGTGCAATATTTCTCACTTGTGTGTACAGATTATTATTTATATACAAAAGAGACTCAGGACCTTTTCAGACAGGGCAGAAACCTGGGAGGAAGTGGATTATTTTAACCCGCTTCCTGCCTGGTTTCTGTACCCAATCCCAACCCAAACCCTAGGCTTTCCCTTGAGAAGTGGCTAGATGCCACCCTGGGCCAACCAGAATGGCACCCATCCCTTCATGCATCCCTCCAAAAAATCTCACTGGGGGGGCCTGCTTGCTGGGCAGAGCCCTCTGCAGAGTACTCCTGATGCGTGAAAATGACACGCCAGGAGGTGAGAAGCTCTCCCCTCCTGAAGCATCATTTTTGCTAGTCAGGAGTACTTTGCAGAATACACTGCCATCAGGACCCTCCGGTAAGTTTTTTTGGGGGGAAATGGGGGAGGTGGGTGACCTCTCACTTCTTAGGGCTTCAGAAGCCTGAAGAACTGGGTTGGCTGTGGGGATTGACCCCAGGGACTGCAGAAGAAGTCCCACAGGCTGGAACCAACAAAGATCCAGACCTTCGCTTAAGGTTCAGACCTTTGTGGTTGTTAAATTAATGCAGAAGAAACTCTGCATTAATCTGGGTTTACCTGAGGTGTCGTTTGGATGCCTCAGGTAAACCCATTACCTATCATGGGTTATCGGGCCACAATTATTTCTGGAATTGGTATGCTTGTCTAGACTTGTCAAAGGCATACTTGGCTGTCATCATCACCTGGGCTTCCAAAGACAGAATTAAGTCTTAAAGAATCCTCAAAATATAAGTTTTGCCCTGCAGGGCAATGTATTCCAGACAAAGATGTGCCCCTTTATGCAGGGCAGCTGGTTTCCACAGTACCTTCATCTTGTCTGGATTAAATTTCATTTTGTTCACTCTCATCCATCTCAAACGTGCTTCTAAACAGCTGGTCAGGAATTTCACAGCTTTGCTAGGATTTGCAAGTGGAAAACAAAGGTAGAGCTGCTTGTCATCAGCATATGGCTAATTCCACATCTTATATGTTTACACCCAAGATAATTTTTTGTAGGAGCAGAACTTCAACAGCTGTTGTAAGAAGTGGATGTGGAGCAAAATCATCTTCCCCAAACAACTCAGCATTGGCTGGTTTAATAGGCACAAAACTTCTTCCCAAACTGATTAAAAACAACAGCAGATTGAGTATTCCATATCCAAAAAGTTTGGGTCTAGAAGGCTTTTGGATTTCAGATTTTCTTGGATTTTGGAATAACTGTATTTGCATATACATACATAATGAGATATATTGGAAATGGGAACAAGTCTAAACACGAAATTCATTTATGTTTCACATACACCTTATACAAATAGCTAGAAGGTAATTTTGCATACAATTTGTTTGCGTGAAACAGAGTTTGTGTATAACAAACCATCAGAAAGCAAACTATCTTACTCATGTGGACAATTTTGGAATTCTGGATAAAGGATATTCAACCTATACTTAATGTCCAGTGTTGATTGCATTTTCTGTATCTATGTCACCCTTCTTCTATTTTCTCCTAAATCCCCTCTCTTGCATTCTCATAGTTAGCCCCTCTACTCATCTGGCAACTGATCAGCAGCAGAAGTCTCCCATGAGTATGTCTTCCTTTTCACTAATTATTATGAATACCACATCCAAATAATAAGTTTTGTGTTCCAAGAGACTCTCAACATTTTGTGGCCACTGAATCTTCATTAGGCTGTTTTTGAGAGACTTTAATCACTCCTACATTGTTACTTTATAGTTTTTAAGAATGTCATTTTTTATGTTTCAACTGATTTTACCTTTTTTTACATTAATACCATTGTTTTTGTAAGCTGCCTTGAGTCAGTGAGGTGAAAACCACTTTTTATAGATACCTTTAGGAATACCTACTTCCTACACTGGATGGTATTTTACACCTTTGCAGATACTTTGACCCTTTGCAGATGTGAGGGAGAGAGAGGCAATATCTGGATTTTAATTTTCCATTATGGTCCTAATATAAACCGTGAGACTAGTATTTGCACTGGCTTAGTGAAATGCCTAAACAAGGGAAATCTCTCAGTAGGTTCTACTTGCTTCCCATTTGCTTTTTGTACAACTGGAGGGAAAAAGAGCATTCCATAAGCAACACCACTACTGAAAGAAAATACGAATTTCAAGATGTTGAGTGGTGGTGGGGGGAGGGAAAGTGGAGGAATATTTTGAATATAAGGCTGAGATAGTCCAGCAGCCTAACTTTCCAGTACCTGCAGCTGTCTGGCCTGCTGGTTTCGATCACCATTGCTTGATGTTTGTCCCCAGTGTAATGGGGAGGTAGCATATCAGATTCCTGCAGATGCTGGCAACGGGAAGCAAAGCTTTGACATCCTGTCACAAGGATGACAGGACAAAATGCCCTGTACTAAACAACAGCTCGAGCAGGGTAATTTGATGTATCGGGTTCTTAAGCTTCTCAGATGCTGAAGTCAGCTTGGCATGAGAGATAAGGGAAGGAATATTTACTTTGCTGGAGAGGATGGTGTTATATGTGCAACTACAGAAAAAAAGAACCCAAACTCTACAGAACGGAGGGGAAAATATGTGAAGTCTGATTTTCCTACTAGTTCTTATCAAACGCAATCAAAATATAACACTTCTTTCTCGTCAGTTCTTCTCCATTTAATGTTAATATTTAATGTTAGTTTACCCTTATGACAACTGTCCTGTAATGTTTTACCAGAGCGTGTAGTGGTTTGAGCACTAGACGATGACTTTAGGGATGAGGGTTCAAATTCCTGATCAGCCATGGAAACCAAATAGCTGACTTTGGGTAAATTACACTCTCTCAGCCTCAGAGAAAGTCAAAGGTAATCCCTTTTAAACAAATTGTGCCAGGAAAATTCCATGATAGGGTTGCCTACCCTTAAGATTCTTATTTAGTAATCTAAGCAATCCTCATTTTCCAACGTTGCTAAAATTTCTGCTTTCATAATAACAGTAGTTGGAAAAGATAAAGTTAGACATACAGATGGAGAATAGTTACTCCTCTCCACACACACAGAGTAGGATTACAAAAAAACGTATATTCTTTATTTCTAACATATGAGTTGCTCTAACTGCAGATGTTTTCCAGTAAACAGAACATGTACATTGAACACTGCTGTGTTTGACAATAAATTTCACACCTCATTATTCAAGGAAACCTTAAACCCTCTATCAATGCTGGTTGATTGATGCTCACGATGGCTTTCTTTTACTACCTCAGTTTAAGATTCCATGGCTGGAAAAATTACTCACAATGAGAACATTCTGGTATATATTAACCCAAACCACACAAGTGAGGAGTTTGGATTAATGAAAAGTCTAAATACTCTAACAGGATAAGATCCGATCTGCTCTTGGAAGCTAGGCAGAGCCAGCACTGGTTAACATTTGAATGTGAGTCCACCAATTAATACTGATGATGTAGACTATATTTCCGAGAAGGAACTGCCAAATCACCTCTGAATATTCTTTGCCTATGAAATTCATAAGATTGTCCTAGTCTTAAATTGACACGCACCTTTAAGACTGATTTTTATTTTAGCATGAGCTTTCATGGATATAAATCCAAGTCTTCGGATGCAGTACTGGTTAGGATAAAGAACAAGGAAAGCTAAATGTCCTCCCAAAGCAGAGGTTTCTAAATTATTTTCTGGTTATTCTTGTTGAGAAGAATTACTTGTTTAACCACTTTCCACACCCCAAGCTCTCAAACTGACTATAGCCAGGAGAGGTCCATACAGACACCGTCTCCACTAATTTGCACATGCGTTTTCAAGGCTGGAAATCCAGTCCATGTGTGTTGAATCCATTTTTCAAATCATCTCCACTCTTTCTATTTTGAGTGCTGGATCTTAAGAGGCCTACTTTCACAAAACTACTGGTGTTGATGCCAATAGTAAATAAACCTATCTCCAACCAGGGTCATTCTCACCATGAAGGAACTGACTGGAAACTGAGCTTCCATTTCCCTGAAATGTTTCACATACCGGTATTACATTTTGACAGCCAAGGATTTGCTATCCCCTGCTCCTCATGTTCTTATATTTAATCCTATGTAAGATATCTTGTGGATTCCTTTGAATTTAAAAGGGAAGAAACAAACAAATAGGCAAATTGAATTGTGTGTAAAAGCACTGAGCTGGAGACCGAAAGGTCCCAGGTTCAAACCCTGGGAGCGGCGGGAGCGGCTGCTGTTAGCTCCAGCTCCTGCCAACCTAGCAGTTCGAAAACATGCCAATGTGAGTAGATCAATAGGTACCACTCCGGTGGGAAGGTAACGGCGCTCCATGCAGTCATGTCGGCCACATGACCTTGGAGGTGTCTACGGACAACGCCGGCTCTTCGGCTTAGAAATGGAGATGACCACCAACCCCCAGAGTCAGACATGACTGGACTTAACGTCAGGGGAAAACCTTTACCTTTTACTAATCAAACTGAGGTGTATGGATTACATAAAAACAGATGTGAACAAAAATCTAGACATTCAGCATATAAAATCAGGAATGTCATTCCACAAGTTGGGCAGCTTTCATGACCCATATGAAATAATCCAAGAAGAACCCTAAACAGATAATCACAACCACAATTTGCATAGAAGTGAATTGGTTTCTGAAGAGTAAAACTAGTGCTTGAATCCCCATCACAAAGTAAAGAGACCAGACACAAGATACAACTGAGATACAATGGGCCATTTATTGACTTACTTAAAACTGGTAATTGAACTAAGTTACTAGTTGTGGGGGGAGCACTGTTACATGGGCAATGGCATGAAGCCAGGCATCATTCTCTGACTACCTGCCAAGCCAACCACCAGGTGAAGAACCTGACCCCGGGGGCACTCCACATTGATGGTTTGCTATCCCGGCCAGTCACTGCTTGAAGGTTGTCTCTGGGGACCTCCCTCCCGAGCCACATAACCCAATAGGAGAGAAGTAAATTGCCCAGGTAAGCTCCAAAGGAGATAAAGCCACACAACTATAGAGGTCAACCCAAAAATCCCCCTTCACCCCAAAATGGAGTTGTGTCAACTCCATGTTCTCATGTTCTCCCCCCACTTCTTGCTAGTGACACCTAGTTATGACAGCCCCATCCCTTTAAATTCCTTACGCCCAACAGCTTCAATATGGGATAGGTGGAAAAAAATCCTCTTTAAGGAGGGAAAAAATACCTATCCAGCCCTAGTGAGACCAGTATTAACTCATATTGAACTGAGGGCGGGTGAGTGGGTTGCGCTGCCAAAGGCTGAATGCAGTAGGGAGGGGCTAACTGCAGGAAGTTTCCCTTATGCCCCTCACCACTGCAGATTTGTAGCAATGCCAGTCTGAAAAAACACTGGTGTCATTGACGGAGGGATTCAAAGGCTCTCCTCCGGCCATATGGCAGGCCTTTTTGTCCAGAGGTTAGTGTTTCAATCACAACTAATTAAAATATCTCAGTACTGGGAAGATGTGATAAATATGTATCAGAATTACATATTTATGTAACGAAATCCCATCATGCCATTTAATTATCTTGAGTTGCAACTGTCCCCTTGATTCTCTCCAGAATTATACTTGCATTATCTGAATACCTCATCTTTTGCCATAGCTATTGACCAATTTAAGAACAAATGCACATTACAATCAAACATACACACAATTAATAGCATTTTATACAGTTTATTAACAATCACTTATCAGGGCAATATTTCAGATTCTGCTGGAACAAATCCTAGTCAAACAGTGTTCAATGGGACTCCTGTGGAAGCAGGACAAGTAATACAAGTGGAGAGGGAATAAAATCTTTCTTCTGAAAGATCTGTGATAGGGTCATTGTAATATGAACCATTTTAGTCTGCTTTTGTCAGACATAAAGACCACCATCACACTGTTTCCAATGAATATTGGTAATTTACCTGACTATCAAGTTCTGTGGTATTACAGAAGAATGTACGCAGAAACTGCTATGCAGAAGAAGCCATTTGAGAATGCTGGGTAACACATTAAAATTTGTTGGAAAGATTAAGATGGCTTATTACCAACTATTTTGTGATTACAAAATGACCCTGAATTATTATGGGTCTACTGTATTAATAACTCCCAACTCCTCCCACAAGCTTTTTCACACATATATGACTTGACATGGAAAATGTCCCCATAATAGTTTTTATGGTGAATTTTTTTAAAATTTAACCAGGAATTTCTATTCTCAGAGCCTTTACCACCTCTGCGATATGGAGGAAGAGCAAAACTGTTGCTCCAAAAATGGTTTGGAAACTTCAGTTCTAGTTTCAGTTCATGATGTAGTCAAACGATTAACAAAAAAGGTTTATAGGAAGCATATGTTTCTTGTATTACAGCAGCTTCATTGTCTCCTCGTCTGTTTTTAGGCACAATTCAAAGTGCAAGCTACGTATAACCCATAACCTCACATGTAGGTTATAGGTTATACATGTAAAAAATGGGAACAGTCTAAAATGAAAAAGAAGGCTAATGTTTTAACCGCTATATATAGCTGTGGGACACTAACAAAATGCTGATTGCAAAATAATCAATAACAAAAGTTAGAAGTAAACAACTTCCATTTTTTAGACTCCTCTCTCACCCACTTTACTACTTTGGAATGCTAAATAATTTGATATTTTGCTGAGGAGCCATGGTAGGCAAGAACATGAAGGAATGAGTAATTTTCGGTGAGTAATTTTGCTATATATGTCTGTGTTACTCCCCCCTCAGCATTTATTTTCTAGACTGCCCTACTTTCTTGTGTCCCTGCCCACAATGGAGTACTCCCTCTGTCCCTCTCACTCCGAGTTTTATCCTTGTGTCCATGCGGCCTGCCCTTGTTTAACTTTTTTTTTTTTGGATTTCTTGATGTAATGTCTATTATAATCTATTGTATTGCTTTTAATTGTGTTATGATATGTTGTTTTTATATGTTATTATATTGTATTGCTCTGGGCGTGGCCCCATGTTAGCCGCCCCGAGTCCCCGTTGGGGAGATGGTGGCGGGGTATAAATAAAGTTTTATTATTATTATTATTATTATTATTATTATTATTATTATTATTATTATTATTAAATGTTATAATTGGAAACAGCTCTAATGAAAGTTGTGCATAAAACAATACCTATAAGAGAAAAAAATAAAGTTTGCTCCAATGTCACTGCTATATTTCTAATCTGGTACTTATCAATGCTTCTTACTCATGACTGAGAGAATTATAGCCAACTAGTTTTTCTTATTAACAGTACTGCTTCCACATTTTATTACAGACAGCAGTAGTAATTTCAAGATAGTTACACAAACTTCATCTTGACAGCGTGCCTATTTCCAGCAGCCATCATATGGAAATCAAGGCATAAATCTAGGTAATGAAAGCTGTCGAACTGCTCATAAAATGTCACATTATTATGAGCGTCCACTTAATTTCTCAGATACCATACTGTCACTCAGAATGCTCTCCAATCTGACATTAATTCTGACCTGATATATGGCCCAAAATATCACACATACCCAAACTTAAACTTCACATTGTTATGGCTGTTTCAGTGATTCCTTTTTAAAAAATTATTGAGGACGTAACAGATCTTTGTGTAAATAAAATGTTTACATAAGAAATTGACAATAGATACAACTCTTATACCAGAAGGGGCCAATGAAAAAGATTTGCTATAAACAGTAGGTGGAAGCAAGGTTGCTTCTTAATATAGCCCAGCTTACATCTTTTGGCCCAAAACATTGCACAGTGAAATTGCAAATGTGTATGCTTTGGCAGTTTTTTTTCAAACTCAACAGCCCCTTTTGCAATGGGCTTTTCTTTCTCATTCCTTCTTATATCAGAAAGTTTTAAAAACATTAAGATAACAAATAAACAAAGACTACACTGTGATAAGGAGTTGTAGCAGCCAACAGTTTTGCTCAAGAAGTGGTTATTATGAAAGGACATAATAAACATGGGAAAATAAAATGAACCAGCAATACAGGAGGTGTCCTTAAAAGTCTACCACTTTGATATTGAAAACCAAACCAAAGGTCAAGATTTAACACATAAAAGACAAAAGTCTGCAAGAAAAATATCCAACTTTCTTACCCTCTTTCTTACCCATTCTTCCTCCATGGTATCAAAACACACTCTAAAGAATTTCCCAGCCCTTTAAAACAACATGTTTTAAGACTGAATGGACAGCTTTTAGAGTCCTGGGGATTCCAGTAGAAGTAAAGTTTTAGCCAAGATATCAGTCTCTGTTTCTCTACTTTCAAGTACCTTGTGTCTGTGTGTGCTGATTTGTGACTGGACAACAGTTAGTAAAAAAAAAATCTTGCCTAAGGAAAGGCTTTTTTTAAAGTGGTCATACGCAACCTGTTTCAAGATAGGACACATTAAACACTGTGCCATTATGAGTTAATTGCTCTTCTACACAACTAGCTCAAAGAACCAAGGTAAAGGGAAAAAAACTGTATGAAGAAATGCAAGTTCCAGTCTACATTCTCAGCCTCTAAAGCAGAGCTTTCCAAACTGTGTGTCATGACAATATTAGTGTGTTGGCTGCAGCGTGTAGGTGTGCCGCACAAACGTAACGAGAAACTTCTGAGTCAATGTGAAATGCATCCTATATTTTACAAAATATAAATCAAAGATTTTCCTGAGATGTTGTGTCCTCATACATTTCATTATTATAATGTATACATGTGTTCGTATCTCTTGTAAGGGATTGATTTAATCTATGGTTGGCTAGTAAAACTGAATTATTGTGTTGCAAAATGATGCATGCCTAAAAAGTGTGTCACCAACATGAAAAGTTTGGAAAGCTCAGCTCTAAAGACTAGAGTTGATCCTATAAAAGGAAATAAGGCAATGCATTGGACACTTGAACATACAGGAATATCAATAAGGGAATCGCAACAATATACTACTACTACTACTACTACTACTACTACTAATAAATAGCAATAATGAATTTATTAGCCACCTCTCCCTGCAGCTCAAGCGTAAAGATACCATAACATTCAACTTGACAGAAAAGTGAGTATGTTAATCCTAGGTCTGTTTGATAAACCTGCTATAGGGAGGCATCTAAGATGTCAATACTGAATCCAACAGAGTAGATGAAATTAACCTCGCATCATTCTGGAAATTCCAGTTTGAGAACTAGTAGAATGTAAGATGGAAAAAATACATTGAGCTCTCTTATCATCGGGCCTCAGAAGATGTCTGCAACTTATGAACACATTCATATGGACAGATCTGTACGCTAGTCCTTAACCATTTAGGGCAGGGCTCTTCAACCTGCGGCCTTCCAGGTGTTTTGGACTTCAGCTCCCAGAAGTCCTGACCATTGAACAACCTGGCTAGGGCTTCTGGGAACTGGAGGCCCAAATACTTGGAGGGCCGCAGGTTGAAGAGGCCTAGAGACCATGGCTCAAATTCCTGCTTAACAACACAAACTCACTTGGTGATCTTTGGTAAGGTACACTCTTTCGGCCACAGAGGAAGGTAAGGCAAATCTCTCTGCACATCTATCACCAAGAACATTACATGATAGGGCCAGGTAGGTTATAGACAACCATCAGAAGCAGCTTAAAGGCACACACAAACAAAATAATGCAAAGGTCAATGTCTTCTTCATGTCTCAGGAATATTTGTGTGTGTGGATGCGTGTTTATGTCTCCCAATGACCTATGATGACTCCATAAATTACATAGGCAAAATAATAATATTCAAAGGTGGTTTTGCCAGTTCCTTCTTCTGGATCTATTTTTCTATAACGCTACTAAATTCTCTTTCATATCATGATATTTATTTAAAATTAATGGATGAAAACTTTGGAAAAATTGCAAGAGAAAAACAGGGAAGTTTTGAAGGACTGTGCTCAGTAGACAATACTAACAAAAATATATATATTCATGGCCAAATTATGCAGACCTAAAGTGTTCTCTGTGTCACGTATTACCATGTAAAATAAACATTGTGCCACAGCAGGGGTTAAGAGTAAAAAAGCAAATTCATTTAAATGACTTGAGGTCCAAAGGTTTGTGTTTTAGAATTAAAATATTCTTTTGATCTTCGCCATGAAGAACAAACAATTCCTGTGCTTTCATCCATAAAAAAACGACTTTGCTTCTACTGAACGGAGGTTGCGATCTTTCATTTCAGAAGAGAAATGTGGCTGCAGTGTTCTTCCACAGTTAAAGAACATGAGACCACTTCATCAAAAAGTTAGAATATTTATGGCCGAAGGTAAACAAGTATAAAGGAATGGGAGGATGAATTAAAAGGGGGATAAGACTGCCAAGCTCTCCAAGTTGTAAAATAAAACAGCTATGGAGAATGAAGCCAGTGAGGAGAGACCTTCTAAGGACAACCAATCAACACAAAGAGTCAGGACAGATCAACTGCTAGCAGGTCTTTACAATAGGAGCAGCAGAGTGGCACAACGGGTTAAACTTCTGAGCTGCTGAATGTGATGACCAAAAGGTCGGCAGTTTGAATCCGGGGAGTGGGGTGAGTTCCTGATGTTAGCCCCAGCTTCTGCCAACCTGGCAGTTCGAAAACATGCAAATGTGAGTAGATCAATAGGTACCACTCCAGAGGGAAGGTTACAGTGCTCCATGCAGACATGCCGACCACATGACCTCAGAGGTGTCTACAGACAATGCCAGCTCTTCTGCTTAAAAATGGAGATAAGCACCAACCTATGAGTCAGACACAACTAGACTTAATGTCAGGGGTAAACCTTTACCTTTACTATATATTATAATACCCAGCTGGAATTGAACAGAGGCAGGTATATAATCCAATGAATGCAGCACACTAATATATCTCACCTAAGATGTGTATCTCTGAAATATCATCATTTATACTCACTTCTTCAGTGAAAAATGGATGTAATCACAATGCAAACAAATTAACAAATTAACTGCCATGGCTCAGTGTTAATGTAATTCTGGGATTTGTAGTTTTGTGAGATATTTACCCTTCTCTGTCAGAGCTCTGGTTCCACAACAAGCTACAAATCTCACAGTTCCATAGGGCGAAGCCATGACGTCAAATTCTTCCATGTGGATACTCCCAATGATAGTCTGTAACCCTAGGAACTCTCTGCAGCTGTTTTAGGGGCTCTTGAGGCTGAGCTGCTATGAGAAAAAATCATCCTGACACTTACTTGTGATTGTGTCTGTGGACTTTATGCAACCTTAGTGTTTGAGCAAAGATTGGAATTATTTTCCTTAGATCAAGTCTGATTCTTTAACTAGACTACCAGTTCTCTGAATATTTTTTTACTCCCTTAACCAAATGCAATTTATGAAGTTGTTGTTTTGTAAAAAACAAAACAAAAAACTCAACTAAGGCTTGAAAATATATTTTAAAAATCATCTCCATAATGAAATATATCAATGCAATGAAATACTGGGCGGAATATAGAATTAGGTCTGCAAGTGGACCCCCATGTGTGGGAAATAGAATTGAGTAATTTAACAAATTTCATGTTCACCTAGGGACTGCCACGATATAACATTGATCCACTGCAAAATGGCAGCCAGTGGAGTGACAGATACATTGTTGTTGTTGTTGTTGTTGTATGCTGTCTTTTCTCTTTCAAAAAAGACTCAAAGTGGGTATATAATAGCCCTGAAGTGCAATGTGCACCAATGGGCATCGAGGCATTCCCAACATGCATCCAGACACCTGCTAGGAAGTATCAGATAACAACAGGAATACCCAATGTATACTAGAAGTGTCCATTGTGCATCACAAGTACCCAATAAACTTGAGAAGTGTCCAATGAACATTGGAAGCACCTGAAGTGCACCAGAATAGAGTTGCAGGTCCCTGAATGTACATTCTCACAGAATCTTCACAACAGTTAGAGTAATAACATTGCAAAATGTAGAGCATGATTGTTTACCTTTAATTGGCATTTGAAATTTCTCAAACAGATTACTCTACTGTCTCACCGAACTACAAATTCCAGGAATATTATCATGGCAGTAAAATTGGAATACATATAGTACTATATTTGTACAATATGAATGGACCTCAGTTAATCTGACTTCCAGATTAATGTTGTCTCCAGCAATCCCAGTCCCCGAGTTTCCCTTTTTCTGATCAAAAAAAGTGAACTGCATCTCTTGGAAGTCTCCAGGATAGGCAATACACTTTTAAAATAGTTTTCAGAGTCCTATTAAAAAAAACAAACCCTGTTTTTCAAAGCCTGCCACTTCTATGCTTTCCTTTTTTATTTTGTTTTTGGCACTTTGTGGGTAGTCCTTGTGGTCCTAGAGGATCCCAGGGCAGAAACCCGACCACCCAGATGCACCCCAGCTGCTTAGCCCAGTTGTAGTCTTACTCATGGGTGGCCCTTGGATTAGGGAGGCTGCACTAGCAGGATGTGTGTAATGAGATCAAAGCAACAAAGTATTTCCCACAGAAGCTACTAAACCAGTCTCTCCTTCCACATCTGAAAAACTTGAATAGCACCAGCTTAGATCACAGTTTGGTGCATGTAGCAAACAAATCTAGCTGAATCAAGAATCTTGTGCACTGTAGTGCCATATTAATGAAAAAGAACAACAGTGGTACTACAAGATCAGTATATAATACAGTATTGCACTTCTGGGAATCAGATACTATTTGCTAAACAGACAACTTTTTGCAGTATTTCTTAAAATAACTTTGTGTTTTTGAGATTAATCAGATATTCAGGGCAGAATTTGGAAGTTGCTAGTAAGAAATCACAAGCAATCAAGTTCTTTCTATGAAGGACATAATGTCATGTTAATAGCTTAGCAAAGGACAGCTTCACACTTTTTGTAGTGTAGCTCCAAACTTTGTGTGTGTACTGTGTATATGCTGCCAAGCCACCTATTGACTTATGGTGATTTCATGAATTTCACAAGGTGTTTTGAGGCAAAGGTGGCTTTGCCAGATGGGCATGAAATGACCTCACTAAATGGCAGCAGAGAAATATCACATGGTTCAAATGCTGGCTCCAGCTTTGTATTGTGTTTTGCTGTGGATTCTCAAATATCACTTAAGTGAACAGGTTGCCCGAGTGCTTCATACCACAGGCAAGCATCTTTTAGCATGAGGTCAGTTTTCAAAAAAGAAAATGTAATTAAGAGTTGCTTTTAAGCAATGAAGAAGCGAAGACCCTCTTAGCGAAAATATATTAGCAACTAATTCCTTTTTAGCCTTTAAAATATAGCAGTAACTGATTTCTTTTAATAGTAGTCCAAGTGCTTGATAAATGAATGATCCTGCCATATAGCATTTGTTTCATTCATTTTAGTGGGTTGCACTGTCTCATGCAGATCACTATACTAAGAATAACCACATGATGATGTTGTGTTAGCATTACTTGTTGTTTCAGCCCATGCTGATGCTGATATATCAATTTTTAGGAATGAAATCCAGATTACTAAAACATTTATATTAGATTTATATTTTATATTATACTAGCTGTGCCGGCCATACGTTGCTGTGGCTTATGGGAATCATATGTTGGCCAGGTAGAATAGCAGTGAATAGCCTTGCAGCCTCAAAGCCTGGCTGTTTTCTGGAGTAGCGCCCTCAATCAAAGAGCCATTTTGAAGCCTCGCTACTTCCTTAGTAGGGGAATCATTGTTTGGCCAGACTGAATTGCACTGAATAGTCTTGCAGCTTAAAAGCCAGGCTGCTTTCTACATAGGGCATCCTTGCTAGGCCAGGTTGAATGGGATGGAGTAGCCTCGTGTCTTCAAAGCTTGGGGGTTTTTCACCTAGGGGAAGTCTTTGTTGGTATGTTGAAAAGCACTGAATAGCCTTGCTGCTTGCAAGCCTGGCCGCTTTCTACCTTGTGGAATCCTTGGTTGGCCAGTTTGAATAGCAATTAATGTGGCAGGTATGAATGCTGCAATTAGCCACCTTGATTAGCATTTAATGGCCTTGCAGCTTCAAAGCCTGGCTGCTTCCTGCCTGGGGGAATCCTTTGTTGGGAAGTGTTAGCTGGCCCTGATTGTTTCCTTTCTAGAATTCCCAATTTCCCTGCTTTCAGAGTGTTGCTCTTTATTTACTGTCCTGATTTTAGATATTATATTGTTCTGTATTATTATACCACAGTAATTATTTCATATTATATTTATAATCTTATATTATTTTCTTAGAAGTGGATTATATGAGTCCCCTTCTACACAGCTGTATAAAATCCACAATGAAGTGGATTATATGGCAGCATGGACTCAAGATAATCCAGTTCAAAGCAGATAATATAAGATTATAAATGGGTAATATAGCTGTGTGGAAGGACCTTGAGTTTACACTGCCATATAATCCAGTTCAAATCAGATAATCTGTATTTTTTAGGCAGTGTGGATCAGGCCTAAGTGCACTCTACCTCTGCCCTGGGTGCCATTTTGGCTGAGGGAGTTGCTAGGACACGAAGGGGGTGGGGCCTAAAGGCAGCAGAGCCTATCTTTCTAACTGGCAGTTAGGGGGAGAAAGGCTCTTCCCGTTCTCTGTAATTTGGAGTATTTTTCTAGGTTTTTTTGATTGAAAGACATATTTTGGATGACTATGTCTTTTGTGGCCAAATTTGGTGTGATTTGGTTTAGTGGTTTTGTTGTTTACTCCATAGTAAAATGAACATTACATTTTTATATATATAGATTCGTTTTAAAGTAGCGTAGAAATTGCATGGCCTTCAGGATGTTGTTGTAGCCTCAAAAGTTACTCAAAAAGGACACATACATTAGAGTATTACAAGGGATACTCATGTCCAATAATGAACAGTCTTTATATTGAGCTGAACATATATAATTATAATTTGTTCAAACAGATTTGAAATCATGTACAAAATAGTAGGTGCAGTATTGTGAAATACATAAACAACAAATCACTTTGATGTAAAAGGCACAGTTTGGAATGGCCCACAGAGTAATGTACAACTTGAAATTAATTTTGCACCTCATCATTTTGACATGTTGATATTTGTTACATTATCTCATGCTCGATTCTAGCTGGAAACTGATGGAACAATGCAATCTTACCCATATGCCCTCAGAAGTAAGTTTCATCAAATTCAGCAGAGCATATTCACAGATACATTTATACAAAATTGCAGCCTGAATGAAGTATAACTGTGTTTGTGAGCGTCTCTGAAAAAGATACATGCATGTGAACAGAGAATTCTCTTTGCAAACTGCATAAATAATTTTTAATTTTAAAATATCTATCAATGCAATTATTTCTAATGCCATATACTAAAATTAACACTCTCAGACACTGATATGCATGCACATTAAATAGTCATGCATATATTTTCTTGGTTTTCTTTTTCTAGGTTATGATTAATGCAACCTATCAGAAGCCAGATGGTGCAAAACCAAAACCATCAATCAAAATGAAAAGACCACTGAGTGCTATTCCACAATGATGTGCTTGCAAATGGAAATTTTGTTCATAGACCCCTGGCTATGATATGCAGAGCAAACTATAAACAGGGTCGCACTCCTGCCAAAGAACTGGCAGAGATGGCCTGTGCTTTGTTAAGGTAAAAAGCCAGAAGGGTACTGTTTGTTGCCGGCAGTGTAAAAGACTATACAAGCCCAAATTCTATTTAAATTTAAAAAGAAAGAAAGTTAAAAGTAGGTTTTAAAATTATTTTAATAATGTTTGCACCGATGACAGTATCTGTCAAACTGTCCATTTGCCATTGATTTAATATGGGATAATGCCATGCATTAACAAGCAGCTGCCACTGTCTGCCTTGACACATGAATCGGCATTTAATGACTTGTCCTGCTCAAGCTTTTTAAATACAGTAATCTGAAATGTCTTGGTTTAACAATGCATCTTTTCCCTCAAAAGTCGTGAAAGAAAACAAATGCTCCTCCACTTATACAATCAAGTGTGATGGCTGGCTCTTGATTCATTTCTCTTAGCAAATGAGCATTTGGAATATGCATAATTTGACATACATGAAAGCCATCAGCAAATCTCACAAACAGGTTTTTCGTTCTCACACAAAGACTTTGTGTGAAAATGTAAAATAAATCTTCTTCTCTCAGACTGTCTCATACAGATACTTTCAAAGACCTTCATGAAACTTTAAAGTTTCATAAGCCACTTACACCACAATAGTCCCTTGAAAGCCAATAAATCTGCTTTACAGTAATTTTTGGTAAAATTCATTTTCACAGGGTTTTAACACTTTTGGACCCTTCTGAGGACTAAAAGACAGTGTATATTAACATCTTCGTGTAGTTTCACACAAGGGTGATTAGCAAATTAGTGGAGGATGCAGGCGGGCTCAGTAGAAAGTCTTTCAAAATCACTATTTTGTGATTTAAATTGTATTGCAAATCTTGTTATTCAAAATGAGGTAACCAATTTTTAAAATATAAACACACCTGTAGAAAAATGAAAAAAGGTCACTGTATTTTTACTCTGCCTCAGTGAGATTTCTTAGCGGGCTCTTACCACTACACAGTGATAGCCACCAGCCACTTATATATAAAAGTTAAGTTTTCACCACTGGAATGACTAAATAATGAGGAACATATGAAAGGTTTCAGTTCTGTGAATGGCCAAGCGTCCTCTACACATTTCAATGGTGGTTGGTAGCTCCCAAGGTTAGTGAATTTGCTTTGGTTTTAGTCTATATGTGAAATGAGCTATCCACAGGGCTAAAAGTATTTGGGGAATAGAGCTCAGCACCTTGGACAACTCCTTGAAAATTTCAGCCTAAAACCCGAAGCCAATTTACCAACCTACTGACATGGAAGTCACCATTCCACATTCACAGAAAGTCCATTCATTCTCATGCTTTGATAACAGGACAAGCAAAACAAAAAAGGGGAAGTAGCTAATCCTGGTGACATTAAAAGCTTCATAGAGTGATGAGATAAAATATTTGTGAGAATGATGCTCTGAGCTGCTGCTGTAGTGCCAATCAAACAATCAAAGCTATGGGCTATTTAGATCTCCAGTGAAATATCCAGTAATCATGTGAGCTTTTACCTCTGTATGTGTATTCAGAGAAATTATAAATTAATGATGGTTACATTAAAATAAACCATAAAAGCCTGAGGATGTAGATAAATATGCATCACATGGTCATTTTTTGATATTTTTTCTAAGTAGTTGATAGGGATCTCACATTTATTTAGTACGTTATGAATCAAAATGGAAACCATGCTCTAGAAATCAGAAGATGACCAAAAGTTGGACAGGCATCCAATTTCCTTTGGGAAGTTGTTTCAAGCATATAAATCACTGAATCCCAGAGTCAGGATTTACCACACAATTTTTCAATTTATTTCTATGGCTATGAAAGTTTGATGGGGTGAATCAGAGAGGCAACCAAGAATTCAAAATGTGATGATGGAGGAAAGTTCTGCAAATATCAGGGTCTACTAAAAAGACTAATCAGTGTGTCCTAGAGAAAATCAAGCCTGAACTCTCCATGGAAGCCAAAATGAATGGGCATATCATGAGATGGCACAGCTCTTTAGAAAATATTATAACACTTGGCAAAATGGGAGGAAGTAAGAAGAGAGGAAGACTGAATTACAGTTGAATTTAATAAAAAGCTGCAACCTGGAGTCTATGTGATCTCAGCAGGCCCACTGATCAGCTGTCTTGGACATCTTTCATTCAAAGTGTTGCCATAAGTTGAAGCCAACTTAATGGCAATTAAGATCAACAATCTATTAAGTGAAAGGTTGTTCGCTCTTTTGAGATTATTATATGTTTTCTCACCTTGCATTAATCTAAGAGGATTCTTTGACTTGTCTATCAATACAGTGTACATGCACAGCAAAGGCCCCCAACCATACACCTTCAGTTCCTCTACTAACCATATTAAAGATATGTATGGATCACAATCTATATTGCCTTCTTTTGTGGGGATGTAATTCTTAAGCAGGCTAGGAGCTCAAGGTCCAGGGGTCCCCTAAGGTCCAAGGGACATGACTGTGAGCCTCCTTCTTTTAATTAGCTGTTTTTCTCTAATTATTTTGAGTTTTACTTTTCCTAAGACAGGAAAACCCTTAGCCTAGTTCTGCACAAAGGCGCACCAGGCCAAAAATAGGAAGAATATATATACATTATATAATTGGATATCATTCTGCCAGCCTTTCTGTATTTTTTATCTGCTAGGCTTTTACAAAGGATCAAGTACTGAAACTACTTTAACCGCAACACACTATATCTTCATGCCTGTAGGAGAATCCTCTGTTGCAATATAGAAGAGGCTGTAATAAAATCCTTGTTCCAGGGGGAATGTCCTGTGAACAGACCACCTTTCAGTGTCAGGAACAAAAAGCTTTCTCTCCCCTTTCATAGCTCTGATTTGCTTTTATATAAAATGAAAAAACTCTTCTCACATGCAACAGGTGATAATGCCTTTTAAATCAGAATAGAAGATATTGAAGAGACAAAGTAGCTTAGGAACTGCTTGACATAAAGGCCTAACAATGACATAAAGGGATAATGCTCATCTGGGAAAGGGAATTGGCACTACCTTTCTATATCTGAAAGAAATCACATTCGCATCGCCTCAGACAACTAGGCCATATAACACTAGAAAAACAGCAGTACATTTTTACAGAATGTGCCATAGTAGCACCTCAAGGTGCACATACACAGCTTTAATCACCTCTTTTCCCTGCTAGTTTGCAATGTGGTGTGCATCTATGCTGGGCAGGCTCTGACATACTCATTTGAAGGCCATGGGATATTTGCTGGAGTGCAATTCCTGACATTCATATCACTGGCTAGAGGTTTATTTATTTATTTATTTTGTGGCAAACACATTGCATAAATTAATATAAAACTGATAAAAATAGAATGAGCACAAGTGGCTAAGTATCTTTTGACCAAAAATGGGCAACAGGGATCGCATTGTCTGTAGTCTCAAATAATTCTTCCTCTGTACATGAGGCAGGACACTGCGGACAAGCATATAGATGCGGAGTTGTCTGCTCTGCTCCACAGTCACGCAAAGGGGAAGATTATTTTTGGAAGTGCCAGTTTGCCAGGTTGTCTTTTGATCTGTCCACTTCACTTCTGAGTCTGTTCAGGGATGTCCAGGTTGCCCATGGGTTTGCTCCTGGAAGTAGACCTTTGTGGGGGGCTATCCAACTGGGATTTCCAGGTTGCCCATTCTTGGTTTGCTCCTGGAGGCAGACCTTTGTGGGGGGCATCTAACTGGGATTTCCTGGCTTAGCTGCCCAGAGGGATACCCTCACTGTTGTTGCGGGAACGTCAAGAGGAGTGGTGGTCCTCATGAAGCTTTTCCTCGATTTGAGTCTACTGGTAGGGGGCTGATAGCCATGCTGTGGGTGGCTTTCACGATGTTCAACCTTATTTCTCTCACAGTTAGCAACAACTTCCCACTGTACATCGGGGGGGGGGGGGGGCAATGCACCCTAGCTAGAGGTGCTAGGAGTCAAGACAGCAATGATGGAGTAGTGGTTGTTGAAATTTGAAAGAGTCTTGAACTTTTGGATAAAAAAGAAACAACCTATGGTAGTGTTTCTCAGATTTCTTGAAATGGGAGTCTGGCAATTTTTATTTCCTAATTTGCCATTAAGAGATGCATAAACAAAAAAAACTTCAGCAAGTGAACATCCTTTAAGATGCCACAGGAGCTGGAATCTATTTAGAATAAAGGGAAAAAAATAGAATGCCTTCAAACTCTAAATGAGATAAAGTGTACCTTAAGCACAATCGTGGTTTTATAAAAGGAAAAAGCTCACCAGGACTTTCAATGTCTCAACTTCATTTTGGATGAAATCCAATTAAAAAAAATAAAAATATCAACTGAAGAAAATTCTCAGTTTTAAGCCTTTCCATGTCATGCAGAAAGATTTTTATAAAATCTCGTCAGCTTTAGTAATTTGTTAGCTATAACATCTGCTTCTCTACAGGATTTTCAGCAGGCACCTGAAGATAAGAGCATAACCTCTGCCTTTTCTGCTTCTGTATCTTTTACAACATATAGGGCCTCTGAACAATGTGCTGTGAAAGCCTTAAAGATGAAAGTATATCCCAAGTAGTACAAAGGCGATTAGCACTTTAAGACCTCAAAACCTCAGAACTAACAATGGGATAAATGTCCCTGAGCAAGTGAAATCAGGTATCACACAATCCAACAGAAGAACCTTCTAACTTAATACAAGAAATGCTTTCCATGGTTCTGAGAAGTCAGTGAATCCTAAAACTAAGATCCTGCGCTTATCCACAAAGGCATAGTTTTTATGATATTGAACCATAAAAATATACAGAGGATGCACTACTCCATTCAACTATATCCTGCACCAAAGTGAGCCACTTGATCCCTCAGCATCACATTTTGTCACTGAATCCACAGAGAACTAAGATGTATGATATAAGCAGGCATTCTATGGCATAGCATTTGAAGGATGTACAGTTTTATACCACTTCCTCTAATTTCAGTCACTTGCCATGCACAATTTTTAACAAAAAAGGGGGAAAATAACCAAGATATTCACAACAAATCAATGGATTTTTGCCAATGGGACATTTTGTTAAAGCCAATAGAATTACTTTAATGCCTCCCAAAATTGTCAGCCTTCAGAAGAATAACTTTGGGGGGGGGGGGGTTACAATATAATGCAGAAATGACATGCTCTAGTTATCAGTAGGTATGCTTTTTTCAGCCGGGAATTCTCATTGGCCAAGAATAACAAGGAGAATACACAAAACCAGGAAAAGAAGGAGTCAGAGGACTGTCAGCACATTTGAGACTACAAGATTTATTTTAGCCCAAAGTTTCATGGATTTCAATTCACCTCTTTGGATACACTGATAGAGGCAACACTGAGGAGACAAGTATATTACCAGTTAAGTAGAGCAGTTTTAACATTGGTTTCATTCATATGAGGAAGTGGACTGTAATGCATGGAAGTTCATGCTAAATTTCATCAGTGAGTATCAAAGGTGCTGCTAAATTCTTCCTCACTTATTTTCCCATTGAAACAGACTACTATGGATTTCTCCTTTAAACCTGTAAATTTTACCATAATGTTAGTACTAATATTAAGTCATAGTATGCTTCAGTTCACATACATCAGACAATATTCCCCAGCACAACCAAATCAAGTTCCGAAAAAAATATATCTCTTGAATGAAGTAGAAAAGAAGAATATTTTTTCTGATGTGTGTCTGGCAAGAAATTACATAGCAGAAAGACCTTGAAGTGCACAGATTTTGTTGTTTTCTGTATCCTTGACCTTTGTTCATCTCCTCTTTCTGAACAGAGTGGGAAATAAAGTCCTAAATACTTGTCTACAAGAAATTTCAAGGCAAAAAGGAAGGAAAACTGTATAGAGTAAAATACAGTTTTATAACTATTACATTTTATGTTTATATTCCAATTGGAAATATTTCTGGCGCTGCCCTAAATAGTTTACCCCAAATTCAAAGTCTCTGTACACATCTCTCCAATTCATCAGCCTCTCACAAAGTAATATGCACTTGTCTGGGAAAGAAAGTAATGGGAAGGAAGGAAGAAAAGGTAGATCTCCTCTTCAAAAGGTTAGGATTTTGCTGGATTACAGCCATGATGTGGAAGCATGTTCCGCTGAGGTCATTTTAATTTACGTACTTCCAAGAAATGTAAAGAATTATCCTTAAAAAATTATATCTGTGGAAAATATTAGCAGCTAAAAATATGTAAAGTGAATTAATTTGCCAAGTCCTCTTAAGGCAGCAGCTGCATCAATGTATTGAATTACAGAAACTGTAACCTAGACATCGTAATCTGATGTGAACATTATTAGGTTACACCAAATGTTTAAACTAAAAACAACAGCGTAGTTTGCTGCTACCGGGTTTTGGTGAGGTTTGGGATAGAGAAATACAAAAGGAAAACAGACTGTTTCAGTAATATTTAAATGTAAAGTGTATAAAGTGCACGAAAGATTATTTGGTGTCCAAGACCACATTTTTTGGACCTTAGTGCATTTCTCCCCCTGTTGCTTCATGCCCATTTCCAAGACCTACTCAAAAACTATGGCTCTGAGGTCTTTAAAAATTGCTGCACAATTCTGTAACTTCTATTATTTATAAATGCCCTTAAAACAAAGATCAAAAGAACAAGTCCACACATTTACATTCTTTTCATTTATACAATTTTCCCTGACTCTTTTCACCTCCTGATGAGTAATCTGAAAAATAAGTCTAGAAGTTCACAATCAAAGTCAAAATCATTTCAAGATACTTTGATACAGTGCCACAAAGGATATGAAGGAAGCACAGGTTGTAAATGGCCAAGTTCCAATATGAGTGCTAATAAAAGAATAAGGGATATTTTGTACCATGAATAAAAAAAGAATTGTGTCACCAGGGAATTCAGAGAAGGAAAAAATATCAAAGCTTTTGGCTCTTCAGTTGCTGCTCTTTATTAGATCTTAATTGATCTACTATTACATTTAGTTTTAACCAGCTCCAGCTGCACGATGTAATACAATATTCCCTTCAGAAATCATAGTTGTGTGTGTATATATAAAAATAATCAATTTACACAAGCTTTCACATTTTCCAAATTAAGCCTGCACAGTGGCAGTCCAAGAAGGGAAAATTATTTGGAATAGGGCTAGTGTCTTCCTTGAAAAGGTGATATAGCAGAGACAACATGACTCGGGAACCAACTTCTTGCTTTGGCCTAGTTAGGGTTTAGGTTTTTGGGTTTTTTTTTTGTGTGTGACTTGAGTGACTTGAGAAACTACAAGTCGCTTCTGGCATGCGAGAATTGACTGTCTGCAAGGACATTGCCCAGGGGATGCCCAGATATTTTTTGATATTTTTACCATCCATGTAGGAGGCTTCTCTCATGTCCCTGCATGGAGCTGGAGCTGATAGAGGGAGATCATCTGTACTCTCCCCAGGTTGGATTTGAACCGGCAATCATCAAGTGGGGCAACCCTACCTTCAAGTTATCAGTCCTGCCAGGACAAGGGTTTAACCCACTGCACCACCGGCGGCTCCTTCTAGGGCCTAGGTGACAGGAATGACATTTCCTCAGCAGCTATAACGCTTTTGAGATAATGGTAGTGTACATGCGGCCTAAATCCGTTTCTTTACTGGTCAGTAACTGATCTTATGTTCTTTTCACCCGTAGCCTTTCACACCAACTGAAAACCTACTTTGAGTACCCTTAAGATGTACTCCTAGACCTCAAGAGTAGGTTTTGGAGCTGGAACGTAGGGACTGCCATGGAGGGGGAGTTCTGCTGGATGGAAGCCGTTCCAAAGAGCAAAATAACACTATTAGACCCTCTTCTGTATTTATTCCTTCTATGATGGTAATGACACTGCCCTCATATACCTTTATAACAACAACAAATTATTTATAGACCGCTCTCTCTCTGAGGAGACTCAGAGTGTTTTACATACAAAAAAGGCAAATATTCACCTTTCAAGGCACAACTCAACACCCACTGCTTTAAAGTCATGAAACCAAAATCCTGCAAGCAATTATGGCTGATTTAGAGGATATGCAGAAGAGGTGTCCATAGACTGGAACTCCTACTAAAAATATGGGGTGGGGGAATCTCAAGACAAAACAGACTAATGTAAGACGTGCTGCCAACAGGTTGACAAAGCTCTTGAATACATGATAAAAAAGTTAATGCCTCTAGGCTCCAAACAGCAACAGTGCTGAAATTTGAATCTGAAAATATACCAAATAATAAAGCCAAAATAAAAGTTATTATATTTCCTTTTGAGGAAAAAAATCATTTGCATAGTTAGGCAACACTATAAAACCACCAAAGTCAGTGGCTGAACCAAAGGCCAAGCAAAATAGAGAAACTTAAATTCCAGTCAAAGGGGTGTCATATAGCTGGTAATTTTATTCTCATAGGATCCTACCAGTACCTTATCTCAGAGCAACAAATAGAGTTCAGCTCATCACAGAACAATCAATATGGCTAAGATGTACACCATCATCACTGGCATACTGACAAAAATATTTACCTTGTGATCATATGGGTTGTATGAATGAAACAATCGAGACAGTTCTTTTGTTCTTTGTTTTTTCTGTAGGAAAAACAAGGGAAATATAGTATTATATGACTGAAAAATTAAAAAGGTTACACATTCCTACTACTGCATATACAGATATAGGAAAACAGGAATTTGCCTAGAAATTTAAGCTGCAGAAGCATATTTTCACCCAAACTCAGGTGCAACTATTTTTCTGGTGAGGTTTTTGAAAATGTTAAGATCACAACACCTATAGCCTGCAACATGTTTCTTAACTATACTATGCTAACTGCTTTATAGAAAAGCAAAACCTTTCCAAAGACATTCCTATATAAAGAATTACACATTTTGTGGCCAACTGTGCAGGTGAAATATAACAGCTTTGGAATTTTCTGGTATCATGGATTTATTTACTAGTGAGAGGCTAAAGTACTTCAAATAAACATTTCACGATAATGTTTAACTCTAATTCAAATGTTATTCATCTGGGTTTTATGCTGCAACTCCCTACATCAGGCAGCAGGATAGATAATATGATGAATTAGGGTTCACTACAGCATGCTACTCACCATGACAGAAGCCCACTGTATTTCTTTCTTATACGATTTCTCCACACCTTATCACTCAAGTGCCAACTAGAGTACTTCTGGATTCCCTTAACAATGCACAGCTGATTATAAGAATCTTGCTGGAGGGTCTCTGCTAGATATAGGCTAGTAAGATTGCTGTTGTTGCTATTCCAGATGCAATGGTGGCAACAATAAATGATTTCTCATGTGGTGGTTATGAGACGTTCTCACACAACTTTCTTTCCCCCAGTCAACACTGACAATACTTAATACAAACTTCTTTCTCCATGCCTCATCTGAATACACTATTTGTGCAATTATTTATATTATTTGTGCAAAGCCTTCAATATACTCATAACAAGCACAAAAGCTGTATCAAGAGGACATAGCAACAGAAGGGAGAGTTCACACTACACAAGGGAAACTTCTTCTGGCAAAAATACATGCATTTACCCTCTTGGAAGTCTGTAGGAGTGCCAGTCATCTTTTAAACAGACCACCAAACCCCTCTTTCTTTGTATCATTTTTTTTAAAAAAAACAACAACTATTTTTTTAAAAAAAAGAAATGGGTTTTTGATCATTCTCATGGTTTTTGACAGGACATAGAAAATCCCAAAGATTTCTAAAGTTGGGTATGGTGTAAAAAAAAAAACATACATAGGAAAATGTCAATAACCTTCAATATGGGTTCTGTCTGACATTTCCTGAATATTATTCATGATTTTTTAAAAATTAGTCTTTAAGTCAAATCTGGAAGACTACAATAAGGTAGAAGAAATAGGCAGAGTACAAAAGAAAACCTGCCCCATGATCTCAGTGACATCCCAGGCCAGTTTTACATATAGATATGGAAAAATAAACATGCATCCCTTTCCTCAGTAAAATAGTGAACTCATTTTACAGTATTCCAGCAAAAATACCAGCTCTACCAATTCAAGAAATAGTTTGGCTTCAGCAGCAATGATCTACTTCAGTGGTTCTCACCCTGGGGTCCCCAGATGCTTTTGACCTTCAACTCCAGAAATCCTAACAACTGGCTGGGATTTCTGGGAGTTGTAGGCCAAAAACATTTGGGGACCCCCAAGTTGAGAACCACTGATCTACTTCTAAGAATCAGTCAGGTTTTGGTCAATGAGGAAAAAGGGGTACACTCTAGCAGCCTATCCCCATCTTAACTTGAAGTTTTTTTCCCTTTCTTCTCATCAGTTGTCCCTCTCACTTGACCCTTACTCTTCCTTGTATCACTTCTATCAACTGAAAAGTGATTTGGATTAAACAATGTATGCAAACAATATATTCAATGATAATTTAAATTATAAGGGTTTTAATAACATTCTGAACTGAATAAGACCACTGAATTAAATCTGGATCTAACTTTCAACTTGTTGCACAACAAAGCACCTAAAGTAAAAAAAAAATCCCATGTGCCTAGAACCCTTGTATCCACATTTATCCCGCCTCTGTCCTCCCCACATTACTTTTTGTAAGGGATTAAAACCAGTTGCTACTCCTAACAGGAAGTGACCTGTTCGATCTATAGCAGTGTTTTGGCCTACCACCCCCAGAAATCCCAGCCAGTTTACCAGATGTTAGGATTTCTGGGAGTTGAAGGCCAAAACATCTGGAGATCCACAGGTTGAGAACCACTGATCTATAGGGATACACTGTGCAGGAAGTTAGATACAAAAGCCCAGGAGGCCTCTTCCAACTCTTCAATTCTATCTAAATGTTCATTCCCTCTATAGCAATTCACTACATGGATCTATTTCAGTTGAAGCTAACAATTTGTTTCAAACCAAAGTCTACCTTTTAAAGACAGGATAGAAGAAGAAAAACTACTCTTACTATTTGGGCTGGAATCTGATTCATTTTTGCAGCAGGAGTCCCAGGGCGTGGGTAAAACTGGTTAATAAAAAGACTTGGAAACTTATACTCTTCTACAAGTTTCAAGGTTTCTTGAAAATCTTCATCTGTTTCCCCTGGAAACCCACAAATGATGTCTGTAGCGATTGTAATTCCAGGCACTCTGAAATGAACAAAAATAAAAAGAGTTAAATTGAAGCCTCGGCATACCAGCTTCTTCCCTAGCAAACACAATGCATTTGAGTGTTGAGTGTTGCATCGTGAATCCTTACAGTTCTTGACAGCTGTACAGAACCTCCATTTGCTGTGGAAATGACAATTACTGAAGTATATATACACAGAGGAAAGAAAAAACAACAAAATAAATGTTTTTTCCTTATCTTGCTTTCATTCCAATAGAATTTCTTGCCTGCTCCTTGAGCTCTAGTAGGCATTAACTACAATGCAAAGAAAAAAAATCTCTGATTTATCATTTCATTCAATCGAGTTCGAAGGTCAACTACATTTGTGCATTACTTGAACTGCATGTTGAATACTGAACTGCTCCCTACTTTGGTGTTGATTGCTAGGGAAATGGCAGTGATCATTGCAATGCTAGCACTTCTAAGCATATGTACTGAATTTGTATCAAATGTACTTCTGAAATCTTCCAGGACCTGTCTGTATGTTTAATCTAAAGTCATAACAGAAAAACCTTCTAAATTTTGCTCTTGTCCCATGTGGGCAAAATCTGACAGGCCTATGTGAAACAGACTATATTAATCTATAAATGAACAGCAGGTAGCCCTCTGTGACATCTCAGAGATTAATAAGATGTACATTACATTTGACAAAAAGCAGTTATAGTTTAGCTATAGCAGTCATTTTAGTGACACAGCTGGCAACAGAAAAAGCATGTAATACCTACAGCACTGGCAATGTCATCCACTTCATGTGTGTTTCCCAGTTTCTATGGGAACGTAAATGGGAAATTTAAGTCATGGTAGAGTCAGGAAAATGTCTATGACACCTGACTAACAAAATTCATCTGAGTGACATGGAACAGGATTTATTTCTTAAGAAATATTCAGAACCAGCACAGGCACCCAAAGGTCATTTATGGTTTTAATATGGAAAATGAGAACTAATTAATTTTTCCTTTCTTTTTCTTTTTAAAATAAAGGTTTTCAAGCTAACAGAATCCCAAGTAAGTAAACAGGTCCCAGCCCTCTCGGTAATTAGTTTCATTCCATAACTACTTGTACCATCAAAAATTTATCTCCAACGATCAATCAAAATATACCCTCCTGGAACTTGTAAGAGTTAACTACAATCTAGGCCAAAAGGTTCATCACAAGTCAAAAAAGCACCCTTTATTTTCACGAAGATTATTTTAAACTAGAGTTTTCCAAAACTTTCATGTTGGTGACACATCATTTTTAGATATGCACATGTATACATGCATACACATACATAAATTGTAATAACGAAATTTATGAGAACACAGCATATCTTATGAAAATCTTTCATTTATATATATATATATATATATATATATATATATATATATATGTTTAAAATATGATTGATTGCTTATTTCACATAGACTCAGACGTTGCTTGTTAGGTTTGTGTGACATACATGAACACTGCAGCTGACACAGTTACGCATCGAAACACAGTTTGGAAAGCTCTGTTCTTGGTATTTATCTAGAAAAATGATTCCCAAATGCTACTCCACCATGTTTTTTTGGACTTCAACCTCCAGAAGCCTCAGTTGCCTTGGCCAATAATTAGGGATTTTGGGAGCTGAAGCCCAAAACACAGAAGATTAGAGTTTTTTTCCCATCATCATCTTAGAAGACTTTCTTGACAAGAAAGAACAAGAAGGTACAAGTATCTAATTTACATTTATGAAATAGTTAAATAATTCTTCTACAAAATATTTATATAATTCATTTACAAAAGCTATCACAGACATCCCATAGACACCTGCTATCACATCATGAATATCCAGCAA
This sequence comes from Anolis carolinensis, assembly GCF_035594765.1. Classification (NCBI taxonomy): domain Eukaryota; kingdom Metazoa; phylum Chordata; class Lepidosauria; order Squamata; family Anolidae; genus Anolis; species Anolis carolinensis. Next base: position 76,154,115 of record NC_085844.1, read on the forward strand.
AATGGGAAACAATGCAAGTTTAGAAGTCAGGAGCTCTCTAAAACATCTGATAAAAAATCCAAACAAAAGCTATATGTGGGCAGTGTAATATGATCTCATAAAGTAAAGTCATTACATTTAATTAAGATATTTTAAATTTAGTTCTTGTAAGTTTTACTCAAGTACATTGTTTACTCATTCTTACTCAAATGCTAATAACAAATTCAGATGTGCTCGTAGTTCCAATGGTGTTCATACAGTTCCAATAAATCCATCAGCAGGAGACCATGTTGGCAGGACACCTACTAAAATCTTTTATATATGTGTATTCCCACTGTATCACAATTATACTGCTTTGTATTTCCTATTTTTTTTTTTACAAATAGATGACCATAATGCAGCTTGTCATAAAAATAATCTCTCTTGTGATCTATTGGCACCAAAAATACTGTAGCATTTTATACTATTGTGTTTTCTTTTAAAAGTCTGTGATGTAACTTAAATTACAAATTCAGCTGTTGTATGTGAGCAATCTCACAAACACTCATACCTTCACACTTTTTCACACACAAGAACAATCCTGATGAAAGATCTACATTTTAATCACAATTCACTATTCTCAAATGTCTAACACTGTGTTCATAATAATTGGTGTCAACCTATCTGTGATAATTTTGAACTTTCTGCCAGTACTTTATGTGCTTTTTTTGAGATACAGCAACATATCTCAATGCTTTTATCAACTGGTAAGTTGTCACATCATACACTTAGCCACTTGGTTAGTTCATTCTGTTCATATAATTATGCCAAGCAGTAGAGGTAATTTTGTTATAGGCAAAAACATTATAAAATATTATAAAATCAACTAAGCCGTTACAAGCGGACTACGATAAACAGCAATCTTTCTGTCAATCCTATACTATAATATGAAGTGGCAAAAAGAATTTTATAACACCCAAGGTCTGTGTATGTTGTAAAGTCACATAGGAGGACCATGCAATGGAGCTGCAAGTAAATTAGTTAAATAAATAAGACACTTTCAAACAAACGTCCTAAGCTTGGAATCAGTCACAAAAATTGTTTACCAGATGATATACAACAGGACATTCCTAGCCTGAACATGTTTTGTATCTAAATAATTGTTAAGTATTATATTACAACTTCAACACAATGAGAAGAAAGGGCTTTTCTTTGAAGGTTTTTTACTAATTAATAGGGAAAATGAGTTGGCAAACCAGATTTTGGTGGGAACTAATAGCACCTGATTGCTAACTGGTCTTTTCTTTGGCTTTTTCTTTTGAGCTTATTGACACTGAGGTTCATTGAAATATGAAACATACTATGTTGAAACAAGTCATCTTTTTCTCTGGCTGTATCACAGGATCCTAGAGGTGGCTTCCTCAGTAAACAGACATGCTTTATGCATCTACTTTTCATCACTAATTTCCTTGAAGGAATAATTTCACTTTGGACTCGTACCTTAGCTTATTTATCCTTAAATACTATACATCTCCTATACAAATGAAACCTTGTACAAAACTTCATTAAAGATTTATAACCTCAGATCATTACTGTTTTATGACTTTAAAATGAGAGACTTAAGACAAAAGCTCAACATCCTTAAACTTCATTTCCATTAAATCTCTAATAAATACCATCTGGTGTGTACTTTGGGGATATAAAACACGTCAAAACCTCAGCCACATTATGAGAACCAGCACCAAGTTTATCTGAAATGCATATTTGAACAGATGTGTTTAAATTACATCTCCTTCTATGCACATGCATAAATTCAGAGCAAGAGTGTGTTGATTTAAAATGCATAAAAAAGGGATTTGCAGATGCATCGCAAGTGAATGGCATCTCGATAGATCCAGGCTCACATTACTAAAGGTCATTATTAAACCAAAGGTCTGCATTTATTATGGGTTGCCTATCATCAGAACTGGTTTAATGTTTGCAGCATGACAGCAGTCATGGAGAACTGTCAAGCATTTTTGGTTACCTCTTCATAATTATCATTAAAGATTTCACAAAATGCTGCTTAGTGCTTACAATTTTTTTAAAAATAGCACACACTATTATTTGGACTTAAATTGCTTCATTACGTAGCAAACTGTTATTTACTACAAATGCAGGGTATCAAGACTTCAAAGGTACACCTTATGTTTTGGCATGTTGATCAATAGTCAATATTATAATTACTTTTTAAGCAGTGGTGTCAATGCTAGCTTTGCTGAATGGCATGCTCAGTGAATGGATCATCAGAAGGTGCACAAACAGTGCGCACAGTGCTAAAGGATGGAGTATAGGCTACTGAGACTCAAATTTACATCCTCACTGAACTATAAAACACCTGGAATAAGTATTATCCAACTGAAAATCCCCTTTTCGAAAAGCAGCCAGCACGCCAACGCCTTAAATCAAGAAATAGCTTTCTGAGCTCTACAGAGATACTCGCAGAAATGGGGCTACAAAGGAGTCCAGGACATGCAAGTGTGGAGAAGAGTAAACCACACATCACCTATTACAATGCAGTCTGAGCTCTGCCACATGCACAATGGTGGACCTTCTCGCAGCAACATCAGAGGAACCCCAAGTGGCCAGATACTGGTCAAAGGACATTTAGTATAATGCCAAGTTTTTAACTTTGTTTGTGTTTCTAAATCTTCCATATTAGGTTTGTGTTTGTGTGTAAAATACGATGACTCAATATAAGATATCCTGAGACCCATTAAGAAAAAAAATAACCTCCACCCCCAGATCCACAAAAGGAAGATTTGATACTTGTCTCTAGTTATTCAGATCCAAACAGTCATATCATTGATTCTTTTAAACAACACAAAACCTCCATGAGAAATGTATTAATAATATACTGCACCTCAGATCTAACTGCATCTCTTCACTGGAGGGCCAGCTAGACAGGATTGAGGAGACAGGTTATCTTCTTCATTCATCCTAGCAGTTTGTCCACAACTGTGGTGCCCACCAACTGAAACAGATCCAATGTAAGGACAGGTTGCTTACCTGTAACCGTGTTTCTTCGAGTGTACTCTGTGAATTCACACTAATGGAGAACGCTGCGCCTGCGCAGGCTCCAACGGATACTCTTCCAAGCTAAAGTTTGAAATTTGGCGGTAACCCCGCCCCTCTTCCCGGAGGGTATAAAGGGCGCCCTCCGCGCCCGCTCTCCAGTTCCTACGCCGCAAAGGCAGCGAGAAAGGGAGAGGTTTGCCTGTGGGGAAGGAAGGGCGGGATTGTGTGAATTCACAGAGTACACTCGAAGAAACACGGTTACAGGTAAGCAACCTGTCCTTTTTCTTCGTGTACTCTGTGAATGCACACTAATGGAGACTAGCAAGCTAAGGTGTAGGTAGGTGGGATAGCAAACCCGATAACCAGTCTAGTGTCCAAACACATTTATTGAGCACAAGGTGCAAAAAAACAGGCAAATGCAATGGTCAAGTAAGCGATGCAATAGCATATAGTGCAATAAAACCGATCCTTGTGTTAGGATCCATAACACAATCATAACATAGTAAGTAGGCAATAGTCTGTAAGAAAATACAGAGGTAGGCATAAACTCCTTCTCAGAAAACAGAGGGAGAAGCATTCAAAAATTAAGTTTCAGTGCAGTGGGTAAGTATAGTACACAAGCACTATGTTAAAGAGACCTTGAGCACATTGAATACAAACAGGATGGATGACAACGGTCAGCCTGTAAGAAGGATAAACCCGAAAAAAAAGGGGTTTGAGTAAGGCAACAACGTTAGGTAAGGCAGGAGGAGAGGACGGACCTGGCAAAAGCCGAGTCCTTGAGGTTCTTTGAGTCCATCCGGTAGTGTGAAACAAAGGTGGATGGAGTAGACCAGATAGCCGCTCGACAGATGGGAGTCGAGAGGGACGCCCCTCAGGAAGGCTGTAGAGGTGGAAAGGCCCCTTGTAGATCTAGGGCGGATCGAAGAGGGGGGCTGGCGTTTGGCTAGCTGATAAGCGAGCTCAATGGTCTGAGCAATTCAGTGTGACAGTCTTTGGGAAGAAAGAGGTTCGCCCAGTTTGTGGGTAGCGTAGGCCACAAAAAGTCTAGGTGACTTACGTATGTCCTTAGTCCTGTCCTTGTAGAAAAGGAGGGCTCTCCTGACATCGAGGAGATGGAGTTTCCGTTCTAGAGAAGAAGAAGGATTGGGGAAGAAAGCAGGAAGTATTATGTCCTGGTTCAGATGAAAAGCAGAGACCACCTTAGGTAGGAAGGTGATGTCCGGGCGAAGGACAGCCCTGTCGTGGTGGAAACGGAGGTAGGGTTCGTCCACCCGGAGAGCAGCTAGTTCCGAAGGCCTGCGGGCAGAGGTGATAGCGATGAGGAAGGCAGTCTTCCAAGAGAGAAGGTGAAGGTCTGCAGAGGCCATGGGTTCGAAGGGAGCTGAAGCTAGCTGAGAAAGGACGAGTTTGAGGCTCCATCCGGGAGTCGGAGGTTGGACTGGAGGATGCAAGTTGTTGTAACCTCGAAGGAAGGTCTTAATGAGGTTGTTAGAAAAGAGAGAGGGTTGTCCCTGACGTTGGAAGTGCCAGGAGAGAGCAGCGAGATAGGATTTTATCGAGGCCAGAGAAAGTTGACGATCCGCAAGGGAAAGTAGAAAGTCCATGACCAGCGGGATCGAAGTAGAGGCGGGATCGACGTGTCGGTCCCGAAGGAAAGTTTGGAATTTTGCCAGCTTGTAAGCATAGGCTTTCGATGTGGCCGGTTTGTGAGCAGCGCGAAGGATCGCCTGCAGGTCTGGGTGGAGGGAGTTTAAGGAAGTATCCTCCAGGCAGTCAGGTGGAGGGACGGGACGTCGGGGTGGAGAACCTGTCCCTTCTGTGAAGATAGTAGATGAGGGAGAATTGGGAGGGTGCGGGGGGGATCCGCACACATCCGGAGCAGCGTGGGATACCACGGCTGGCGTGGCCATGCAGGGGCGATCAGGATGGCCGATGTCGGTGTTAGATAGAGTCTCTCTATCACTCTCGAGATGAGAGGGAAGGGAGGAAAAAGATAGACGGGTTCGAGAGTCCAGTCGAGGAGAAACGCGTCTCCGAGACAGCCCGGAGTCGAGTTTGGAGGTAGTCTCGCTCCGAATCGAGGAAGTTGAGCGTTCGAGGGGGAGGCAAAAAGGTCCAGAGCTGGCCAGCCCCAATCGTCGAAGACGGATTTCAGGATCTCGGGATCGAGACGCCACTTGTGGGGGGAGGTCGTTATTCTGCTTAGAGAGTCTGCTAAAGTATTTTGAGCCCCCGGAAGGTGAACTGCCGACAGGGTTATGTGTCTCGCTATGCACCATAGCCAAATGTCCATCGAGAGAGCCATGAGTTTTCTCGAGCCTGTACCCCCTTGTTTGTTGATGTAGTACATGGCTACTACGTTGTCCGTTTGGATCAGAACGGTCTTGTGGGGAAGAAAGCGGGCAAACGCCCGGAGGGCTTTGAAGATTGATAACAGTTCTAGAAAGTTTATGTGGTGAGACCTTTCTTGGGTGGACCACAGGTCCCTGACGGTGAGGTTCGACATGTGGGCTCCCCAGGCAAAATTGGAGGCGTCGGTCGTGATGGTGACTGACGGAAGGGAGGGATGGAAGGGAAGTCCCACACAAACATTCGCTGGGTCCTGCCACCAGCGAAGGGAGAGGCGAACCTGGTTCGGTACCGTGAGAAACATTGAGCTCGGGTGCCGATGGGGTTTGAAAGAGTCTATGAACCATCTCTGGAGAGGTCTGAGACGTAGTCTGGCAAAGGGAGTAACCATGACCGTGGAGGCCATGTGACCCAGGAGAACTTGGACCGCGTGGGCTCGGATCCTGCGGTTGCGAAGGAGGAGGGAAAGGTGCTGTTGAAGGGCTAGGAACCTGTCCTTCGGTAGGGAGGCGGTTTCCGTGATGGAGTTGAAGAGAGCTCCGATGAAACGGATTTCTGTGGTTGGGAGGAGTTGAGACTTTGAGACATTCAACTGAAGGCCCAGCCGTTGCAGGAGAGAAAGAGTCTGTGAGACATGGTTTTGAAGGGATGAGGGATCGGACGCGACAATCATCCAATCGTCCAGATAAGGAAAGACCATAATGCCCTGTTTCCTGAGGTGCGCTGCCACCACGGCGACCACCTTTGTAAAGACCCTTGGGGCCGTGACGAGGCCGAAAGGGAGAACTGTGAACTGGTAAGATTGTCCCAGGAGCTTGAAGGAAAGGAAGCGTCTGTGTGATCTTCGGACCGAGACGTGGAAATACGCGTCGCGTAAGTCTATAGAGGCGAAGTAGTCTCCGTGTCGGAGCATCGGGAGGATGGAAGCCACTGAAACCATTCGAAATTTTGAAGGCAGAATGAAGAGGTTTAGGGCCCGTAGATCGAGGATAGGCCGAAGGCCTCCGCCCCGCTTGGGAACCGTAAAGTATCTCGAGAAGAAACCTCGAGTGTCCTGCTCGGAAGGAGAAGGCTGGATTGCGCCCTTCGCCAGAAGGGAGTCGACCTCGGCGCATATTTCCGGTGAAGGGTCGGTGTGGAGGATGTGACCCGTGGGTGGCAAAGTTTCGAATTCCAAGGCATAGCCGTCTCTGACAATGCGAAGAACCCAGGCATCTGATGTGATAGACTCCCATTCGCGGTAGAAAGGAGCTAGGCGGTCGAGGAAAGAGCAGAGAGGAAGGATCTGGTCGGGGCCTAGGAGCGGCATGGTAGTGGCAGTAGTAGTGGAGATAGAAAGATCTCCGAGAGATTGGGCGTCAGGCCCGACGTTGGGGTTGTGGCATAGCTGCAGGACCTTTGCCCCGACCTTTCGGGACCTGGTGCTGGCGGCGAGGTTGTTGCTGATGACTGTGGTGACTCGAGCTCGACGAGCGTCGAAACGGCTGGTGACGAAAAGGCTGAGGGTAGCGACGGTACCGTTGCGGGAACCATCGGGTCCGCTGAGCCTGAGGTTGATCGGTCCCGCACTTTGTTGCGAGAATCTTGAAGTCGTGATTGGACTTAAGTTTGTCATCAGTGCCAGAATTGAAAAGGCCTTGGGTGTCGAAAGGAAGGTCTTCGATCACTTGCCGAGAGGAAGAAGAGAGTCCTGAGGACCGAAGCCATGCATGCCGTCTAATCGCGACCGCGTGGGCAATCATTTTTCCGGCGGTATCACCGGTATGCTTAGCCATTTGAATTTGGTGGTGTGCGAGAGAGTCCGCCTCCTGCTGGAGGGTCGAGAGGACTGACCGGTCTTCGTCAGAAAGCTTGGCGAAGAAGGGTTGGGCTTTCTCCCAGAGAATCTGTTGATAAGCGCCCATGCAGGCCCCGTAGTTTGCCATGCGGCAAAGGAGGAGAGCACCGGAGTATAGCTTGCGGCCTACCGCATCGAAGCGTTTGCCCTCTCTGTCGGCCGGGGAGTTGGATTGTCGACCCGACGATTGGGAGGCCTTTACCACCATGGAGTTTGGGTCAGGGTGATGCTTGAGCCATTCCAGGGTTTCGTCATCGGTTCGGTACCAGGCCTCTATTTTCTTAGAGGTTGGAGGTATCGAAGATGGAGTCTTCCAAGATGCCTGGATGACGTCCAGGAGGTATGGAAGAAAAGGCAGCAAGGTGGCCGGCGGGGCTTGGGCTTGAACCCTCTTGAAAACGGGGTCGGTAACAGCCTTTGAAGTTTGTTTAATTTCCATCCCCAGAGCGTCTGCCATTCTGACCATCTGGTCGGAGAAAGCCCGGATATTATCCGTCGGGGAAGGTGGGTCGACCTCGTAGGCGGCGTGAGGCGGGGAGAGGTCGAGACCGAGAGAAACCACAGAGGCGGAGAGTATCGACTCGGGGCGTTCGATATCGGGGTCATCCTCCTCGGGCCCTTGAGGGGACCGGGGAGGAGAAACGAGCACAGAGTCCTGATGAGGCATAACCCCAGGAGCAGGGAGAGCCGGCTGCGGCGGAACGCTCTTGGACGCGGAGGCCTGGGCGGCGCGGGCTAAGCGCGTCATCTGTCTACCCCTCTCAGGTGTTTGAGCCGGGGGAAAAAGTTCTTGTCGAGCCGGAAGACGAGATGGTGCCGGCTGGGGAGCCTTAATAACCGTCCTGACCGACCGGTCGGGGGAGGCTTGAGCGTCCACATCCGAGGACTGACCATGAGGAGAGGAAGAAGAGCGGAGGCGTTGTGCCGGTTGGATAGGAGAGGATCTCCTAGAGGAAGGCCCAGAGGAGGGGACGTCCTTCTTCGAAGACGCTGAGGAGGACGACCTCTGGATCATTCTTTTCTTTGCTGGGGGTTGTTTCGACGCGACCCTCAGCGATTTTCCCGGCGTCGGGGGAATCGGGCACACAGCTGCCGAGTCAGATTGAGCCCGTCTGGATTCCTCCTGAGCCCTCTTGAAGGCAATCTTCATGGCGGAAGAAGATGGCGGCGCAGCCAGGCGGGATCGAGTGGAAACGGCCGAAGCCACCGAACTCGAAGTTGATGAAGGGCCCATCTTGCTCGATCGGGTGGATACCGTAGCGGTGGTCACCGTGCAGGGCGGTTTGGTCGGTCGCGGTCTCGAGGTTTTCGAGGTTTTAGATGATACCGACGGAGCAGGCCTGGACGCCATCGAGGCTGAGGTGGAAGTGGAAGCCTCAGGAGCAAGAGTTTTTTCGTAAAGAGCTGCACGGAGCCTCGCAGCTCTATTTCTTCTGGCCTGAGCTGTAAAGGCCAGGCAAAAACGGCAGGTACCGACGACGTGGCTTTCGCCAAGGCAGAAAAGGCACTTAGCGTGGCCGTCGGAATCTGGAATCTTAGCGGCACACTGAGTGCACCGTTTAAAACGCGTGGTTGACATAAGAACGAAGAGTCCGAAGTGAGCTTTGCGGCGGAAAAAAAGGAACTGGAGAGCGGGCGCGGAGGGCGCCCTTTATACCCTCCGGGAAGAGGGGCGGGGTTACCGCCAAATTTCAAACTTTAGCTTGGAAGAGTATCCGTTGGAGCCTGCGCAGGCGCAGCGTTCTCCATTAGTGTGCATTCACAGAGTACACGAAGAAAAATCCTACTTATAGAATTACTGCATTTGGAATTATATTGACACATAAGTCAGCTCTTATCCAAGAGATTTTATCCATGGAATTATTGTTAAAAGTATGACAGCAAACTATAGATGGCTCTAGAACTGGATCCAGGGAGGAAGGTGCCTATGCTGAATAGTTCAGCTGGACATAAAATTGCAGCTAGAATGCATGCAGAGAAAGCTTTCTTCATTTAATGTATTGTTACGTTATAGGAACAAAGATGGCTTCTATATTGTGTCATGTTGGGTATAAACTGAGTTTCCCTTTACCTGTGCTCTAATCATCATCCTTCCTGTTTCAGCTCTCTTAAAGATCATGATTTTCTAACTGGAACTTTATAATTTCAAGAAATTTTAAAGTATCCTTAGATAGAAAGTGGTTAGAAGTGTTGATCTGCTGCAGCAAAAAGGGTCTTGTGGTGCCTTAAAAGCGGATCAATTTAATGTAGAGTAAGTTCAAGTAGTTTATATACTCTATACTTTAATACATTTAACAGTCTGGGCTGCAATTGATTCTTCTTTCTTTCTAACTTGGATATGCTTGTACTTTGCAAAACTGCAGGCATGTCCTTAAAATGATGTGAAAAATGGTTCAGATTCCTTGGCAGATTTAGCAGAGGACATTATTTTCTATTTTCTTTTTCTCTTTTTTTTTAGTGGAAAGGGTGGGTTTGGCACAGAAAAAGCTGGTTTCTACTTTTTCAGTCATCAGCATTGTGCTGCTATGTGGAGTTTATGATGAGACTAGGTTTTCTCCTGAACTCAGAATGGCAAGCGACTATCAATACTTGTCTCCTCCTTAGCTCCAAGATGGCAAGAATTGTGATGCCTCATGGGCCTTGTAGTCCTGCTCCCAGTACCATCGTGGCTAATGAAGACGAAAACATGGGGTTTTCGCTGGCTCAGCAAGAGCCGGAATCTTTCCAGATGCCAGATGTTGATATTTTTGCCCAAGAACCCATTAAAACAGACCTTGAGCAGCTCTCACCCCCTTTTGCTAGGAGACAGTCCTATACTGCAGACAGGGGAGTGAAAGAACAGGTTCGCAGGAGTTTGAGAATTGCAGCTAAACAAGACACTGATTAGCCATGTTTCCCCTGGGAAAATCTAGGGAGTCTCACATCTGGAGAAAGCTGGGTTTCGTTTCCTGTTCTCTAGGGAAAGAGAACGCTGGACACCTGCTTGGCAGGAAAACGGGGCCGAGATATAGGTGCCTGGCACGGTAGGTTCCGTGCGGAGTCAACGGAGCAGCTTCAGGAGTGATTTCATGTTTCCAGCCTAGTGTGGACTTCGCAAAGTCCACAAACCCAGTTACCTTGCTTTGCCTAACCAAGTATTCAAGAATTGCCTTGCCTTGTTCCTAGCCACGGACCTTGCTTCGAGAATCAAGTTTTATTCTCGACCTTGTTGTGGTTTTTACCTTGGACCTTGATAGACCCTGGACGTTTCCCCACACTATTGCTTGACAATAGTGTGTGTTTCGGTTTCTTGGATTTAACTTTGAACTCTAATATAATGGACTTTACATTTCTGGACTAAATTTGACCTTTCTTGGAAGGTCTGTTGCTGGACTATATTTTCTACTTGTTTATATTATTCTTACATACTTCTTTAATAAAGATATTAGATAGATATTGGCCTCCGTGTCCGGTTCTTGGTGCTCCGTTGCCACAGGCGTGACAGTAATGCATGATGCTCAGTTCTTAGAAGGTGGCTTAGAAGGCCACAGCCAAACCAGAAAAGTCCCCAACTCTTTATTCTGAAGGGAAGGGTACAAGAAGCCTTTCCTAGAACCACCGCTGTGCAGAGGAGAAACCAAGAAAGAAAAAGCAAGAGGGCATGATCATATCTGGCTTCCAAGGCCAGACAAAACTTGTGGTCTCCTTACTAAAGATGTCAGTCAACTCAATAGTATTTGGGACAACCATCATTAGATTTCCCAATGTGTTGGGACAGCCTCACTCCCACAATCACTCCTCCCTCCATATCTCCAATCTGGACTAGGAGTGAATGGGAAAAATTAGTACTAAAGGGACATTTTGGAACTCTTTTCCTTTATGGTGTTCCATCAATTTAAATATCATGTCAAACTCTACATTAATATTAACCACGAAGGGGTGGGGTGCAACCTGTGTGCCCCCATCACAAAAATTAATGGCACCTTTGAGTCATGTGTTCCTATATTTTAAACTGGAAGAAGATGTGCCAGAACTTTAGACCACAATTCTCCCTGTCACATCTATTTTGGACCATAGTTCTGCTGTGATCAATGGAACCTAAGTGCTAAAATATGTGCAACAACAGGATTGATGCATGGCTACCTTTTCTATGACTTGCTTGTGAAGGCTGTGATCAAACAACTTATATACTTGCTTCAGAAAATGGTTATTGCCAAGAGCTTTCCAAGTCCAGAAACTGCCTCTTGAGAAATGCTCTTCAGTAGAGTTGAGGTAAGGGAAAAGGAAAAGACTAGTAAACAAGCCTGCTAGTTTATCAATAATTACATGTGCCAGAAGCTATTTGACTTCAAAGAGTATAAACTCAATAAAAAGCCATTGCCCTAAGGAATGAATTTACCTTTTTTATTGTTCATGTCGGCAGAAAGCTTCTCTTTAATGGTTCACTACCTTTTTGGTTACTTCACAAATCAGTCAATGTTTGGAAACATGTTACTGAGACAGCAGCACTTCTTGCTGCTCTTGCAAATATTAAAGCAAACAGTACACTTTTAAAATTCCATTATTAACTTGGGGGAAAATAGGAAATTAATGTCAGATAGTATACTATCCACATCTACTATTAATAGATAGGACTGAGTAGCACTGCCTAACGATTAGTGGTATGTTCTTTCCCCATTCCTAAACAATACACTAGTTTTGTCACTGGAAATGCTTTATGAATAACACTCAGTATTTGCAGGCATCTGTATGATATTTTGTCTAAGCCACGTATGTGAGAAGGAATAGATTCTCTAATCAACAGGTACTACTATCCAATGTGTATTCTGCTGATTTCTTTGCCTTTGTATTATCCTCAAGTACTATTTAAGCTTATGTATAAAATAAATTGACCTCATGTATAAGTCAAGGAAAGGTTTGCCATTCTACTGACAGAAAGGAATAGTACTTTTTTAATGTAAGACTTAAGGTACAGTACTCACATTGACCCATGGATAAGTCGAATTAGGTTTTTTGTATTGATTTTTTGACTAAAATTTTCTGACTTACACAAGTATATAAGATAATCTCCAGTGCTGTAAATAAAACAAATCACTGGGTAACTGTTTTTCAGTCTAACCTATCTTACAGGGTTGTCAAGAAAAGAAAGTAGAAGGCTAAAAATTGCATATATGAGGATAGATGGAATACAAATGTAAACAACTATGCTTTTGACAAAATGACTGACCACTAGTTCAAAAGAATCCGATGAATGCCACTAACAGATTAAAATACAGTAAGAGCTAAACTTTACAGCATAAAAAGAAAAATTGTCATTTTTTTTTCTGGGCACAGACTACTCTGGTTGGTGTGGCAAGAGTAAAAAAAAAAACCCTGCAGATTAACATTCCGACAATGAATATTAAGAGTTGCATTTCTGACCCTTTTCAAAACATTAATGTCAAGTTCAAGGAATGGTTTAGAATAATTCAAATGGTAACTCAAGGTTTTACTATTTTTACCTAGTAAATCCCTCAAGGTATTGCTCCCACATGGATTTTTTAAACAGAGGGTGGATTTTCAAAAAGAATGCTATATGAATTGTTGATGTAAACAACTGACAACTGAATTTACAACCTCAATAGAGTGCCAGCCAATCATCATGGTCAAAACAACAAAAATTATAGGCAAAATTTTCACTGGCAAAATTGTCATTCAGTCCTATAGTTTGACAATTAAAAAACCCTCAAAGTAAGATAAGACAATTTTCAGTTTGTGACATGCCTGCAGTCTAACTTTCTCTCCCCTTAAGTAACACCAGAAGTGCATTCCACAGATGATCTTAAGGTCCAGGTAAGTAAATATGGGAGGTTCAGATCACCTGACTCCAAGTTTCTTAGGCTTCAAAGATTAACAGAGATAACATGCATCTGTATGTGAGCATGCATGACTGACTGAGTTTTATTTACTAATTTTACTATCAATTAAACACACAAACATGACATCATAAATTAGATATATAAACATTTGTTATAAGCAAATTATTCTCCAGTGCCCAAAGTTATATAAACAGAAGCAGGATGCTCCTCCTAGATCATTCCTTGAACTTCCAGCACAAGATAGCACCTCTGTATTTTTTTTCCCAGAAGCCAGATGCCTGCTTCTGTGGCCAATTAATTCTAGAGAAACTGAAATCAGATTAAAATTGATGTTCCTTATTCTGAGAGGTCCTGGTAAGATCCTAATCATTGTAGACTTCATTGAAATTCACATTTAAGTCATCATATTCAGCTTCCAATGAATTCTGTTACCAATTATATCTAATTTTCACTGCCTGAACTTCCCACTCATCCAGTACAATCAGGTCAGAATCAGAAAAGATAAGTGGGAAATGACTAATATTACTTATTTGTTTCCAATCAGATCTCTTCTTACCCCATTCTCTTTTATACGGCTATTGCTTAGAATGTACTTGTTCAATTGGCAATGTTCATCTACCATGACTGAACTGTCCTTACTTTAAGGCCTCACTAACTTTCTAGGAAATGCAAATCTCCTAAACACAGTACTGCAATGGGTTAAAAGACAATAATTTTTAAAAATCGTAATTTCAGAGTAGAAGAGCTTTCTGTGCAGAACAAACACTATTTTCTATTAATAATAATTAATAGGCATCATGACTATTACAAAGGTCTGAAGCATCTGAAGGAATTTCAGAGAAAGCTATTAAGTATGAGGAAATCTAAAATAAATACATTTTTGACCAAGAGTGCATACAGAAACTAAAAAAAGTACCCACTCTATTTTCCACGGTGTTAGAACAGGTCCCCTGTGGACTAGGCAATGAACAAATGGTATGAAAGGAATGAAGAAGTAGGTGTCTACAAGTTTGACAATGAATACCTAAAGACACAGCCCAGTGTTTCTGAATGCAAAGTCAAGGAAGTGGGAAGACTGCAAACTGAAGTTAACCAAGTTAATTTTTTTTGGTTGTAACCCAACCAGTTGACCCAAGGAGTTGCCTACCAATAATGTAAGAGCTCTGTTGTTTTGAGGCATGGAAAATACAACTTGAGAGGCATCAGCTTGTCACTTCAAGAAGTTGTTTCCCCAGTCTACCAGCAAAGACAAAGTATTAGACAAAATCTTATTTTTTTTCCAAATACAAACAGCTGATTTATCTTTTCACTCCTCCCCCTAAAAATATAGTTTCAGTTGTTGTTGCTATTTTTGTTGTGTACCTTCAAATAATTACCAACTTATCCTTAATTGACGCAGTCACGATTTTTTGCTCAGATGAGGTTTGCCTTTGCCTTCCTCTGAAGATCAGAAAGTGTAATTTGTCCAAGTGAATATTCATGGCTGAGTGGGGATTTGAACCTTAGTCTCTCCTGAAACCTACATTCATGCCACCAATTGAAAATTGTTAAGAGTGAGAAATGTGACTCCACAGTAGAGAAATACTGCCTTAGAGCCAATTTCTGATTATCACTACTGACTGAATTATTAAGAGGAACCTTCTCTTTTAAAAAACAGCAGTGACTCTTGTCTGGATAGGAGTAACATCAAGAGAAATTGCGCCACACTAATGCAAGGCATTTCAATTGGAAGTTTCTTTAAATGCCAGCATAGGTATTTCAGGGAACACTGAATAATTCTTGTTGAGCTTGCATTTGATGTCTTCCAGCATAGAGTCAGAGAGAAATTTAAATAAATATGAGGTTCTGAAAATTTCATCAACCATTTAAAATGATAATTCTACTGCTAAAAGTGCATGAGCTACCGGAAGAACCATATTTTAAAAATCCATTAAGAATCTTTCATTTGAAAGGGATTGCGATCTGTTGGGTCAGTGATCTGTAAATGAAGAAGGATCAGCAAAAGTGCTGTAATTAATTTGAAGGTGTTTGTCAAAAATTGCTTCTGTTAATACTACTTGCATGATGATGGTGAATGTTAGTGGGGTGCCAGCGATGCTTCAGCTATTCTGAATAAATGCAATGAATCTGAATGGACTGCATATACCAAAATGTAGATTTACAAAACACAGCAAATGGTCTGCATTTCAAAATCCCAATCTGATTTACTGCACCAACACATCAAACATATTCTTCACTAAAACCAGGACAGCTTTTAATTTAATAATAATAATAATAATAATAATAATAATAATAATAATAATAATAATAACAATAAATGAAAATATAATCAGAACAATTAAAGGACCGGAATTCTTCTATCTAATCTAATGGGAAGTGCAATGCCTATTTAAACACAAATATTTTGATTATCCTACAGTACTTTTTCCTGGGGTAGAGAAGAACCATGTTTATTACTGGCATAAGTATGAATAAGTATGTCAAGGAGAGACACATAATAAATATATCAATACCCTTCCCACACACGCACACATTCAACACCAACAACCAGTGTTTTTTGTACCTTAAAGACTGATGTTATGATAGTATTATAGGTTAAGTTTTAATCAACATTTCCATTGGCAGCACAGCTATCTTTCCCCTCATCTATGCTTCCCTTTCAGATCTTCATATTACACACAAATTGTCTCTATTTCCCTCCCCCCCCCAATATATGATTGGGGGTTCAGTGGGAACCACTCTTGGTTTTGTGGACTGCACTGTTTGGCCAGGCCCCTTATTCATGTATTGGCATCCATGTTTTCACTTACCCATGCTTCAAAACACACGCACACAAAATGTTTGTGGGATTCTCTAGATCAGTGGTTCCCAACTTGGAGTCCCCAGATGTTTTTGGCCTTCAACTCCCAGAAATCCCAACAGCTGGTAAACTGGCTGGGATTTCTGGGAGTTGTAGGCCAAAAACATCTGGGGACCCCAGGTTGAGAACCACTATTCTAGATCCTCCAATGCAGTTCTATGGTATGTTTCGGCCCACGTCTAGTCAAAATATAAGGTTTGGTATTATCTGTAGGTTTTGGTATCCACTGGAGGTTTTAAAACGTATCTCCTGAAAATATTGCCCTTCTGGCAAACAAACTAGTAAAATGTGGGCTAGACAAAACTACGGTTAGGTGGATCTGTAATTGGCTAAGCGAACGAACCCAAAGGGTGCTCACCAATGCGTCGTCTTCATCATGGAAAGAAGTGACAAGTGGAGTGCCGCAGGGCTCCGTCCTGGGCCCGGTTCTGTTCAACATCTTTATTAACGACTTAGACGAAGGGTTAGAAGGCACGATCATCAAGTTTGCAGACGACACAAAACTGGGAGGGATAGCTAACACTCCAGAAGACAGGAGCAGAATTCAAAACGATCTTGACAGACTAGAGAGATGGGCCAAAACTAACAAAATGAAGTTCAACAGGGACAAATGCAAGATACTTCACTTCGGCAGAAAAAATGGAAATCAAAGATACAGAATGGGGGACGCCTGGCTTGACAGCAGTGTGTGCGAAAAAGACCTTGGAGTCCTCGTGGACAACAAGTTAAACATGAGCCAACAATGTGATGCGGCTGCTAAAAAAGCCAATGGGATTCTGGCCTGCATCAATAGGGGAATAGCGTCTAGATCCAGGGAAGTTATGCTCCCCCTCTATTCTGCCTTGGTCAGACCACACCTGGAATACTGTGTCCAATTTTGGGCACCACAGTTGAAGGGAGATGTTGACAAACTGGAAAGCGTCCAGAGGAGGGCGACTAAAATGATTAAGGGTCTGGAGAACAAGCCCTATGAGGAGCGGCTTAAAGAGCTGGGCATGTTTAGCCTGCAGAAGAGAAGGCTGAGAGGAGACATGATAGCCATGTACAAATACGTGAAGGGAAGTCATAGGGAAGAGGGAGCAAGCTTGTTTTCTGCTGCCCTGCAGACTAGGACACGGAACAATGGCTTCAAACTACAGGAAAGGAGATTCCACTTGAACATCAGGAAGAACTTCCTCACTGTGAGAGCTGTTCGACAGTGGAACTCTCTCCCCGGGGCCGTGGTGGAGGCTCCTTCCTTGGAGGCTTTTAAGCAGAGGCTGGATGGCCATCTGTCGGGGGTGCTTTGAATGCGATTTCCTGCTTCTTAGCAGGGGGTTGGACTAGATGGCCCATGTGGTCTCTTCCAACTCTACTATTCTATGATTCTATGATTCTATGATTCTATATCTACTATCTTTGGATGCTACCCTTTATTTTTAAGGTGACCAACAGACTGTTTTAGTGAAGATAAATGTTGCTACCTATGCTTAAACTGGTGCAAAGAGGTTTATAACACTTTGGGATCGATTGTGGATGTAGCATCGTCAGTGAAAAAACAGTGATATGCATTGCAGCCACTAGCTCTCTCTGCTGAGCTTTGTAATGGAGGAGCTTGAGATGGAAGATTATACTTCTTTTATCTCGGTCACTTGACTGTGGGGTCCTTCCTTTTCTAGGGTTGGGGAAATAGTTTTACAGAAGTAAGAGAGCTGTTAAGTTCAGTGATAAAGAAAACTGAAGTCTCTAGTGTTACTTGCTGTCTATGCCACCAAGCTCTCTTTTCTTCTTTTGGAAATATCCTCAGATGTCTAAATGCTCAGGAAATATCTGTGTAACTACTAAGGTCCACCCGCTGCATATGCCTGTTGAGCCTGCCTGAAGAGAAGATAGGAAACCCAAGAAGCTTTGCTGTCTGAGCTAAATAACAAAATTACCTATTCATCTTCAACTACATATACAAAAACCAACAGTGGAGATGGGGAAATGTCTTCAACCACACTGAAAGCAAGTAGACCAGCTTATGGGGCTCAGGTCAAGCTACTTCCCAGCACCTGGTATCAGAGACAACCACCTTGCTTTTCCTAATTCTAAGGCTATTCCTAGTTAAAACTGCTGTAAGTAGCATTACATTCTCTGGACATTTACTGAGAGACCTTTGGGTATAAATCAAATCATTCCACAAAACAATGAGCCAAACAGACTACAGATTTAATTCCAAACCAGATATTTTCATTCATAGGGATGCATCTTATATGCTTTGCTCCATATAAACTTCGTCTTCACTAACTTTATATTTGCCAGGATCTTTCAGACAAATGAATGATTTGATGTACTTTCTGCCACCTTTATATGCATTTCCTGGCATTCCATTTCTAGGACTATCCATTTAAAAATAGCACACAAACACAACAGAGCAGGGGTGCATAATGGGCACCCCCCTGAAGCATTCCTACATGCCTTGTGTTCACAAATATTTCATGTACGCTGTTTCTTTGGGAAATACAAATTTGGAATTTCAATGTAGTCTGGCAGTTTCTGAGATGTTTCCCAGTGTAATATCCACATCCCAAAAGACATCCAACCTGAGCTAGACCCACACTTGTGTTTGCAGCCCTGCTGTTGAATTTTATAATTAAAACCATGTAGAGGAAGAAGGAAAATCTAGTAGGCCTACTGAAACAGACACACATATATTCTATTAATACAACATATTATTGTAGAAACTGCAGGCGTCTGGTGTAATGTTTTGCTTTTTCAATGTCTGTGATGAGATGTCTATAGGGGAATAACTGTATAGGAAGGTCATAGTTGGCTGGTTCTAGCAGATGAGACACTACAAATAAAGACCTCCTAAATACAGAAGTAAAAATAAATGAGCTTTGCAGATGTGAGCTGGTTCAAATATCCAAAACGTCTCTCTCTGTGCCCATTCTGTTTCCATATGCTGGAAATCACTTCTCATGCTTTCTAGCAATATATTGGTTACTGAGATTTACTATGCATGAAGGTATAATTTTAAAATGAATTTTAATAAAACAATTGTTTTGTGGAAGCTTAGATAGTGAACTTTTATCAGTTAAAAAACACAAAAGCAAAAGGAGAATGACTTAAACTGGACCCAAGAATACAATGACTGGCTGTCAACAGTAGATATTAAGTAAATACACAAATATTTTATGCTGCAACTGTAGATTGAATAAATTTCTATATAAACCAATGAGCAAATACACTTAGCATTTTTAATAGGTTATTTAACAGTGAGGCTCTATAGCAGGGGTCCTCAAACTTTTGAAGCAGAGGGCCGGTCCACAATCCTTCAGACTGTTGTGGGGCCAAATTATCATTTGAAAAAAAAATATTCCTATGCATACTGCACATGTCTTATTTGTAGTGAAACAACAACAACGCAAGAACAATACAATATTTAAAAATGAAAACAACTTTAACCAACATAAACCTATCAGGATTTCAATGGAAAGTGTGGGCCTGCTACTGGCCAATGAAATAGTCAAGTTAATTAGGATTGTTGTTGTTGTGTGACTTCAAGTCATTTCAGACTTTGGCCGAGCCTAAGTCTAAAATTAATTATTTATTTACTGCATTTATTTACTACATTTATATCCCACCCTTCTCACCCTCAAGGGGACTCAGAGCAGCTATATGTACATACAATATATTATATTATTAGCATAGCATAATATTAGCATTATATAATTCTATATTGAACTATACCACTATACTATTATATGTTATGTAATATATAACATATAATTAATATTATTATATGGTATTATTATTAGTATTATATTGTATAACATAATATTATTATCAATATTATATGTATATACAATATATTATATTATTAAAACTAATACAAAAATATTATATTATAAAACTGAAGGCGGGGGCCAGGTAAATGACCTTGGAGGGCCGCATCCGGCCCCTGGGCCTTAGTTTGGGGACCCCTGCTCTATAGGTTGTATACTTTATCTGAAATGCCTGGCACCAGAAGTGTTTTTGATTTTGATTTTTTTGGGGGGGATTTTGAAATATTTGTATTTACATATACATATATACATACATACATAATGAGATCTTGTTGATGGGAACAAAGTTTAAACACTAAATTTATTTATGTTTCATATAGAGGCAGTTCCCAAGTTACAAACAAGACAGGTTCTGTAGGTTTGTTCTTAAGTTGAATTTGTGTGTAAGTTGGAATAGGTACATTTTTAAGTGTAACTCCAATCAAATATATATATATATATATATATATATATATGTGTGTGTGTGTGTGTGTGTGTGTGTGTGTGTGTGTGTAAGTGTGTGTGTGTGTGTGTGTAAAAGTAAAGATAAAGGTTTCCCCTGACATTAAGTCTAGTTGTACCCGACTCTGGAGGTTGGTGCTCATTTTCATTTCTAAGCCGAAGAGCCGGCGTTGTTCAAAGACACCTCCCAGGTCATGTGGCCGGCATTACTGCATGGGACATCGTTACCTTCCTGCCGGAGCGTTACCTATTGATTTACTCATATTTGCATGTTTTCAAACTGCTAGGTTGGCAGAAGCTGGGCCTAATGGTGGGAGCTCATCCTGCTCCCTGGTTTCAAACTGCTAACATTTCGGTCAGCAATTTCAGCAGCTCAGTGGTTTAACCCGCTGCGCCATCGGGAGGCCGATACACACACACACACACACACACACACACACACACACACATGCTTTGGATACTCCTGTGGTGTTTGTTTTGCTGTCTGTGCCCCTGTTCAGAAGAGTTCACTTTACTTTCTATCCCTATGATAATTGGCTTTTGAAACATGTGGCTTATTATGGAAACAAGGATTGGAGAAAAAACTTTAGCAGAGACCCCCTTTTCCCATAAATCTTTCAAGAGTGAATTTCCTTGTCTGTGGGGTAGATTTCTCACTGCCTGTTGTCTCACCCCAGTTCTTAACAATGAGTCATTTCCAAGTCAGATGTTTGTAACTCAGGGACTGCCTGGACAAATTATACACATAATCTGAAGACTATGATGAAAAATTCTGCTGCCAACTATAATGCAACATCACAAGAACAATAAATGAAATGATTCCTTCTGACGGAAGGAATAACTTCATTTATTGTTCTTGAGATGTTGCAGAATTATAACTGAAAGAAAACAGCAAGAAAAATAAAATAAACTGAAGTATAATATAGAATAATCCATGTTGGCTGGAGATGATGAGAAGCACATGTCAAAGACACTAGCTGAGAACCAGTGGCTCTAACCAATCACTATATAAGATACCTTGATGGTGTACCATCCATCACAAGTTTCAATCAAAATGCAGTCTGACAGATTAATCTGCATCTTGGATTCGCAGACCATTCTTATTCAGAAGAACTACATTATCCCAAAATAATTTGGGAAAACATGCCCATGCAAATTCCTTGAGTGTGACCCTCATCCATTTCAACAATACGGCTCCTTTACATTCCAAGATCTTCTTCCCTATGTCTTCTTGGAAACTGGTAAATATTTTGGATCCCTTCAAGAGATACTATATCTTTCTGTGTAATTTAAAATCAACAGTGAAAATAGTACTGTTAATTCGGTCAATGCATATAACAGCAACAAAAAAGATACATATAGCCTATTAAAATAAATGAGACATTCCACTTAGGGTCAATCGGTGCAAATTTGAGTGAATAGTCTGCCCACAGTTCTCAATACACAATTGAACTGTTCATTCCCTAAGCTAATTAATGTTGGTTCCTGCCAATAGATAAAGAAGTCTCTGTGCAAATCAGAGCCAACAGAACATATTTTTAAATTGATTTTAAATAGTCAAAATAATTCATACCGCTATGGAAAATGAACTTGAAGGACAGCCATAAATAGCCATAATTTGCTAAAGTAAAGTCCTGGATTGAGACACAAAAGCCAGCCTATCCCTTACACAAGGCAACTTTACATAATACGATACAGTTTTATGTTGTTGCAGCCTGTACCTTTTTTGCATGCAGTGTCAACTATCCTGAAAAGATCCATTAAAGAAGATTTCAATGAAGGACATTCCAAACATTCTATTTATAGCTATTCAGGCATAAAAGTAATTTGAAACACATTAGGAACCCATTGAACAAACCACATCAAAGCAATTCTGGGGTACAAAGCTTGAAATGCAGAAAGATGATTCCCTGTCTACCTTAATTATGAAATGGCAAGTAACTGCAGGTAAAATGAAAGATATTATAGGGGGAAATGCTTTCGATATATAGTTAAATATTATACTCACTTTTCTTTAAGGAAATCCACCACCCTTCTGAAGTCTGACACACAATATTCTCTCTTCATGTCCATGAGTACACTATCAGAGGCAGATTGAACTGGTACATGAAGAAAAGCATAGACTCTTGGATGGTTGAGAATTTTTGCCATTTCCTAAGATATGAAAATAATGATATATTATTACATCATGATAGTTGTACCATAGTCTCCATGCATCAATAGCACATAGAAAACTCATAAATGCCACACATATTAAAACTAACAATATTATACACACATTGTGAGACTATGCTGGAGTGCCAAATGCATTTTTATATATAAAATAAAAAGGAAATATACGAGGATGTTTCTGTATTCTGGACTGACTTTTAACTACACAATAATAACTTTACAACAAATACAACATGCTTATTTTACAAAACTGTCACTTGAAAGACTTCAAGCAATATCCCAAGTTTCATCTGGCTGCCATTACTATTATTATTGCATTATTATTATTGCAAAAGTGGAGGGTTGACAGCTTCTTAAAACAAACGTTCCACCTCATACGGTCACATTTTTTCCTGCACCAAACACTTGGAAAATTGAATATATGCAATACACTGGAATTCCCTTGCAATCAGAAAATATCCTAGATTACTATCTATACTTGTTCATACGTTTTTTGAAAAAAGAAAGGCATCAAAATCAACTCAAAAATATGTGTTGATTTATCCATGAGTTGATAAAATATTAACCTAGGGTGGGTGGGGATAGCAGTGGCAGCTCTTTGGTGCTTGCTCACTATGACACAGAGAGTAGAGGAGGTGATCCTTCCTTGAGGTGCTCCCAAGATGGATTAAGCTATTATCTTTCATTATTCAACTCTGAGAAAGTTAAGGTAGAGTAATAACTCTTATATAAAAAGGGACTAGACTGGTGAAAGGGAATGGTGTCACTAAGATTGGTGTCACACCCATGGGCCTCCAGCTATGCTATGGAAGAAGGTCATTGAGGGTGATACAATGTGTGCCACACAGTATGGAAGCAGTCATTCTGATGTCACTTTCTCTGAAGGTGTCACCCAGTGCAGTCCGTATTCACCTACTGATGCCACTGGCAAAAGGCCTTTTTACATGCCTGGGCAGGAAAATTGTGATGGTAGTGGTCAGAGACTGGACCTGAAGTGGTACTGGCACTTTCCCCTCTCTGTGGAATGACCCTCCTCTTATCCATGAGTGATACCAAAATCTGTAATTTTAGCCCATGAATCTGCCCTTGACTTATACACGAGGACAACGCATGCACAACTATACATGGTAACTGAATAACTTTCCCCAAAAATCATCCTCTTAGATAAATGTTTATAAAGGTATGTCAAATGTTTTACTATGATATTTTTATATTCTCATTCTCTAATTTCAAGATCATATCCAAAATACAAGTCTCAACAATCAAATAACAACAACGTAATATTTCACATTTTGTTACTGAAGATTATTCAGATAATGCCACACAGCTGAAAATGTGTTTGATCATCTGTCAAGAAACACAAAGGATTTTCTGCATTCAAGTCAAATGACAGATTTGTAACAGCAGAGGTGGTGGCTGAGAGAACTTTAATTATCCATCAGAATATAAATACTTTAGATAGTGATATCTCATTTGGTTATTAATTAATGTACAAATATTAAAAGAAAACCTGAGAAGACAGTTAATTATGTAAGGTATCCATATTTTCTATATTAATAGCCTTATCTTCATTCTTACGCCTTCAGCCAACAGAAGTGATGAAGACTGGTACTTCAGTCTTGCAAAAGGATAAAATTGTATTATTTGTAAAAGTGTATTTTCCAATGGTGCTTAGATATGCAACTAGAAACGATTGAAGACTCAATTAATGCTGATCCCCCTGCTGCTACTAATCCATGAACAAAATTAGCTTCAGCTACACAGATTCGCTATAGGCAGATGGCATGTACAAATGACTGTCAGAAGACTTGACACTGAGCACAAAATTTGAGAGTGGAAGAGTCTAAATTCAAATCCCTCAATGAACACTGAGAATTAAATAAAACACTTGGTGTGGATATAAATGGTTGTAGACCATTCTGAGAATCAATTTCAGCAGAAAATGTAGGTAGTAAAATTGACTTTGATCAGAACTGAGAAAGGAATCCCACCTATCTCACCACAAATGGCTTACCATACAAGGTGCTCCACTTTTATATGGGAGAATACCATGGAAGATGCCAAGCGACTGACAGCCCTAAACCCCTCCTTACAATTAAGCAACAATGCACACGTGTTGATGCCGTGTGCCTTCAAGTCAACACCAATTTAAGACTAATCTATCATAGGGTGATTTTGGGGGGAGAGGGCAAGACTGAGTGAGAGAAGACCTGCTTTGCCTTCCTCTGAAACCTGAGATAGTATGACTTGCTCAAGTTTGATCTGAGAACTCCCATCCAACATGCAAATTACTACACCATGATAGCTTTTACATACTCATTAGCTGGTGCTATATAAATGGTTTCTATTCATTTGCTTTTATGTTGAAATTAACAAACTGGTATGTTGACTAGAAAGAATGGATGTGAACAATAACCCCAGTCCGTAAATAAATCTTGTCACTTACAACTGTAAAAAACACAATGGAGGTGCACCTCTGGAACTGACCATGAGTGTGAGGAAAATTAGGAAGGTGTAATAGAATATGAACAGAATCCATCAAATGAGTGGCAAATATAGGAATTAGTCATGACCTGGGTAGAATGATAAGACTTAAGTGACAATTAACAATCTTAAGAAATAGGTTATCATGAAGAGCAATAAGACACCATATTCCACCATGTCTAGATATTTCCATGGCGGTTATTTTGTCTCTTCTTAGCACCTTCTTTGGTCACTACAAACATAAATACACATCTGATTTCTGTCAGAGATATAGTTCATTGACTAGGTTGTAGAGCTAGGAGGGTTCAAAGTCCTGGTTCTATATTATATTGGGAGCTAGTGTGGTGCAGAAAGCAGAAGAGAAATTGGACACCTGAGCTATATAAGAGAGAAGAGTTAAGCATGGGCTGAAGGGTGGAAATCTTCATAATTTGGATTCATTAAAAAAAGTAAGACATTGTGTATCCCTGAACACAACATAAAACATGATGTGATCTCTTCCAAGCCTTAGGATTGAACAATTCAATTATGTATTCAGATCAGAAATCAATGCGTCACAACAGAGAAGATGTGGGACTGGGGCTTATGAGGTCTAGGTGGTAACGGCACTAATTATGAGATTCTTCAGATGATGTGGGCTAATCGTTCTCCCTCAACTTAAGCTATTATAAGAATGAAGTGGAGAGAAATCCATGTGCCATTGTGGATTTTGATATAAGCGGAGCAAAGATGACTATCAAAGCAATTAACTAATAAATGAAGTGGTACACATTCTTCAGCTACTATTCCACTTTGGGTAGCAGATAGTGGATATGCTTTCCCATACGAAAAACAGGTAAAACAATATGGTATAAAGATAACATGTTTTTGATATGAGAGGGTGGTTAAAAAGAAATTCTCCCTCATCTCTCATGCACAGAGATTCTAAGTGCTATATTGTTTGGCATCTCTGAGCACACGGTTTCAGGACTTTACTTGATGGAGAGGTAAAAAGTGAAAGCAGACTTCCTTTGCATGGAATGAAAGAGAATGTTAAATGTTAGCTGACAGCACAGAAAGAAAATAGCAATGACATGCATTTAACACACTCTGCAAAGATGGCAAGTCTGTTAACATCAGGAAAAATGTTTATACCGCTTGCTAAATACATTTCACCTCTTCCACACAACTTCCCAGCACAGAATATTAAAATACTTAGTATGTGAGAGAACAAAGAAAGAGAGGAGAGGAGATTAACTGTAGTACTATAATACATTTCTAGCTGCCATGTCAGGGCATGTCTGGGGAAGCCATCTGTAGAGTATCAGCTTAAATGAGACTACTGAACACAAATGCTGAGTTGACATGAAGAATCAAAGAGAAAGAGCAAAGAAATTCTATTGTAACTTGCAGCACCCTTGGCATTCATGCACATTCAAAGGAAAACACACACACCACACAGGATCTTCTCAGTGGCTGATATATCACTGAAACATTCTGAATTAATAATGAAGGTAAAACTCACAGATGGCATATGGCAGAGTTTGAACTAGATTCATTTTGACAGGTGACACGGAAGACTATGCATCTCATGATGTGAAATTAAGCATTTAAAAAGGAATTGCTCAGTGTGAATGGCCTTTTAAAAATCAAGATGTACATATACACCACCACCTTTAAACACAAGGTGCGATATAGTCTAAAAATGATGAAAACATTTTAAAGTTTGATATGAAGGAACTTCTGAAGCAGCAGCAGTGAAATGAGCAGTATTCAGAGCCAAATCTGTTTTAAGGTACACTAACGTTCTTATATAATATGACCCCCAAATTCATGGGAGACATGTTCCTGAGTTTGGCATGGAAACAGAAATCTGTGTGTAACAGCGAACTCTTTTGAAAAGAATGACTTTGACTGGCAGTTATTGGGGGGCCTAGAAAATTCCTAGAGAGATATTCTCTCTAGGGATTCACTAGGTCCTACAGCGTGACTTTATGGTAATTTTTTTGATGAAACCATACAATAGAATTGCCTGGAGGACCTAGAAAGGTTCTAAACAAGACATATTTTGTTGGATGCAGTTAAACTGTGGGTAGTACTGTGCTTTAAGGAAATCTAGGCTTTTTTGATAGTTACACAACTGTTCAAATCCCAGTCTATCAAGATATATTAGGTTAAATTTCAATGTATGATTTTCATTTATTTAATCAATAGTCATATCTAATGATACTTGGAACAACATTATATTGTCAGTGTAGTCCCATATAATACAGCTCAATGCAGCTTTTGAAACAGCATATAACATTAAAAACCAAAAACTAAAACCTATACAAGATTATAACACATATATTAAACAATCAATTAAACAATTAATTGAAGTTATTAATTAATCAAGTTAAACATTAGTTCTCATGCTCAGTGGCTAATTCAATTCAGGAAGATCTGAAGAAGAGATGGGTTTCTGACAGGAATCAAAAACACAACGCAGTCACAGCCTCCTGCATACCAAATGTACAATATAGTCCTCCATATTTTAAAATTCTGACAGCAGTGGTACAGGCAGCCCAAAGCTGGAACACGTGTTAATGACATATTATCTTACTTCTACAAATTTGAAAGGCCAATTCCAATTGATACCACCAACCAGAATGAAACATGAGAGAAAAACATCTTGGCGTCCCCTGGGCAACGTCCTTGCAGACAACTAATTCTCTCACACCAGAAGCAACTTGCAGTTTCTCAAGTTGCTCCTGACACACACACATACACAAAATCTCAAAAAGAATCGAACTATTGAATCAATTGAACCTAGAAGTGTCAACTTATCACATTGTTTTACTGGTATCTTTAATTACAACAGAGAGATATTGCTAAAAGGCAGCATTCAGATTTCAGTATCCCAACTAGCCTCTTTAACTCCTGACAATGCAGAGTGTGACTGAACAGACATCTTAAAGATATGAACAAGAAAAAATTTAATAGGAACCCTTACTTTGTGCCAGATGCCTTAGAAACTATTTAAGGCTTAGATGATCAAGAAATAATATTAAAGAGCTCAGAGGAATGAATAAGCATGTCCTCTAAAAGATAAGCAAGAAATGACGGAAGGCTATTTCATAAACTAAAATCCAAATGTATTTCTCTGTTTAAAAGAAAAAGAAAAGAAAAAGGATTCCAGACAACTTTCAAAGAGGGAAAGAGAGAGTGATTTAGGATCTCCTTGGGCTTGAATCCTCATTCCTTAATCTAAAATGTCATTGGTTAATTAACCAATTATGATGTGGCGAAGTGCGTTAAAGCACTGAGCTGGAGACCAAAAGGTCCCAGGTTCAAACCCCGGGAGTGGCGTGAGCGGCCGCTGTTAGCTCCAGCTCTTGCCAACCAATGTGAGTAGATCAATAGGTACCGCTCCGGCAGGAAGGTAACGGCGCTCCATGCAGTCATGCCGGCCACATGACCTTGGAGATGTCTATGGACAACGCTGGCTCTTCGGCTTAGAAATGGAGATGAGCACCAACCCCCAGAGTCGGTCATGACTGGACTTATCGTCAGGGGAAAACTTTACTTTTACTAAAGCAACAGAAACTATACCTGCATTCCTTCTACTCATATAAGTAAAGGAAGCTAACAATGACAGTCATCCCTCCACTGTGTAGAGGGTAGGGGCATAGCTCATGTCCACAAAAGTGGAAAAAATGAATTTTGGGGGGGGGGGGGATGGGTTCTGCCATTGCGGTCCTTGGGGATGGGGGTACCTGCCATGGTCCTGAGGGATGAATAGGAGCAACAGCACTTTACTTACTCTGTGGATCCTGGTTACGTTACAGGTCTAGGCAACAAAAACATATTTTTGTATACCAGATGAAGAAAAACGTATCTTATTTCATTTATGCTTTGTAGTTCATACTACCTTGATAATTTAATCATCAATGACTATTCTGATAAAGTACCACATTCAAAATTTGCATTTTCATTTCTTTTTTCCCATTTCATTTTTGTATATTTTGTTACTGTTTTCTTTCACTTTTCCAAACAGAAGACACGACTACTGATTTCATCCGCCCTCAGACATTATGAAGTGAATTTATGAGCAAAATATTTCCAGTTTTGATGACAGATAACACATAATTAGAAGTCTTTAACTCACAGAGGATGTAACAAGGGCAAGTTTAGTCACTACTATGATTGTCCTTTTGAACGTACTTCTAGGTGCTCTAAAATATACGGAGGGTTTGTCATGCCAAGTCTCAACATTGCTCCCTCAGGGATGACGTCGACCAGCTTCCAGAGGAGAGTCGGGAGGTCTGTCCCAATGTCTCGTCCATAAGCTCCAGTGTCTTCGCTGGTGAGCCATATTTCGCATACACCTTCTGTCAGAAAGAGAGAGGGAGAGAGAAAGAGAGAGGTAATTGATAAATCTGCTTTTGAGCTTGCTATTTTATCACACAGCTGCTCATTTTCTCTTTTTTAAAAATGCACTATTTCATAAGCCTAACTATTATGCATTGAGGCTGGGTATCCAATTGCAAGGAAAGAGAGCCATATCCCTTGGGTAGCAGAGGGTTACTCAGTGTATTTTATGAGCACCAGAGTGCTACAACAATGCTGTAAATTATTGCTTTGGCATGATTAACATTCACAGCCAGTGACTAATGTGAGACGCCTTCTTAATGCAACTCAGACACGAACAAAACTGCACTCCCTTTCTAAGGCAGCATGAGCAATGCGAGTGAAGCAACTACTATGCAGTACTGGGCAAACTGTTAACAATCAGCTGACTAACTGTCTAGTTAATAGCCTTGTAAAAGGCCAAGTACTTATGGTCCCCAAAAGCCAAGTGCTGACTATACGACTGTACTGATTATCATTTATAGTAAAGCAACTGTTACACACTGAAGTATTTACATCATATTTACAAGGCTATATTACAATCTGCTAATTGTAAAAAGACAATGAATGTAGAATGAAGAAACAGTTACTGGAGGAAAAACGCTTTTTTGTCCATCTATTAGTCAAGTATGCTGTGGTAACAGGAAGCAGTAATGTTTTATTTGCCATTTTAAAGAATATGGTCTTCAAGCATACATGCCCAATAACATCCTGTCTTCCAAGAAACTATCATTAATGTCATACTCATCACAATTTGTCAATAATGAAGTTCATGTAGTTTTCAACCCCTCTGCATTCTATTGGCCTTTTATAGCAGTTGTCCCTCTATTTTAATGGGGGTTAGGGGAGTAGGAAGTGTAAATACCATTAATATCTCTAGGCCCTTCAAACTGCATTTAATACACATACTTATATGGGACGGGGTGACTGGTTCTGGTCCTCCTGCACTTCCTTGCTCAGGAAAAGTGCTCAGGAACTTCAGTTGATCCAAAGAGTAGCAGCCAGGCTGCTAACTGAGGCTGGCTACAGGTATCGTACAACTCTACTGTTGCAACAGCTCCACTGCCAACACGTTTCTGACCACAATCCGAAGTCTTGGTTTTGACCTACAAAGCTCTATGTGGCTCCGAACCAGGTTATCAGGACAGTATCTCTTTCTACGAACCTATAAGGGTTCTAACAATTTACTGGGGAGGGGCTTCTCTCTGTCCTACTACCTGTTTGGTGAGTTTGGTGGGGACACAGGAGGGGGTATTTTTGGTGGCTACTCCCAGACTATGGAACTCCCTCCTAAAAGAGACCAGGGTGAGCCCATTCCTGCCGGCCTTCCACAAGCAGGTCAAGACTTTCTTCTGTCATTAGGCATTTAATAATAATAATAATAATAATAATAATAATAATAATAATAATAATAATACTTTATTTTTATACCCCGTCTCCAGCTCCCCGAAGGGACTCAGGGTGGTTCACATGGGGCCAAGCCCGGATAAAACAACAAAACATATAACACATCAAAGTACAGACACAACTATTAAAATCCAACACTTTAAACATAACAAAAATGAAATAATAATCATATTAAAAACATATTAAAACATGGATTTGGCACCCAAGTAAAAAGAATAAAAACAAACTAGGCAAAGTGCAATGAGTAAATATTGCAACACGAGGTAGTTGAAAATTGGTGTGCTGCTGGGGAAGCAAGAAGGGGGATTCAGGCGGATTGAGTTTTAAATGCAATATAATATTTTAATGTTTATTACCTAAATCCACACCATATTATTTAATTGGTGTTTTTTAAAAATTGTATTGAGCTTTTTAAACTATGACAAAAGTGTGGGATTGTTAGTCGTCTTGAGTCTCCACAAGGAGAAATAAAGAAATAGAGTAAATAAAAAAATAGTTTCCATTTTGAGGCATTCATCAAATAATACGTTTTTTAAAAAGGAAATTCGATCCTAATTTATCATTCTTTCAAATCAAATGTTTCCATATTTTTGACCTGTAAAAAGGTTTTTTTGGAAAGCTGCATTGGTGGGTGCCAGATGAGTGTAAAGAAATGGCCAGCATGAATAGGAATTAAAACTATTTTCTACACTGAAAGCAACCGGCCCTCTTCATAATCTGCATAGGTGGGATTATTAGTCTCTTGGTGGATTGAAAATTAAATCACATAAGAGGAAACAGCTGTGATAGGAAATAAACAGCAACACGAGTAAGTATGTTTAATGTTCTACTTTTGAGAAGTGAAATCACAGGGAATGGCTATCATTTGAACAAGCACCAGTAAAACCTTTTACACAGCCCTTATTTTCATGAAAAGCATAAGACATTAGGACATGTTGCCTGTTAATCCCATGAATTTCATAGACTTTTCGTAGAAAAGGAATAGGCAGAGATAGTTTTGCCAGTTCGGTCCTCTGAAATATAACTTATAACACCTAGCATTTATCGGTGGTCTCCCATCCAATCTACTAACCAGGACTGACCCTGCTTAGCTTCCAAGATCAGATGGATCTGGGGCCTTGCAAGTATTTAGGCCCCTTTGTGTGAATCATAATCTGAAAGTAAGTATGAAGGAAAGATGAAAATTACACGCTGTAACTATATGAGGTCTGAAATGACAAACCATAACAGAAGTTGGAATTAGGTTTGGAATTTGATTTGATAATATTTAATATTAGTAATTGTAGAAATAACCATGGCCATGAACACTAAAAATCGTCACTGTTAACTGGTTAAATTACACTTAATTAATTAAGTATTTAAAATACTAGTTTTGTAACAGATCAGACAACTGACACAAATGACATGGAGATTGTCCACATTGACGGTAGAAACATACTGGCATCATCAAGGATGAATGTAATTACTGGATGTTTCAGCTCACAATTACAACCTTATCAAACCCCTCAAAGTATGTGATCCATCAAAGAGGTAGGTGAATATGATCAGAATGGGAAGGAAGAGAGAAAGAAGCTGAGAGAGATGGAAATGGGTGAGATGAGATAAAATTTTCACGTAAAGGTTCAAATGCCTAGTTCTGTGTGAAGAAAACGATAACAAAAGCTGTTAATGGAATTTACTTCTGAGTAAATATAAGAGCAAATATTTAGTGGAATAATTTTCTGGCTCCAAATTAATAGTACTATCTTAACCAAACATGATACCACATGTAACCCACTAAAGCACAGGTGGACAGAAAATGGAATGGGAGCAGGAGAGGGCAGAGTAAAGAAAGTAGGAAAAGGAGGATGTGTATGTGAGCGACAATAACTAAGGGATTGCACTATGTGAGCAACAATATCTAAAGAATTACAAAAGGGGTTCACTGAAGATCTCGTAAACATATTGTACAATGTAATAATATATAACAAATACCAGAATAAAAACAATAGTCATAGTATATTCTGACTTGCACATCACTAGGTGCTGGTGAAAGCAACACCAGCTTTTCAAGCTTAATGGGGGCTGATGTTCTGTAAGAGCCATTTTTGCTTAAGGGCTAAGAAAATAAATCACTCCCCATGCCAACTATTTCATCCCCCAAAAGGACTCATTTCCCCTTCCTATTTTCTCCAACACTTTTCTAATTCTTGTTCTTTAACTTCCCAGCAGGCTCCAAAATTTCTGCTTTTTCTCTACGCCCAACTAAAGTCACACATGATATGGAAAACAGATCAAGTGGCCTAACAACAAAGCAGTATACTGCATTTCCCCAAATCCTAATCCTTCTTCTCTTTCAGTCTTCCTGATTGCGACAGATGAAAAGGCATATATACCAGCAGAACCTCTGAGTCAACAGAATTTATAAGAACTGTCACCTTTTAGTCCTGATTTGGAGTACCACATTGATTTATTAGGACTCAATCTTTTGGCTCTCTCCCACTTTAGCATGAATTGTTGAACAATTAAATACAGAAGTGGGGTCTTCTTCTATGAGGAATTGACCAATGTACAATGTACTATTCCTTTCCAACTCATAAAATGGTTGATATTTTTCCATCTGTTGTGTCTCTCTTAGGGTATAAAAGTGAGCAATTTAATATGGCATACATGTGAGAAAGTAAAATCAGTGGGGACATACTGTGATTTTTTCTTAATTTATATTCCTGGTAGAATTATTTACCTTTATTAAACAATATAATAATAATAATAATAATAATAATAATAATACTTTATTTATACCCCGCCACCATCTCCCCAATGGGGACTCGGGGCGGCTTACATGGGGCCATGCCCGGGAAAAATACAATATAACAAAATATAAAAACAACATATCATAATACAATTACAACAATACAATAAAGGATCATATACAGTACAACACAAAATCCAAAAAGCAATATAACAGGGCGGGCCGCATGAATACTCAGTTAAAACTCGGGGTGAGAAAAGGATAAGAATAAAACCTCAGGGAACTAGGGAAAAGATAGCAGACAGTCTAGAGGATAAATAATGGGGGGCGTAACAAAAAAGCGTGTAACAGTTACTCTCCGAAAGCACATCGGAAGAGCCATGTTTTTAGATCTTTCCTAAAGTCTGAAAGAGTGGAGGCTTGCCTGATTTCAATGGGCAATGAGTTCCACAAACGGGGGGCCACAGCAGAAAAGGCCCTCTCCCTTGTTCCTACAAGGCGGGTCTGGGATAAAGGCAGTGGCGACAGGAGGGCCTCCCCTGACGATCGCAGAGATCGGGCAGGTTTATGGTAGGAGATACGGTCACGAAGGTAGGTGGGTCCCAAACCGTTTAGGGCTTTATATATGATGGTCTGCACCTTGAATTGGGATCGGAAAATGAACGGTAGCCAGTGGAGCTCCTTAAACAGGGGAGTAGATCTCTCCCTGTAATTAACCCCGGTTATTAATCTGGCAGCCGAGAGTTGGACCAGTTGTAATTTCCGAGCCGTCTTCAAGGGAAGCCCCACGTGGAGCGCATTACAGTAGTCCAGTCTAGAGGTAACTAAGGCATGCACCACCGTAGTCAAGTCAGACTTCACGAGGTATGGTCGCAGTTGGCGCACAAGTTTGAGTTGTGCAAAAGCCCTCCTGGCCACCGCCGACATCTGAGCCTCAAGCGTCAACGCTGAATCCAGGAGGACCCCCAAACTGCGGACCTGTGACTTCAGGGGGAGTGCAACCCCGTCCAGCACAGGTTGCCACCCAATACCCCGATCCGACGAGCGACTGACCAGGAGGGCCTCTGTCTTGTCAGGATTGATCCTCAGCTTGTTCCTCCTCATCCAGTCCGCCACAGCGGCCAGGCACTGGTTCAGCATCCGGGGGGCTTCCTTGGAGTTAGATGGGAACGAGTAGTGGATTTGCGTGTCATCTGCGTAGAGATGGCAACACCCTCCAAAACTCCGGATGACCTCTCCCAGCGGTTTCATGTAGATGTTAAATAGCATGGGGGATAGAATAGACCCTTGCGGGACCCCACAGGTCAATGGCCAGGGGTCCGAGCAGGTTTCCCCCAGCTTCACCATCTGGGAACGGCCCTCCAGGAAGGACCGAAGCCACAGCAGAACTGTGCCACCGAGTCCCATCCCGGCGAGCCTCCCCAGAAGGATACCATGGTCGATGGTATCGAAAGCCGCTGAGATGTCCAAGAGAACCAGCAGGGTCACACTCCCCCTGTCTCCCTTATTTGCAGAACCAATATATGGTGTTTCATGTATTGATGATTTTACCTCCTGGTCAACATATGCTCTGTTTTCAATACCTCTACTGCTCATTCCATTGAAAATAAAAGGGTTTATTATATTATCCACCATGTTACATATCTATGAGAAGTTCAGGAACATATCCCCCAAGGATAAGTGGATCATACTGTACTTATTTATTAATAAATACTGTAAAAGTATTTTTAGGATATCTAACTTTTTTTGTATTATCCATATGTACAGTAATATCATGCCAAATATAAAATAGAGGTGAAAACTTTCTTCCCCATTGAACTTTTGACTGTCTTCTAATCTGGCTCCCTGTGGAGATAAAAATGATTTCCAACACTATACCACTGTTTTTTCAAGGACTGTTAAGGGGATTTCCAGTATCTTGCAACACTGTTTTCTACAGGTAAGAGCAGACTCAACAGAAAGTCTGCAGATTTAAGTTTGCCAAAGTTTAGGTGCAATCATTTGATGTTTCAGCTGTCTTTGAATGCTTTCCTTATTACTTTTCAACACTATTTTATCACAGGACATTTCTAAGAGAAACAACACCTCACTTACATTGCTTCCATCAGAGCAGGCAGCGGAATTTGTACCAAGATATACACCTAAGGGACATCCAATTCAAGCTGTGCAATTTATTTGAACTGCATTTTTATGTTGCACAAACCAACCCTTAAGAGATGATCTTCTTTATCCAATCACCTATATCTACCTTCTCAGACTCAGCCATGCAATATAATTTCTGCAGTTACTCAAAGCAAGTACTGTACTACCCAGTGTGCTAGAGGTAATGATGTACAATATTTGGCTGAGTGGATCAGGCCCACACTCCTAGAATACAGATTTTTAAAAATGTGAAACAATTATTGTTTTGAAAATGTCCACAGTATGATAATTTTATGACAACAGACATGCATTTATAGTGTTCCTACAAAGACGGTGGTCTTTGAGCACATGATTTTTATCCCACTTCTTTTTATCACCTAATCAATGAATACTAGTAATATACCAACTGTAGACCACTGAGGGACTAAACAGAAAACATTTATCGTCAAACTCTACAGCTTATCTGTGAAACTACAACTGCCATAGTATAAGAATACCAAAAACATTTTCTTTGACCTCTCTCTTCATGCTTTGTCTACTACAGTGAGATTCACTGCACGATGCCACAGTGGGAGAAACCGAGTTCTGACCTTCCTGGTCACCCTCATACACTTATCAATAATTGCTCAAACTCTTTGCCATTCCTTTTCCAGCAGAGAATTCCTTTGGCAGCTTGCCATGCTCTCCAGAACACAGAAACGTCTCCCCTACTGTACCGCAGACCTTTAAAGAAGACCATCTGCCAAGGATAAGTCCAATTTTAAACCCTTTATCAAAAAACTCCTTGCAGTCCCAAGGATAATTAATCTGAAGTTGCCATTCCTGCTCATGCCCTCAGAATTCATCATTATCACAACATAAGCTTGAAAAAAAAATAAGGCTTATGAAATCAAGCCCAACATAGAAAAGCTCATTGTTAAAGTTAATCTTGCTGTGTCTAAAGTTTTTGGTTTCAATTAACAGCACTTTCCTAAGCTAAAACATAATCACTAGGGTAAATCCTATCTTATACTTTGGCAAAAAGTTGCACACTTGGAGTTTCAAACTTGGAGTTTCCCCAAACCCAGAAACATTCTGACCGAAAAACAAGAGATGCAAAGCAGGCACATTGAACAAAGAAAAGTAAGGCTGGGAAAGCAATTTCATATGTTACCATTTTTTCTTCATATCAACACTTATTGTTTCTGCCTCTCTGTCCAAAAAAGCTTCTTTAAATACTACAGAGCCAAAACCTCAAGGTAGAAATGTGTATGCGTATGTGAGAGTATAACACATCATTACTTTTTTAACACCTCTAAGTGGCTGCATTTAGTTTAGTACGGATAATATAACATGAGTAAATAAAATGAGATTGATGTCAATGAATTTTTTTTAAAAAAAAATACAATTTTTCCAATTGCGCAAAGGTCTGATTAGAAAACAACCATCTCCTCATAGGAGAAAACAACACCAGGTTTCCATACATACAATTCCATATTCTTTCAATAAATGGCAGCTTTTATGCCCTAGGGCAGTCCAATTGTTGCTGTTGCAACTGGTAGAGGAGAGGGTGGGGGAGACAATGCCACACCTGATCCCAGTGTGGCTGGAGGACTGGGAGAGATGAGGGTGTGCTCTCAAATCGAGTAAGCCCATCTTTTCCTTTTTCTAGGACTTCTTCAAAGTCTGAATCAACTTGCCCCATTTCTTCTTTCCACTGGTAAGAAGGAGGAGAGGCAGCCCTGCCTAGGACTTCACAGCTACAAACGGTGGGAAGTTTATAGATGAAGAACAATGGCAAGAGAATAGTCTCCCGTGTCCTGTCCCAAAAGCAACTTATTACACATATAAAAGGATATAAGTCACAAAAGAAGATGCCAGTCATAGCGTACTGTGCTTCTTGCTTACGTTATGTATTAATTGTAGTTTCATGTGCAAATCCAGTTTGACCGTAATTCAGTATGTTATCTATCTGCTTGTGTTGGTTTATAAAACCTGTGTTGCAATCACTGGCTATTGGAGCCACTGAATCAGCTATTTTGCGTTGGCTTCAAAAATAGATAATGTGCTGAACTGTTAGACAACAAAGATGAAGGTGAAGAAGAGAAGGTTACAGCCCTAAAGAAACTGCTTGACATTATTTGGAAAAGATTATTTAATTATGGAAGCTGGGTAAATTATACCTTTTTTACCATTTATGTTACATCCTAAATGCCATTACTTATTGTTCGAATTCTCAGTTAAAAAGTTATGCATAACATTTATCTGTTTTTCCAATATCTTATTTATTAGTTTTCTAACTCCAGTGGTATATCTTATGTCTACAGGGGTTATATGGAAAGTAAGTTTACAATTTTTTAAAAAAATATATATACAAAGAATGAATATATTTCAATAAAACTTACATGGATTATAGCATAAGTATTACAATATTTTTCCACATAATTACCATTGAGTTCAATGCATCCGTGGGACGAGTTTTTGATGCCTGTGTCATAGAATCTCTCTCAGTCTTTTTCAGCCAGTTCGTCGTCACTTTGATTTTCACCCCGTCGTCATCCAAAAACTGTTTTCCACCCAGGTGTTATTTTAATTTAGTGAACAAATGATAGTCACTGGGTGTGAGATCGGGGCTGTGAGAGGTGTGGTGTAAAACATCCCAACAAAATGAAGTCAAACCTGGGTGGAAAACACTTTTCCGACGACGAGAAGGTAAAAATCGAAGTGATAAACTGGCTGAAAAAGGTGGAGGGAGATTCTATGAGACAGGCTTCAAAAAACCTCATTCCATGGATGACAAAATGTATTGAA
Organism: Anolis carolinensis; assembly: GCF_035594765.1. Lineage (NCBI taxonomy): Eukaryota > Metazoa > Chordata > Lepidosauria > Squamata > Anolidae > Anolis > Anolis carolinensis. The sequence goes on from NC_085844.1 coordinate 76,192,360, forward strand.
CTGAATTGTGATTATGTTAAAAAATAATAATGTAATACCTATGCTATAATTCACGTAAGTTTTATTAAAATATATTCATTCTTTGTATTGTTTTTTAAAAATGGTAACCTTACTTTCCTGATAGCCCTCGTAACTGCATGCTACCTTCTCCCAATTGTTTCATATTAATACCATGAATATTTCAAGCTAATTGCACTTTTATCTGTATGAGTTTTTCCTTCAGATTCAGCTAAGTACTGTACTGGATCATGGGAACAGGTAAGACTTGTATAGTGGGTCCTTAGTATCTGCAAGTTAGAACCTTTCATGGATACCCAAATCCCCAGATGCTCAAATCCCATTACTTAAATATAGTAACATAGTAAAATGCTGCCCATTGTGTAAAATGATAAAATCTGATTATTGGATTTGGGGGGGGGGGGGAATGTGTGAGGGATTATTTTCATGTTGTGGTTCGTTGAACCCATGGATACAGAATGCCAATTGTGCATTCATGAAGCTGAATTTTTGTCACCCAAACTGAATCAATCAATGAAAACTGGATCTCAGTTGCACTGAAAAAAAGAATTCAAATTATTATTGCTATTACTATTATTGTTGTTGTATTTAATCTTACCCCACTTTTTTCACGGTTGAGACTCAAAGTGGCTCACTCACATCTAAAAGACATTACAATTTAAACATGCAAAAACTAAATATTAAAATGGGGTTTAAACTTATAGAAGTATTAAAACATGCCAATTAAAATACAATTAAGACAAATAAATAAATAAAAACATTAAAAATCAATTTCCTAGCCCAAGGCAGGACCCCCTGGTTTCTTGTTTAAAAACTTTCTGTTTTAAAGGCTTGCCTGAATAAAACGTTTACAGTCTTTTTAATTCCCATTAATTTTATAGGAGCTAGACATAACTAATTTATGTTTGATCCAACATAATGCTTAGACTAGGATCCCGAATCAATTCAGTTAATTAAAAAAAAACCCTAAACGGTTGAAATCCAACTTCCACAGATTACCTCTAAAGAAAAAGTATCTTGATACGTTTAAAAATAATAATAATGTATTTCTCACTTCTGCACCAGAGAGGCTTTTGCCAGCATTAAATGGCAAATGGAGCATAACCGACTCCCTCCTCTGCCCTTACAATGCAAACCATTGTATCTGCTTCTAAAAGAGGTCATTCTACCCCTATAGGGACTTCTGCTTTTGTGGCCTAATAGAGGATAAACTAACAATCCTCGCTCACAACAGAGCTTGAGTAGAAGAGAGAAGGCTGGTAGGAAAGGGAAGAAAACCCCACAATGGCTTGCAAACAGTATGATACCTATACTTTAGTAACAAAAACAGGCTAGAAAGGAACCCAAGACAGACAGAAAAGTATCTATTGTTGTTTTAACCAGCATCTTCATCTTTAAAGCATGTATAGTAAAAAGGAGAGAGGGATAAATCAATGACATGATTTGTCTTTATGATGGATTACATATAGCTGCCCAGTCTGAAGCTGCTAGGAAAGTGGAAGAGCAGAAAATACAACATTCCAAATGGATTAGAAAGAAAAAGGAAGAGGGTTCCGTTTTCTTCTAGCTGAGCATTTATTTCTCTCTCTCATGCACCCACCTCTGTGCAAAAGGTTAAATTCTGAAATATAGTATGTGTCAAAATAGTCACTGTTATCCTTCAAAGGTAATTTTCAAATGAATGAGTCCATTTGGTAAACATATATTACATCAGAACAGAGAAACAGGAAACTCAGAGAGCAGGGAAACTGAGTTCTCCTGATCTGGATTAGTAAAACTATTGGAATGATTTCTTCATCTCTTTGGCATCTTCAAATCACATGAAGAGACGTAGGGCTGGCTGACTAGTTTTGGTGACACAGAGCCCACTCATTTAGCTTCAGCCCCAGTTCTGATTCCCAGAAAATGCACTGTGAAATGAATAACACTATGTAACACAATGTTTGTTCATGGGTTATACATATCATTTCCTAATTGGGTCTATCATTAAAAACATAGGAAAAGTTTATTAAACTGCTACAACTTTGTTTTTGTGGGAGGAACATCCTGCAGCAGGTTTTGCTATAGCTTTGTGATAAACATCTCAGAGAGTCTCAACCAATTCAACATAGTTTGTGGCAGCCACAAAAATGAAGTTTCTGGAGTATAACAGCTACTTTCAAAGTACTGTAAGTGCTACACAATTAAACGTGATATAACACTTTAAAACCAGGAACATATTTTTTCCCAATTTTGTTAAACAGTGTGATTTTCATCAGAACTTCTATGAGATTACCTCTGATAAAAAAATGCTTGTCCTACTCAAATCTTATTTTTCGGCTTGTTGTTATCTGTGATCAAATCAACTTCAATTTATGGCAACCATTTGAATGACTCGGGTCTTATAAATTCAGGGCCATAGCTTCCTCAGACGGAATTTATTTATAGCAGTTTTCTTCTTTTCCTATTGGTTTCCACTTCCACTTGTCTTTTTTAATGAGCTGTGCCATCTCATGATATGTCCAATGCAAGACAACTCCAAATGTAGTAACTACGGACCTATTCTCCAGAAACACTTTTTAAAATGGGCTCATTTTATTTTTAAACTAGCTGTGCCCGGCCACGCGTTGCTGTGGCTAGGACTTTATTTTTCTTTTCTTTTGGTTGTATGAACGTAGAGGAGTGGATGAGAGGTTGTGCTGTCAATTTTCGAGGTTGTGGGGTATTTAGTTTAATTGTTTTGTCCGGTGCAGTGATTCCATTACCCTTTTATATATATATAGATGAACAACAACCACTGGATGAGAAGCCAGAAGGTGACATAGCCCACTGCAGACAGAGAAAATAAGGAGAACAATAGAAGTCACCAGCTCGACCCTGGGAGTCACTTTATATCAATTTCTAATTTCCACCTATAGAGAATTTTGGATTATTGCAAAAACTAATTAGGTCAACTGTAGAGGAATTCAGGTTCTTGTAGGTTTAAAACTGTTGTGATAGCCCCCCACGGTGTATTTTATTTTCCATTTAATCAGATTCATGCAACAATAGACTAAGGAGGGCAGATGACAACGTGCTTCATCACTTCAATGCTACAGAAAGATTCCATCAAGCCAGTAGAGCAGAGAACACGAGTCCCCTGTTGAGCCATATTGTAATGGTATGAATGAAGAAAGGTTCCAGAGGGAGGATAGACCTTCAAGGGGTTAGATGGATTTTAGTGCTTTCTGATCCTTCTAAAATTAAATACAGTTCTGAGAGATATCTGTTAGGATTATTTTGGAACTGTTCCTTAAGCAGCCATGGACAGCTATGAAAGACCCAAAGGTTCTATCTCCCACTCTTCTGGCTTCTGACTAAAACTGAAATCACAAGAAGGTCTATTCTAGTTTTGGAAACATTGTTTGGGGATAAAGCATGGAGCAGAGGATGGACATTTCATTTTAGCGAATAATTGTGACCCTTGGAAGCCTCCAGAGGTCTGGTCATTGCTTTCTTCATTTTTTGTTACCCCATTCCCTTTTTTCTGAGCGGAGAGTTTAGGGCTGGAGAAGAATTCATGGAGCTTCCCTTAAGACCCTGTGTGAATTGTACTCTAGTATTATCGACCTCTGCCTGATATTTTTCTATTATGGCTTTTAAATATGGAATTTCTTAGGAGCTGCATAATTGATTTTTACAAATAACCTCAGTGGTCTGAGGTTAGGGAAATTTTAAAATGGTATTTGTTGTAAGTTATTAATTGCCGTATATGGGGGTGTTCATATTGGTTTTTTTTCTTTAAATTGGCATATGATGTTTTTAGTCGATTATTTATTGATGATATGTATCTGTGTTTTTAAACTTTTGTATGCATCTTTGAATCCCACCCATGGGAAAAAGCGGGATAGAAATGAATAATAATAATAATAATAATAATAATAATAATAATAATAATATACATTAATCAGAACAGCAACTTGATAAGAAAGTAACAAATACTGATGAAGTTCTTATTATTTTAATGCGGGCAGGGTATTGCTTTCAAGAAAGAATGAGTATAAGTATTGATTTCTTCAGTAAATTTTAAGCTTGTCCTTTAATCCAGTCTTAAAACTTTCCTTAAACAACAAGAAGAATTATGATATGCCCCATACTGAAAGGTGTAGAATGTTCGACCATGTACCAAAAACATGTATAGCTGATGCGGGAAAGGATGTACAGTAGAGTCTCACTTATCCAACACTCGCTTATCCAACGTTCTGGATTATCCAACGCATTTTTGTAGTCAATGTTTGCAATATATCGTAATATTTTGGTGCTAAATTCGTAAATACAGTAACTACAACATAACATTACTGCGTATTGAACTACTTTTTCTGCCAAATTTGTTGTCTAACATGATGTTTTGGTGCTTCATTTGTAAAATCATAACCTAATTTGATGTTTAATAGGCTTTTCCTTAATGCCTCCTTATTATCCAACATATTCACTTATCCAACATTCTGCCGGCCCGTTTATGTTGGATAAGTGAGACTCTACTGTACTTGATGGTTTTAAGAACTCAGACAGCAGAGCTAGAAGATAGTACTCAGGGTCCTTTGAACAGCAAAGGGAAGCGGTTTACCTTTCTTCTGCCTTATAAGAATATCACAGCAAGCAAGAGAGACTAACCTACCACCTTAAATTTTCCACTGGTGGAGAAGATGTAATAAGAGTTTGTTTTTCCCCCCCTCTTCCCTCCCAATCCCTTTTTTTCTTTTGTGTCTTTTGCGTACAAAACTGAATACAAACACTGACGTATTATTAATCTTTGTAAGCTACTCTGGGAGTACTTTTCAAATGAAGTGTGGAGCTTTTAAAATAAAAAGAAGTTAGAGAATGGAACAATAATTCATATTAGGAGCAGAAATACAGAAACAGCCAAATACACAGGATGCTTACAGCTAAAGCGGAAGACACAATGGGTCATATTTTAAAGAATTACAGGAAATGTTAATGGATTCTACACACATGGCAGGACGCAGTGATGATTCTGTGCTATTTAGTGCTAGAGTTGGAGGTATTTTATATAAGTTGTTTTCTTAGAAACAGATGTAACTGGTTTTTACATTTTTGTAATACCAAATAATCATACACACTTGTAAAACAAATATGATGTCTAAATGGAAGAAATGTATTAGCAAAACATTATCTGGTCTGGCATAATACATTCCTGGCTGATGCATATCTACTTATTATTTATTTATTTATTTATTTGCGACATTTATATACCGCCCTTCTCACTCCGAAAGGGACTCAGGGCGGTTTACAAGTATATATACATACAATATATTATATTATACAACTATATTGCAATATTATTAGTAATATTGCATGTAATATAAATATACAATTATAATAGTGAATTATAATTATTATTACATTGTATTACAACATAATATTATTATTAATATTATATATATTCATGTGTGTGCGTGTGCGTGTGTGTGCATGTGTATACACACACACATACACACATATATATATATACACAAACACACACACACACACACAAAGCATGTTAGTGGTAGGAGGGGCCTTCAGCTGGAGCAAGGAGACAAGATGGAGACTGTCTTTGCTGGCTCCCTCTTTGCTCTGGCATCAGAGCGTCCGTTGGAGATGGTGGGAGGGGCCTTCAGCTGGAGCAAGGAGACAAGATGGAGACTGTCTTTGCTGGCTCCCTCTTTGCTCTGGCATCAGAGCGTCCGTTGGAGATGGTGGGAGGGGCCTTCAGCTGGAGCAAGGAGACAAGATGGAGATTGTCTTTGCTGGCTCCCTGTCTGCTCTGGCATCAGAGCATCCGTTGGAGATGGTGGGAGGGGCCTTCAGCTAGAGCAAGGAGACAAGATGGAGATTGTCTTTGCTGGCTCCCTGTCTGCTCTGGCATCAGAGCGTCCGTTGGAGATGGTGGGAGGGGCCTTCAGCTGGAGCAAGGAGACAAGATGGAGACTGTCGTTGCTGGCTCCCTCTTTGCTCTGGCATCAGAGCGTCCGTTGGAGATGGTGGGAGGGGCCTTCAGCTGGAGCAAGGAGACAAGATGGAGACTGTCTTTGCTGGCTCCCTCTCTGCTCTGGCATCAGAGCGTCCGTTGGAGATGGTGGGAGGGGCCTTCAGCTGGAGCAAGGAGACAAGATGGAGACTGTCGTTGCTGGCTCCCTCTTTGCTCTGGCATCAGAGCGTCCGTTGGAGATGGTGGGAGGGGCCTTCAGCTGGAGCAAGGAGACAAGATGGAGACTGTCTTTGCTGGCTCCCTCTCTGCTCTGGCATCAGAGCGTCCGTTGGAGATGGTGGGAGGGGCCTTCAGCTGGAGCAAGGAGACAAGATGGAGATTGTCTTTGCTGGCTCCCTGTCTGCTCTGGCATCAGAGCGTCCGTTGGAGATGGTGGGAGGGGCCTTCAGTTGGAGCAAGGAGACAAGATGGAGATTGTCTTTGCTGGCTCCCTGTCTGCTCTGGCATCAGAGCGTCCGTAGGAGATGGTGGGAGGGGCCTTCAGCTGGAGCAAGGAGACAAGATGGAGACTGTCTTTGCTGGCTCCCTCTTTGCTCTGGCATCAGAGCGTCCGTTGGAGATGGTGGGAGGGGCCTTCAGCTGGAGCAAGGAGACAAGATGGAGACTGTCTTTGCTGGCTCCCTCTTTGCTCTTTACTTGTTGGGCCCTTTAGGTTATTCCTAAACTAGAGTGTAAAGGATAATTGCTAATATTGTCAATAGACATTTTCAATTGTATTTATTTCTATACTTCACTGCATGAGTACTAGAGGACATTCACAATTAAATAATCAAAATAATAACATGGACGAAATAAAAATTAAAAATGGATAAAATGCCTACATAACAATAAATAGTGAAAACTTTAAAAAACAAGTGGAGATTCTAAAATTAAAGAACAAATTAATAAGTAAATGGTGACTGTCATATCATTTCACAAAAGGAGTGTTATTTTCCCAAAGTAATGTGTTACAAGTAATAAATAACTTCCAAACTCTGAACGAGCTTTAAACATTTCTGGGAGTACTATAACTGCACCTAAATCTGAGACTTCTCACCAAATGGATGGAGCTTATTTCTAGAAGATGATTTAGAGGAAAAGCAGGTTAAAATAGCTAAGGACACTCCAGGGAAGTCGGGAGCAATTAAGCATCCATCTCCTACGTTAGTACTGGAAAACCCTGTTTTTACCCCATAATACATAGTTATAAGAACTCTTTGAACAATTTCTGAATGAATTAATTTGAAGTTTTATAAATTAGTTTTCAGGTAGTCTCCAATACATATGTAAAGTAGTTTTACTAAATGACATTTTATAAACTCTTACCACAGTTTGGACAGTGGTCTTTTGCACACTGACCAACAAAAGGAGAATTCAGCACATTTCACAGCCCACTTGTGAATCGTTGCTCTGAGATGGATACTATAATAAATACGTATTCAGTGGATATGTCTCCGGCTTCTCCAATGGCAATGGCTACTTTCAAAATGGTCATGCTCAAGGGTGTGGACAGGATTCTTGGAGGAGTCTGGGTCATGACATGTTTATTAGTCCCTTGCCCTTCCTAGTATATTAGAAAAGCCAGGGATGGACTTGTGTGAGTGAATAGAAGGAGTAATCAATATCTCGTTAAAACACAGCAGAGGTCCATCATTCTTAAAGGAGACAGATATAAAATCATTGTTGAAAAAATCCTATAGATTCTGCCATATTGGATAACTATTAGCCACTTTCCAAAATTCAGTTTGGGAGTCAGAGAATAGTGTATGGTAGTCATCCAAGATATGTTCAGGTTATTTGAAGGACCATATTCCTACAGACAGATCTAGGACAGTGGTGCACAACTTATGGTCCTCTAGGTGTTTTGGACTTAAGCTTCCAGAATTCCTGACAACTAGATAAGTTGGGTAGAGCTTCTGGGAGGTGGGACTTCCAAACAGCTGGAAGCCAGAGGTTGTGCACCACAGGTTGTGCATCTCTGTCCTTCTATCTTCATGGAAACATGAGAAAGGCTTTCTTCCTGGCTGCTCCCAGGCTCTGGAACTCTCTTCCCATAGAGGTTAGACTGACATCCTCCTTGGTTCCTGTTTTTTTAAAGGCTACCATTGTCTTTTGGCAGACCTCTGATGATTGACTATGTGGGGGCTTTCACCTGATGTGTTGTTTTTATTTGTTATTCTTGTAATTCTTGTAATGGTTAGTTATTATTTCTTTACAACTTTATGATAGTTTGAAAAATATTTTTTGACTTTTGCAAATGTTCACTTTTTACAAATTTTGTAGCCGTATTTGTTTTAACTCTTTTAAAGTGGGATTTAAATAAATATAAATAACATAATGCTTCTGGAACATGGCCATTCAGCCCGGAAAACTCACAGCAACCCAATCTACTTCATTGCAATCTATTTTAAAATAGATTTTAAAATAGATTGGTGTTTGACAATGCTATCATATTTTTAAGTGCAAAAGCATAAGTCTCTATGCTGCAATACAGAATGTATTCAATTAACATCTGTAATTACGCCTTTTGTTTACAGAATGTTTTACATGTTTGCAGTGTTTGATGAGAGTGAAACATGACATGTTTTGGAAGCGGTCTTTACTGCTATCATGTGTTCTGTGGCCTCGGGACATGGTATGGCCACCCTGTTTCCCCCACCTCCCTCCCTCTGGTTTTGCAACTATCTCTGGCCATGACACAGGACCAACTGGCTCCCGTCACTTGCCCTGATGTTAGCTGGGGTGACAGGGAGTAGTGGGAGGAGTGAAAGAAGGCGCTCTCCTATTCTCGCTCCTTCCTCGGCACCCCATCACTCTGACTGGGGGACATGTAGGGTGGCCGCCCAGTGGTGTGCCAAACCATGGTTAGTGCTGCTGGGTGGTGGAGACTCCCCCCCGCCTCTGGCAGCTGGAGGAACCTCAGGCCTGATTTGGCATCAATCATGTCAAATCAGACACAATTTAAAGGTCAGTGTAAAAATTTAAGATTAAGATCACCAGTTTATAATAGAAGCCCCTAACAGAAGCAAGAAGACCTTCTCACCTCCCTCTCACCCCCAATTAATATGTATATCTCAGTTCTAAATAATTTAAAAAGAACATCTCTTTGAAATCATTGGTCTATGTTTAAGCTACTTTACCTCAGATTCCAGTTTTTAAAAATAACAGTGCCATTTAAAATATTGAAAGTAAAAATGCATGTGTTTAGATTTTCTGCATGATAGAAAATGGCCTGGACTGATACACAAACAGTTAAATGTGGTCTGATATGCAAGATAGATCCCTTTGTTTACCTAGTTACCATGGCAAACTTCCACAAAAACACTAAAATTCAACTCTTTTAACTTTTTAATAAAAGCCAAAAAAATTAGACATGTTAAACTTATTCTTTATCTCTTGAAACTTCTGTGGCAAGAAAGATTTTACTTGTGAATTACTGAAGGTATTAATTACTCTTGTGGGAATTAGAAAAAAATAGCATAAAAGGTCTTGAATTGTCTTTAGTCCAACCCCATCCTGTTTAAAACAAGACATAATTAAATACACGCAAAGGGAGAAAGAAAATAGTGGCAAAATGGAAAATGCAGTTTTCGCTTTTGATCATTGAACTTGCTCTTGGGAAACAACATATTTATCATGTGAGGAAGAGAACCAGAGCGAAGGAGGAATAAAACAAGTAAAAATAAATATACCCAGAGAAAGGATGAAAGAACAGAAGTACCACAAAGGATTTCCTCTGTTACCTTTTTGCTTCTATATAGAACAGATCATTTTGGTGTTAAACAATCCATGAGACTGTGAAACTATCCCAATGTAGCATTTTGTTTAAGTTTATTTCCTCATTGTCTTTGCTCATGTACTAAAAATCTGATTCTACTGAAGAGGCATAGCAGTGGCTGATCAAAGACTGCTAAGCATGAGTAAGTAGAACTCATGCTTATGGAGAGTGGAAGTTGCTGACTTTTCTTTCTAGCAAGCAAGAATTAACTGCTACTCCAAAATCTCCAATGATATTAGAAGCAACATTTAGGAAAGTGTGAAGTATTGCACATATTATATACACTAGAAAGTGCATCACACTGAATCTAAGCTAGTATTTTCCTATACAAGCTGACTAAATCACCGAAAACATAACAATTCAGTGAAGTTATTCCATGATCTCCTCTCCCCCTCTCTAAACATTGTCTCCTGAGACAACTCTAAATTGCTTTGAATGCGATTTCCTGCTTCTTGGCAGGGGGTTGGACTGGATTGCCCATGAGGTCTCTTCCAACTCTACTATTCTATGATTAAAGCTACAGAATAAGCAGCTCTCTATATAAAAAGGGGTAAAGAATAGAATGGTACAGTGTCCCCTCACTTATCGCAGGGGGTTAGGTTCCAGGACCACCCACAATAAGTGAAAATCTGCGAAGTAGGGATGCTATATATTTATACATTATTTTAGTAGTTATACACTATTTTAAGTCTTTATCAACCAATTGTGTGTTGATAAATTGCATCCTTCTCCTCCCGTTGCCGCTTGGGCTCCTTTTCTTTCCCTTCCTCTTCTCCTTTCTCCCTTCCTTAGGCTGTAAATTGTAATTTTATGATATTACTTTTATATTTATATTATACTAGCTTGGGGACCCGGCAGTGCCCAGGTCATTTGAGAAAGGCATTGTTTGCCTGTGTTTGAAGTTTAGTGTAGATCCAGTGTCAGCTGGGTTCAGTTGGTGCAGGGAACTACAACTCCCATATGCAAGTTCCTTCATACACAGTCCATCCCCCTCCCAACACTGCCCGGATGTAAAGTAAGTCATGGGGGCTCTATTTCTCTGGATGCAAGTGAACTATAACTCCCTTTTCCCCAAACTTTGCAATATGTTGTATTGGTTATGAGGGATCAGTGTGCCTAGTGTGGTCCTGGTGTATCATCAGTAGGGTTAGAAGTGCTCATTAATTGCAGGTGAACTATAAATCCCAGTACCTACTACTCCCAAAATGTTTAGGGCAATTCCCCTCCAAAACCCACCAGTATTTAAATCTGGGCATATCTGGTATGCATGGCCAGTTTGGCCCAGACCCATCATTGTTTGGGTTCATAGTGTTCTGGGTGTAGGTGAACTACAACTCCTCTAAATTTCCCAGTAGGAGTCACAGTGGTGTGACTTGATGCAGGGTGAACTACAACTTCCACCATGTGCAGTCAATCCCCAAACTCCTCCAGTAAGTGTAGTTGCTGCTCGATTCTGCTATGTTTGTTATGCAGACAGATTTGAAAGGGAAGGGCAGTGGGCGGGGCCATGCAAATTCCACCCCAATGGAGAACTCTGGGATGCCTGCCTGTGGTGGAGGACAATGCACAATCTAGGATGAAATGGTCCCCAAATGAAAGCATTCCTTGGGTGGTGGGCTGTTGTGTCTGGGAAGGACATTGGCAGGGGTTGGGCTGCATGTTCATGGAGCTTGCTGTAACCGCAATGTCAGTGCAAAGGGGTGACTTGCTGGATTCTGAGCCCTGGGAACTGTAGTCTGCTTGTGGAGGCCGGAGGTTGTCTGTGTGAGCGGACACCTGTGCCACATACACACATACGGGTTTTCGCTTTTATTATGGATTTAGATTTATATTTTTATGATAATATTCTTTTAGAGTTTATTGAAAAACCGCGAAACAGCGAATTCGCAAAAAGCGAACCGCAAAGTAGCGAGGGAACACTGTATAACCTTTTGTAGATTTCAGTCACATTGATGAAAATATCCATAAAATAAGCAACTGCCTTCTGTTTTCCAATGCACAATTGTCAGAGGGTTTTTTCTACCATATTCTGTCAGTGCTAATTTTAGAAGGGCTCTATACTTAGCATCAACTAACATTCCCAAGTATTGGACTGGATGAGTAAGACTGCTCTTCTCCGTGCTCATTTCAAATTCATGAGATCTTAAAGTATTGTAAGTCCAAGGTTGCCTCTGGAATCGGCAATATTATCAAGATGTCAGCTAAGCAGGGGGAGTTTGAGACTCTGTGTAACTGATCTACAAAGGCCACCAGGATTTGGAGGAATGCCCCAAGTGCCAAGAAGAGTCTGAATGTAAGTGTTCTGTACTGGCAGTAGTATACGTGGTGTGCAGGAATCTCTGGTGCAACTAATGAATCAAGATATGCAGACAGGTCCTCAGTTTTTGACTTCGGTCCCCAGAACTCTCAGCTGCTTTGACCAATGATCAGAGATTCTGGGAGCTGAAATTTGAAACACGTGAAAGAGTTTGGGAAACACTACTTTAGGCCTTACTTGACTGGAAAATGAATGAGCCTCAGGCTGCTGAACTCCCCTCCTGAACAACTTCAGAAACACCTGTGAGATTATAAACTGTAGTTGGGCCTCTGCTCCCAGGCAGAAGGATTTTGGAATAGTGTGAACTTGCATTAGTGACCCTGCTGGATACTTTTTGCAGTCTCTTTGTAGCTTGAGGCTGGGAAAAGATATGAAGGCTGAGAACAGACGGGAAAATGAATTCTCAATTGGTAACTTGCTTGGATAATTCTCACAGCTGTTAGCAGGAAGATGGATCATATTTACACGCTTTGATTTTCTTTGTCTCTGCACTATGTAACGTTTGGGAGTCCGTATTCCATTGGCCTTTGCATTGGTGAGACTCTTCAAGTGATAGATATTTGATTTGATTGCTGGCCAAGGGATGACTAAGTAGAATTTATTTTGGAACCTAACTCTACTAATGGTTGTGAGGGGATGCCTCAATCCATCAGCATAATGGTTGGGAATGTTCTCTGCTATGAACCATCAGCACATAATTTTCCATCCATAAAGCTTATGCTATAGTGGTAATGTATATCACTGTTCAGCATGAAAATAACTCTTGGAGAGCCTAGAACTACACTCAGTCTGGAATAAGACAGACATTTTGACTTCTATATCTGAACCTGAATCTTGATTAATCTTGATTAATCTTACATTGTCAGAGTTTGTAATACAATGTGGTTAGGAAAATGGAAAACATTTATATGATACAGTGACCCTATTAAATACATGGGTCCCCATCACCATTGCTGTGAAGAGTCTCGGCACATTAACTGGTGGTTTCCATGTCAAGAAAATGGTGAATCCATTCTGGATCTCAGTTCAAACTGTCTTGTTTCAATTGAACACTGTTAAAATTAACCGGAAGATATGTCAAACTGCAGTTCATTTGAAGCAGAATGGAATTTGGCTATTTCTTTCTCATGGCTGTGACAGAAGATAAGTCATCTCGCTACCTCTTTTTGTAACTCTAACTCACAGTTTAACGTAATGTTCATGTTCAGAGAGTGGGTGCTATAATAATATCTTCACAAGCAGTTTGTGCTATTTTACAGCCCCACTGTTGTAAACTGGCTTATATTCTATAGACAGATAATTTATAATATCTTTTGTAAAAGTCTTTAAATCTCTAGTATATAAAAATGAGAGATTTAAATACCCCCCAAATCCTATTTGTAGAGCTGGATTTTTCATTTTGCTCTCATGAATAGATCCACAGAGACTTCTAGTGTGCTGGCCTGGTTAATGCACTGTGCAATGAGCTAAATAAACAGAAAACCATATTGGAGACCCAAGAGACTAGTCATTAGCTTTTTGCTATTTTGAAGGAAACTATGCTACTTTTTACTAGTAATGCTTTAGAAAGGGAAAACTGTGAGAAAGATGTGTGATGAACTTGTTAGTTACAGCACTAATCAATGTTGAATTTTTTTTCAAGTAGACCAACAATGGCACGTTGACATCCATACCCCATGAATCATATTTCTGACAAAATTTTAAACTGAAGCAGCCAGTCTAGTTTTCTCAACTTAGAACATTTTTGGATGGTACGATCCTAAAAATGTTTACCCAGAGGATAATCATCCTATTTTTAAAAAGATTTACTTGAGGATACTCTATTTAGTACTGTGGTTTAATTTACTCAAACCATGCCAAAATTAGTGCATTTAGTCACCTGAAGTGTTGCAATGACTTCACAAATGTATCTAAGGGTTTTTTTTTCATGTACACAACAAAAGCATATTTATACAGACCAAAAAAAAAAAGACCTGATCTTCATTATCATTTTCTCTGTTGCTTGTTATGGATATGTTTCAAACATGTTATCACAGGTAATTTATTTGCTGCATGGTGTGTCTACCTAAATGGGATTCTTACTGGCTCTCAACAATTATGTTGCCTTTTCAGTCACGTAAAGAAAATGAAAATTGGAGAATGTGAAGAGGGTTATGGCTAAAATGTTTCGTAGCCAATGCAGCATAATAGCAGCCTAGCTGTAACTCTATCAAAATATATGGCGCAAAAGGCCAATCTACACTTAACCATTATTACCAGTAGTAATAATAATAGTATTTTTTATTTCTTACTGTGTCTCCTCTGGGGTGCTTGCACAATAATATGCAAATATTTCTCTGCAATATATCCTGCTATATTGGCTTAGGTTTTCATACTATTATGGGCTCTCCATCCCTACTATATACACATTTCAATTACATGTTAAGTCCCAATGAATTCAATGGACCTGACTCGCATTAGTAGCAGCTTTCTGCATTAGCATTCTCCCCTCTTCCAAATTGTACATGACATCTGTGCATTGCCATGTATATCTGGGGAGAGAATGCTAGTTGTATGACAGAGGCTCTTGAGTATAAGGAGCTGCTGACATTGTGTGATTTCTCCAGTTCTGCTACTAACATCCACACACTGAGAAGAGATTCTGGGAATGGGGCCAACATTATGCCCTCTTTCATTTAAGGCCCTCTATGTGAATAATGCATGAATGGCCTTAATATGTCATCAAATGGCACATTCTCTGTCAACTGAACTTCCTCTCTAGGACTCCAGTTTCCAATCTCTAGGGCACTGGCACAAAGTGAGGACATTCCATTCAAAGACATACCAGGAAGTATTAGCCTTATATTAATAGATCAAAAAGACATTGGAGAGGGCATTTCTTTGGGATTAAAGGAAATTGTTTATTTAAAAGTGTCCACAGCGATAGCCCACACATTTCTGGGTTGTTGTCTCCGAATGGAAAATGTGGATTCTCTCAAGCTCTCCCTTCAACATGAACAATAAATATACAAGAGGGAGAACACATAATAAGACATAGCAGAAAAAAGCTACTTTGCTGGAGGAATGAACATGCCTGGTATCTGGGAAATGAATCTAGATTTGTACTGCCTTCTGTGGTACCATTTAGATGATAGTTTCACCCAGTTTTCTGGATTTTCTAAAGAATACACTTTTGGGGACCATATGGTTGAATAATAATGGTCCTGTTCATCCCACACCTTCAACTGAGAAAAGAATGTTGGTCACAGACAATACCTTGATGAAATTTTAGCCCAGTGTGAAACTGATATATAGTGTTCCCTCACTTATCGCGGGGGTTATGTTCCAGGACCACCCGTGATAAGTGAAAATCTGCGAAGAAGGGACGCTAGGCATCTCCTTAGGAAGGAAGTAGAAAGAGGGAGGGAGAGAGGGAGGGAGGGAGGAAGGGAAGAAAGAAGCAGGGGAACATGGCACTGCATCCTTCTCCGCCGCACCGCCCACACCCGACTAAGACCATTACCACTGTAAATCATATTTTTTTTAATGATTTATATTATTTTAGTGTTTATTTTTTAAAAAAACTGTGAAACAGACGGCGCGAAAAACGAACCGCAAAGTAGCGAGGGAATATAGTATATTTTTTTTAAAAATCCATGCTGGTCACATGGAATGAAAAAAAATTAAAATAAGACTGCCCGTGCTCTTACTGAACTACACTTGGAATATATAAACTTGGGGTAACAGCACCTAGATAACAATACTGTAAAGCTCCAGAAAGAAGGTTCAAATAATGTTGCCACCAGAAAAAAGTTAGAAAAAATTGGGTTCATTCATTTCCAGAAAACCTAAAGGAAGACATGATAGAGATGTCTCAAATTACTGGTGTGCATGGCATGCAGAAAATGGAGAAGCTTTTCTCCTTTGAACATAATATGGGCTGTAATCACCCACAGGATATGAATACTGAAAGATTCAGGTCACAAAGGGAAGTCCTTTGCACAGCACATCATTAAACACAGTTTAAAAGAACTAGTTAAAATTATTGAATTATTGGAAACTTTTAAACAATTACTGAATTACTGAACTTTAGAACTGTAACATCATCTGTTCACAACAAATTATAATACAAGCTCTTAAGATTAGCTCATACTAAGCAGGATTTCCAGACTGGGAGAAGTTTAGTTTTCAAATCACACCAGTGGCAAACATAGTATGTTGGATGCACATCCAACTGACTCGCTTAAATGTCCTGATGTATACAATCTATACGACTAGGTATCTAGCTTATGTTTACAGTATGCTGCTGAAACTACAGGAAATCTTTAACGACAACTGAGTACAGTAGAGTCTCGCTTATCCGACATTCGCTTATCCAACGCTCTGGATTATCCAACCCAGACTGCCTTCCGCCTGGATCCACAGCTGTTTCACTAGGCAGCAAGAACTGAACATTTAACTCATTTTATTTCCAATAATGTTGTTACTGTAAGTTCATTTTATCAAATTCTTTCTTTATTTGTAGTCAATTTGTTAGTAGCCAGTGTTTTTGTAGTCAATGTTTTCAATACATTGCGATGTTTTGGTGCTAAATTTGTAAATAAAGTAATTACTACATAATGTTACTTTGTATTGAACTGCTTTCTCTGTCAATTTGATGTTTTGGTGCTTGATTTGTAAAATCATAACATAATTTGATGTTCAATAGGCTTTTCCTTAATCCCTCCTTATTATCCAACGTATTCGCTTATCCAATGTTCTGCTGGCCCATTTATGTTGGATAAGTGAGACTCTACTGTACTTCTAAAATTCCTAGCAATGTAAATAAAATAAAAGTAGAGCATGGAACGCTATGCATGAAGTCTTAGCACAGAGTCACTCTGTGAAATGGTATCATCTGTTTAGTAACTCAGCTCGATCTGTAACAACCTGATTGTTTTCATTAAAAGCTTTACTTTGGAAATGCATAATCTATCTTAGTAACTGAGCAACATGCAAAGAAATTCTCAAAGTGCTCAAACTATTTACTTGTTTCATCGCTAGGTCTGCCTTACAATGACCATTGTGCCCAAGTATTTGCTTAAGTTATTTGGCTGGCTGGCTGCCTCTAATTCTGATTTGTAACTTAGAAACCAGCCGTTGCCTATGATGACCCGTGGTGTCCTGAAGACAAATTAGCCATGCTGCTGATCACCTGCAGAGCATTTTTGGCTGTTTGCATTTAGCTCAGCTAAAGACACTTTTAAGGCCAACTTCTTGTACTTTTTCTGTACACTAAGCAAATTCATATTTTACTTTAAACATTGTCAGTTTTTTAAATTTCAAAACACTCCAAATTTGGGGTTGGGGACAGGACAACATCAACACTAATAAAAGTAGTTTAGCATTCTAACAAGGCACAAAACTGCTTGGCACCAGTAGAAGATAAAAGTGGGGGAACTACAAACTCTGTGATGTCTTTATTTTTTTAAAAAATTGAAATCTGAGATCCATAAATGGAAGAGTTCTGGGCCCTGAAAATTTCTTTCGTACAAAACTGAACAAAGACCACATTCCCTATACAGAAGCAAATTGAGAATACAGTTATAATGTATAGAAAAACCACAAACAAAGTTTTAAC
Organism: Anolis carolinensis; assembly: GCF_035594765.1. NCBI lineage: Eukaryota > Metazoa > Chordata > Lepidosauria > Squamata > Anolidae > Anolis > Anolis carolinensis. Next base: position 76,210,061 of record NC_085844.1, read on the forward strand.
ACTTGGCTTTATACTAATTTTTCTTTACCAGAAGCTGGCCATTTTGAGTGCTTCTGGTGTGGCTGTAAGAAGGTCCTCCATTGTGCATGTGGCAGGGCTCAGGCTGCATTGCAGTAAATGGTCTGTGGTTTGCTCTTCTCCACACTCCATGTCGTGGACTCCACTTTGTAGCCCCACTTCTTAAGGTTAGCTCTGTACCTCGTGGTGCCAGATAGCAGCCTGTTCACCGCCTTCCAAGTTGCCCAGTCTTCTGTGTGCCCAGGGGGGAGTCTCTCATTCGGTCTCAGACATGGATTGAGGTTCCGGGTTTTAGCCTGCCACTTTTGGACTCTCAGTTGCTGAGGTGTGTCTGCGAGTATCTCTGTAGATCTTAGGAAGCTATTTCTTGATTTAAGGTGTTGGCATGCTGGCTGATATCTGAACAGAGGATGGGTCGGAGATGTCAATGCCCTGGTCCTTTCATTACAGGCTGCTACTTCCCAATGGATGTCAGGTGGTGCAATACTGGTTAAACAGTATAATTTCTCCAGTGGTATAGGGCGTAGACATCCTGTGATAATGCAGCATATCTCATTAAGAGCCACATCGACTTCTGGTGAGCCACCATGGCGGCAGATCGGGTCTGCTGAGTGTTCCAGCGGACCACTGCTAATAAAGCGATCGGGTAGAGCTTTCAGCTCCCCTCTTCTCGTGGACCGATGCGAGAAGGGACGCAAGGCCCTAAGCACCCCCTGATCCGAACCTCGAGGGATCTGAGGTGTACGGGTCCGGGGAGAGTGTAGGGATCGCGGATTGCATTAGCGGCAGCGGGCATATAGCCCGCACCTACTGCTGGCCAGGCTCACATTTTTTAAAATAAGAAGAAACAAGAAACAAGAAAAAAAGAAGGATTCAAAGCCAGAGGCCTACAATCCAGTAAGAATTAAATTCTTTTCCTAATCGATACGACCGGGTTCAGTAAGGATTTATGAAGGTAAAGAATAAAAGATCCTAAAGACTCAAACCCCTGTGGTTTTGAGGGATATAGCCATTGGGAAAAGTGGCTTACTCTATATAACTGTACTATTCAGAAAATTCGAAACAAATCAACTAAGGATTGACTGATTGAAGGATTTATTGAACATTTATTGAGCATTACTTGTGATAATTGAAGAAAACTGATGCTGTCTACCTTGTAAATGGCGACCGTCCTTGAGGTTTTTCATGTTGTGTCTACCAGAGGCTTCTTGTAAACAAGGACTCAGCTGCCCTTATTTGGAAAGCTGGCGGGATCGTTAGCTACGAAAGCGGATATCCGCTAAAGAAAGGGCAGAAGGAGGCAAGAGCGCCTCATCTAAGGGCAGAAGTATACTCTATAGCTGGTGTGCATGGGAAAAGGGTGCCACCAGAAACACAAGCGCAAGCCGGAAAGTTAAAACAACACAAAACAAAGGACGAACAGACCCAAGTGGAAATACTGAGGGAAAGGCTTTATTACTCAAGAAAATAAGACGTTACAGTATGGGTAGTGAAGCCGATGTGAACGAGGTGGTGGACCAATAAAACTAATAAAAGCGAAGTGACGAGGGTTAGTGGACTCTGGAATGTGGAGAGTACGAAGAGGGACAATAGAAACGCAACAGCTGACTGTAAGAAAGGAAAGGCCACACTCCTTATATAACATTGGCATTGTAATCCACCAATTTGGACATTTAAGTGAATAAACTACAAGTGAGAACGGCAGAACATAACCTAAGCTCGTCATTGAAGAGGAAAGGTGTTTTTTTTTCCTCTTCTTCCCCCCCCTCTCTCTTTCTGTTTCCTTTTTCTTTGAGAAAGAACTTATTTAGTTACCCCTAGGATGGCAGGGGTGAAATCTAAATTTGATAATGTTTGAAAAACATGGCGAGAACGCCATCACAAGCTGAGGAGGTCAACTTGAAAGATATTTTGAAAGAAATCCAGCGACTGGCGGAGAAGCAGGATGAATATCAAAAAGAATCTCAGATAAAATTAGACAAACAAAGCATTCAACAAAGGGAAATATGCCAGGAATTATTGGAAATGAAAAAAGAAATTAAAGAAGAGATGAATCTGTTGAAAAATGAAATGATGAAAACTAATAAGGAGATCAACAATTTGAAAATAGAAAATACTAAAATAATTAAACAACAAAATATACTACAAAAAAAGATGGAAGTTATTGAACATAAAAACGAAAAAATAGAGAAAATTGAAAAGATGCAGGAAAGATTGGAACAAAATGAGAGAGAATTCCAATTATGATTCCGAAATGTACAGGAAGACGTAAAGGAAGACATTAGACAAGTGATAGTTAAAATGCTCGCTAATCTTCTTAAATGTACAGAAGAATCTATGGATAATGAAATAGACAAAATATATAGGGTGCAAACAAATTTTTCAAGAAGGAACAAGGTTGCCAGAGATATCATCATCCATTTTGTAAAGAAAAGGATAAGAGACGAGATTCTCATCCAAAACAGTCGCAACCCAATGTACTATAAAGGTAAAAAAGTAATAGTACTTAAAGAATTCCCACAGACAATATTAAATAGAAGGAGGAAGTATTTCTTTCTTACAGATGAATTGAAGAAACTAAGAATAAGATTCCGATGGGAGAAAAAAGAGGGACTAATGGTAACATACAAGGAAGAAAAACATTGGTTAACATCTGAAGAGAAGGCTAAAGACTTTTATAGAAAATATATAAAGGAAAATAGGGAGATACCTTCCGAAAACACTCCGCCCTCAGCTAAGAGAAAGAAACCGAAAAGGGCTAGACATCATTCGGCGGATGAACGAGAATCTAAAGTAGAAATGCCCTCCAAAGCAGTAAAACCAACAAAAGGAAGTGAGAGAGAAGGACTGGAGGTGGAAGAGGGAAGCGAGGAGGAAGAGGAAGAAGAGGAGGAGGGAATGTCGACTGAAAGGGAACATGAATCTGAAGATGATAGAGAACGGATGACACCTGGCGTACCCTACGAGACTGATAATGAGTAAGATTGATTTTTTGCATCATTTAAAGATTTATTCTAACAATATAAATGGATTAAACTCCCCAATTAAGAGAAGAAGTGTAATGACTCAATTAGAAAAGAAAAATTATGATATAGCAGCTTTGCAAGAGACCCACATTGCAGTAAAACATGGAGGTTATTTGATTAATAAGAAAATTGGGAAAGAATTCATTTCATCCGATATAGTTAAAAAGAGGGGCGTGATTATATATGTTAAAGATAATATACCAGCGGTATTCCAATTTAAAGACACTGAAGGCAGATATGTAGCAGTAAAAATTGAGATTGGCCAACAAACTATTCTTATTTGTAATACCTATGCCCCGAACGGGCCGAAGAAAAGATTTATAGGCGAATTAAGGAAACAAATTTCAAATGTCAATTTTGACCATCTAATCCTTTTAGGGGACTTTAACGGGGTCTTAAATGCTGGGATAGATACAAGTAAAAAAATTAAGAGTAAAAATTATGAAAAATCAAGAGTACTCCCAAGCAACTTCAAGAGCCTAAAGGACGAATTTGACCTCCAGGATGCTTGGCGCTTTCACAATCCATGTACGCAGGATTATACATTCTATTCAGACAGGCACAAGACCTGGGCTAGAATCGATATGATTTGGCTTTCTAATTCACTATGTACCAAATTAAAAGAGATCAAAATACACCCCAGAGATAAATCGGATCACTGCCCCATAACAATGAGTATAAATAAACCAAAAAGGAATTTTAAATGGAGAATGGATGAGAATTTATTAAAACTGGAGGAAGATATTAAGAAAAATAGAAAATTAGCAAAAGAGTTCTTTTTAATGAACAATACACCAGACATTAAAGAACAAATAATATGGGACACATTTAATGCAGTGATTAGAGGATATTTAATACAACAAAAATCGGAGAAAAAGAAGAAGAATAAAGTTATTGATAAAATAAAAAAAGAAATAGAAAGGCTGGAAAATAATTTGAAAATTGATCCGTCAAATATGGGAACACTAAAAGACTTAAGAAATTGGAAAAACAGGAAGACACAAGAGGAATTGGAAGAAACTGCTAAACAATTAAAATATATAAAACAATACAATTTTGAAAACGCGAACAAGGAAATTAAGGAAGAAAAAACAACAACAATATATAACCAAAATAATCAAAGATGGGAAGGTACACGTGTCGGATGACGAGATGCTGGTAGCATTCAGAGAGTTTTATACCAATTTATATAAAAAAGAGGAAATAGACCCAGATAAAATATCTCAATATCTAGGTGAACTCCGTCTATCAAAAATAACAGACCAACAAAGAGAGTTATTAAATAAAGAAATTACACTGGAAGAAATTAAGAATGCACTGAAAGTAATAAAACCGAATAAAGCTCCGGGACCGGATGGCTTCCCAGTAAGCTTTTATAAGGCACTACAAGAAGAGACTTTACCACACTTACACAAAATTATGAATAAGGCATTGGAAAATGCAGAAATTCCTGAAACGTGGTCCCACGCAGAAATAATAACCATTCCAAAGGAAAACAGCGATTTGACAAATATGAGGAACTATAGACCAATGTCTCTATTAAATTCAGATTATAAAATCTTTACAACAGTCCTTGCAAACAGATTCAAGGAATTCTTACAAATTTGGATTGGACCAGACCAGAAAGGCTTTTTACCGGGAAGAAATATATGTGAAAATGTAAGATGCATGGTTGACATTATCGAATACTATGATCTACATTACGAAAAAGAGGCAGCCTTACTCGCGATTGACGCTGAGAAGGCGTTTGATAACTTAAATTGGACCTTTTTTAAATTGTTAATGAGGGAAGTAGACATTGGTCACCAATTTTTAAATGCCATTGAAGCAATTTATTGTAAACAAGTTGCTAAATTAAGCATTAACGGCCAACAATCCAGTAATATTGTAATAGAGAAAGGAACGAGACAAGGATGCCCTCTCTCACCCCTCATTTTTATTTTTGTATTGGAAACGCTAATTAGAAATATTCGTAATGACAAAGAGTTAAAAGGAACCAAGATAAAAGGTCAAGAATATAAAATTCGAGCCTTCGCTGATGACATAATTTGTATAATTGAAGAACCGAAAAATCAATTAAGTAATTGGATCCAGAAAATAGAAGATTTTGGCAAATTAGCAGGTTTCAAAATTAACAAAGTAAAATCAAAAATTTTAACAAAAAATATTACAGGAAAAAACAAAGAAAAACTTCAGGAAATATCTGGCATAGAAGTGGCATCTAAACTAAAATACTTAGGTATTACGTTAACGGCGAAAAACGCCCAATTACTGAAAAACAATTATCAAGCAAAATGGAAGGAAATCCAAAAAGATTTGCAACAATGGAAATTTACAAATATATCACTATTAGGACGTATTGCGGTAATTAAAATGAATGTACTGCCGAAACTACTATATCTCTTCCAAAACCTACCAATTATAAGGAATTTTAAAATTTTTAGTGAATGGAATAAAGAAATATCAAAATTTATATGGAAAAACAAAAAGCCTAGGATTAAATATGTGGTGATGACCGATTCTAAAAACAGAGGTGGATTTGGCCTCCCAAATTTGAAATTATACTACGAAGCTTGTGCTTTAAAATGGGTTAAATCATGGGTAAATTTGACGGATGAAAATATTTTAGTGCTAGAAGGATTCGACTTAAGAAGAGGGTGGCATGCCTACTTATGGTATGGTAAAAGATTGGTGGAAAAAAACTTTGGGAATCATTTCATTAGGGCTTCATTGTAAAAATTTTGGGAGAAATATAAAGGATATTGGTACAGTAAAGTACCATTGTGGGTGTCGTCATTGGAGGCTAATCAGAGACACATATTGGGCTGGAAAAACTGGTCAACATACAAAGATGTATTAAATAAATCAAATGGCATGTATATATTAAAATCTTTGGAAGAAGTGAAAATTAAATTTAGAAATATGTCATGGTTCCAATATGCGCAAATCAAAGATCAATTTATAAAAGATAGGCAATTGGGATTTTGTGAAGAGGGGGAAAGATGGGATAAGTTGTTACAAATTAAGAAAAAGGAAATATCGAAAATGTACAATGTTTTACTGGAATGGTCTACTGAATCCGAATCTGTGAAGCAATGTATGGTAAACTGGGCAAGGAATATTGGACGTCCGATAAGATTTGAAGAATGGGAACAAATTTGGAATAAAAAATTAAAATATACATACGCTTGGGACTTGAAGGAGAATTGGCTAAAACTATTCCACAGGTGGTATATGACTCCAAAAAAATTATCATTAATGTATAAAAAGTACCAAAAAAATTGTTGGAAATGTAAATCACTTGAAGGTTCCTTCTATCACTTATGGTGGACTTGTGAAAGAGTACAAAAATTTTGGAGAATGGTTCACGTAGAGACGCAAAAAATTTTAGATAAGAATTTTACAATGAAACCCGAACTATATTTATTAGGAATCACGGACAAATCTTTAGAATTAAACATAAATGATGATAAACTTTTTACATATATCTCGACAGCGGCCAGAATAACCCTAGCAAAACAATGGAAGACAGATCAGATCCCACAGACTGAGCAATGGTTGGAGAAACTAGAAGAAATAAAGAATATGGACAAACTAACCTGGTATTTGAAAGAAATTAGAGGAAAGCCGATAAAGAAGACGAATTGGGAAAAAGTGGAATTGTATATCAATAGAAAATGTTAATTTGTAGAATGAACCGGGACAATGTAAGAAATGTAAATGTAAAGTAATGTATCGAAAGGGGAAAGAATGGAAGTTTTGTTTCGAATACCCTACCCTAACTTTCCCTTCCCTGTTTCCCTCTTGTTTAATCCCAGTATTATGTAACCCTTTCCCCCCCTTCCTAACTGTAATCCTCACTAATTTACCTTGTTTTTATAATGTATTGCACGCTTGTTATTTCACCTTTCCCATAATAAAAATTATAAATAAAAAAATAAAAATAAAAAAGAGCCACATCCACTGGTTTAACTTGAGAATTCCCTCCCTAAAAACTCCATTCTTGGCTACCCTAAGCTTTCTTCATTTTTTTTCACCAAAATAACTGAAGGTGGGAGGGAGTATTTCATAACTATCATAGGACTACTCAAATCAGAAATTTATTGCTAGTTTTCAATTTACCTTCTCTCCACCAGTGGTATAAGGTAATGAAGGGAAGTAGAGGAGAGAGAAAGAGATGAAATCAGAAACAGTGATTATAAAGCAGTCATTATGAAACATAGCAACCAAGTGCTCAAACTGCATCGTCAAACCTACTTATTTATCACAGTTCTACACAGACACTATAATGCAGATTGAAGGCAGCTTGAGGGACTGTCCAGAAACATACACCGCAAGTTAAAGAAACTCACTAGAAGGTCTGGAACAAGCCAGAAAACTCACTGCAGCCAAGTAGAATATATATCCTATGTAGGGCCTGAAACTGGGATGATCCAAACGGACATGGATAAGTGCATCAGAGCATCTCAGAGGACTGGGTAAGAAACCCCACCCCACCTCCTGAATTTTCTGACAGCTGTCTACTCTAATTCCTGAGTTTGGTTCTGATCTGCTATCAGCAGATACATGGCCATCATTCCAGCCTCGAACTGGCTGCTGGGGTGTTTGTGTAGGCACTGCACAGCAAAACTGGGTTGCTTTAATTCACTTCCAAATTGGATTATAGTGTATATATAGAACTGTCCTGAGAGGCAAGTCTCCCAATTTTAAGGCTCAGCAGAGATCTGAACATAGGGTTCATATACTAACTGCCTTGACTACATCCCTTGGAATCTTGGTATTTATAGATTAGGGGGGAACTAGAGCTCCAAGAAGTCTAAATATCCCTCCTTAAACAAAAAAAATCTTATAGTGTGAGCACCACTAAAATGCAAATGAGCCAGAATAAATGTTCAAGTCCCTGAGCTGGCCAAATTATTAAGAAGGGTGAGTGGCCAGATGCAATGTCAGATGGCATGAGTGCAGAATCCAAAGCACTTACCAGGAAATCTGAACAGGGAATCAGGCAACAGACGCTGGCTCGACATTTGGAATGGAGAAGTATACCCAAAGATATATGGTTTTATTATGGTTGAACTCAGTCATCAGAGAAGAAGACTGTCTGTGATAGTAGCTTCTGAGAGTACAAGCAAAAAGAGAACAACCCCCCTCACTTCATGCAGCCCCCTACATACCCAAAAGACTGTTCAGATCTTCCCAGAATATCTGGGAAATACCCAGGGGAACAGATAGGACCTTAAAATCCTGACACTAGAATCAGATCCATATTGGAAATGGACCCTAGGCTCCAAAATAACATTGAATGTTGATTATTTCCTTGCTATATTCATGTAAAGGCAAAGCAAGGCAAAGGCAAATCTCCCTCTGAACAAATCTTGCCAAGAAAACCCTGTGAAAGCCTTGCCTTGGGGTCTCAAGGTCAGAAAAGACTTAAAGGCACATAACAACAATTCAGGTAAAATGTAATATCAAAATGTAGAGGCAAAGTGCTCTTACTACAACACCACCAAATGAATTTCACCCATCTAGCATAATTTTAGATGAAAGAAAATAGGAACTGGGTAATTATATACATTTACCTTGACAAATAGAAAGCAATCTGTGATTAGAGCATAGCAATTAGGTACAAAATGCTTCCAATGGATTTAATTACCCATCAGTCTACAAGTTTCTTAATTACTTCTATCTCACTGCATCAGTAATTTTTTTTTTGCCTGAGGCAGCCAGTCCGTTATTTACAAAGCCTGAAGATTTTGAAAGTGAATACATTACTTCATCATAGCAACAATATTTGGGATATGACTAAATTATTTTTAAGGAGCTATCCTTTGTAGAATAAAGATTCTCTTAGTATTGCTCCTAGAGGAGTTTTTTCACCAGCTGACCACAAACAGTATACGATAACTGATTTAAAATGCTATGCATGGAAGCAAGTGGTATTGCTATTTCTCAAATCAAAGTGTCCCGTGACAGTTTAAAGCTCCTTAATGCTATAAGGCACCATCTTTTGTAGGGAAAAACCTATTTCTAGTAGTAGTAACCAATGTCTTCCCATACAAGCTCAAGCCATAATTAATGCTAGTGTTCAAATGCTAGAAAACTCTACTGGATGGCTACAATTCTTTTTTTAAAAGCTGATAAATTGTTATGTGTGATGTTTAGATGCGAGATTCCTATAATAATAATAATGATAATCAGCCGGCATTTGGAAACAACAGACATTGACAAAATTACGATCTGCCAACTGCAAAAGGCCACCCTACTGGGAACTGCACGCATCATCTGAAAATACATCACACAGTCCTAAACGCTTGGGAAGTGTTCAACTTGTGATTTTGTGATACAAAATCCAGCATATCTTTCTTGTTTGCTGTGTCATACTATGTCGTTGTGTCAATAATAATAAAATAATAATAATAATAATAATAATAATAATAATAATAATAACAACAACAACAGCTTTATTCTTATATTCCGCCACCATCTCCTTGAAGGGACTTGGGTGGCTTACATGGGAACCAAGCCCAACATAAACAGGATTACAAAGTAAACACAACGAAAAACAAAAACAGATAAACAACATAATTAAAGCAATTAAAATCAGAAACCCGGTTATTGGTTGTTGTTTAGTTTATGCTTTTACAGTTTTTATATGTTTTTATGTATTAATTAATTATAATTGAATGTATTTTATGTTCTTGTATTTTATTGTTGCATTACTGGGCTTGGTCCCCATGTAAGCTGCCCCAAGTCCCTTTGAGGAGATGGGGCGGGATATAAGAGTAAGGTTGTTGTTGTTGTTGTTGTTATTATTATTATTATTAGAAACACAACAAGATAAGTCCACAGCAGACACTCTGCTGGCTGTTGTATTGGATCACACGTCAGAAATATGGGTACAAATCAACCATTTAACATCTTCACGAACAATCAGCCACAACCACCACTCACAAAGAGTTTTATATATGCTGATGACCTTGGCCTCACCACACAAGCGAAAGATTTTGAAACAGTTAAAAAGCAACTCACGAATGCCTTGAAAGACCTCTCCAGCTACTACAAAGAGAACCACCTGAAGCCTAACCCTGCCAAGACACAAGTGTGTGCTTTCCACCTACGTAACCGTGAAGCCAACAGGAATCTGAAAGTTACTTGGGAAGGCCAAGAGCTCGAACACTGTTTCCATCCTAAATATCTTGGTGTCACCTTAGATCGAACATTAACATATAGGAAACACTGCATGAACACCAAGCACAAAGTAGCTGCACGCAACAACATCCTGCGGAAACTGACTGGCAGCTCATGGGGTGCAGACCCACAAGTAATAAGAACATCAGCCCTGGCCTTGTCTTTCTCAACTGCTGAGTACGCCTGTCCTGGCTGGCAAAAGTCTGCCCATTCGAAGCAGGTGGACATAGCACTAAACGAAACCTGCAGAATAATCACAGGATGCCTTAAACCTACACCTGTTGATAAACTCTACAAGTTAGCTGGCATTGCCCCTCCTGATGTGCGACAGGAAGTTGCTGCTAATGGTGAGAGAAATAAGGTCGAACATTGTGAAAGCCACCCACTGCATGACTATCAGCCTCCTCCCACCAGACTCAAATCAAGGAAGGGCTTCATGAGAACCACCACTCCTCTTGATGTTCCTCCAGCAGCAGCAAGGGTGTCCCTCTGGGCAGCTAAACCTGGCAATTCTAACTGGATGGCCCCCCATGAAGGTCTTCTTCCAGGGGCAAACCAAGAATGGGCAACTTGGAAGTCCCTGAACAGACTCAGAAGTGGAGTGGGCAGATCTAAAGACAACTTGGTAAGGTGGCACTACCTGGAGGAATCCTCCACCTTGTGTGACTGTGGAGCAGAACAAACAACTCCGCATATGTATGCTTGCCCACAATGTCCTGCCTCATGCACGGAGGAGGAGTTGTTTAAAGCTACGGACAATGTGGTTGCTGTTGCCCGTTTTTGGTCTAAAACTATTTAGTTGCTTGTGATCTCCTTTTTTCATCATTTTAAAATGTATTTGTTATGCAATGCTTTTGACACGAAATAAATAACCATTTGAAGGGAAGTATTTCTGAAACTATTTCTCTAGGCACTTCAGGTGATCAATTATAACTCTTACAGTTAAATCTTTTGGAAGGAATTTTCAATTATAAATCATCTGTACCTATAAAGATTGCAGAAATCTTTTACTGCTGCCAAATATTTCTTGACCCCAACATTGAGCTAAGGGGACCCTATTTGAGTTCGGGGCCCATGGTTTAGGAAGCAGTGCCTTATGGCCTGGATTCTGCTCATAGTTACAAGGAAATGGAACTGAGATTGTACCAAAACGAGACCTATGTGCTCCAGGTGGTATGTTGTTTCAGGCGATAGCAATAGCTAAAAAATAATAAAGCAAGCTTATCTGGTTTAAATTGATCCATCTTGTTCTAAGATAGTTGGGATGGCTCAGGCATGACAGGAAGTGGGCATATGTGTAGCAATGAGTAAAGATGGGTTGGGGGGGGGGGGAGAAGTAAGCATGCACAGAAATTGTGTGAAGTGAAATTGCCTGTGGCAGCCTCTGTATGTATGTGTATATAGATGCATTGTGAGTTTGTGAAGTGGAAACAAGTAAGGTCTGTAATCCAATGGATTGGCTTTGGTGCTGTTCCCAAATGAGACTGTCTCTCCCATACACTGAATTATGGCTGGCTTCCCAGAGGAGCTGTCTTCTGTACACACATCAGAAGAGAGAAAAAAACCCATACTCAGAAAAGAGCCTAAGGTACCAACACTACCCCATTCCTCAAAACACACCTCCCAACTGGGAAGATATCAAAAGCTTGATTTTCCACTTAGCTTGCACTAGTTACAAATCAATGAGTAAAGTAATCTTAATGTGGAAAACTCTCAAGTCATCTACATTATTAATAAGCAATGCAACTGAAAAAAATGTTTTTGTTCTCCTGTCTCCATTGCATTTCCAAACGGTGCTGAAATGAAAGGTGCTGAAGCATGAAGATTGCAGGCAGTTGCTGCTTTCTGAAATCACAGTGTGGGGAATTGGTGGAATTCTTGCCTCCTTTGGCACAGTGAACTTTCCTTGAAAGCAGGCTACAAATTCACAGGGGTCCTTTGCCTTCGATCAAGAAATGCTTTAAATGACCCCCATCTGCCATCTTAATGTATTCTGCCCAAAGACTTCCATAAATATTTAATGTGAGGAAGGGACTGTTTAAACACAATGAATAGATTGTGAAATTAAAGCTGGCTGATGGATTACACCAAGTAATACATTGTAAACAACAGTGTTTAAAAAGCTCTGGACAGACAAGCAGAAACCCAGTGTATTTCTTTATCTCGAGTTACAGGTTCCAAAAAGGTACCTATGTCACTATGAAGCTAATGCAATGCTTTGGTATTCTAAAGATAGTTGCCTATATCCAAATGCATTTATCGCTCATATTTAAACTGGAATCACTAGTTTCAATCTCTGATGGCAACCCAAAGTACCCCTTAAATAAATTGCAACCTACTAGAAGAGCAAGCAGTACTAACCATTAGACTTGTGCACGGATCCGTTTTCAAAAAAAGTATCTGGCAGGTTCGTTTGGTTCTGACGCCTGTAACAGCACTGGTTTCCCTGTCAATTTTTTTTGGTCAGAACAAAACAGCGGCTGTCGAAACCCAGCTACTTTCAGTTTCTTTGGAGTGCGGGGAGGGAGGTAGCCACTAGAAGGGAAAGGATCTTAGAAATGATTGCAGGAAGGGGGTTTCTTAAGCCCTTGCCCTTAAACCCGGGAAGCACCCCCCACACACACACACATTGCCACCAATGGGCCGGATTGAAAACGAATCTTTTGACTTCCCAGATCAAAAACAAAATCCAGTCCTCCTGAATTTGGAAGGCTCCCAAAAACTGATTAGGGCGTCCACCAAAATCCGGGACACAGAAAAGATCAAGGTTTACCCAGATTACACAAGTCTACTAGCTATGCCCAATACTGGATCTAAGCAATTGGCTACCATTTGTTTGTTTTTTTCACATTTGGAGAAGCTTTCCATTCTATCTAAATGCTTGGATACACTTTTGTTTTTGTATGCAAAACACATGCAGGTTGAGCATCCCTTATCTGGAATTCTAAAATCCAAAATACTTCCAAAATTGTTTACTGAGAGACTGGCACCGTTGCTTTCTGATGGCTCAATACACATAGAGTCTGTTTCATTCTCATTGTTTGTGTGTGTGTATGCCCACCAATATTGATATTCCAAAATCTGAAAAAAAAATCCAAAAGAATTCTAATCCCAAACATTTTACATAAGTGATATTCAACCTATATTGATAATGCAATTTATAAAACTCCATCTATTTTAGTGAATATTTGGGAAAATCTAATCTGCTAATGACCATGGAATTAGTAAAAATGAACTTTTTAAAAAATTGCAACCTGCTAAGATTTGACAGGGAGAAGAAAAAAACAACCAAATATGCTCATTATATATTAGGTAAGTAAAGCAGGCGCAGGGAAGAGAGACACTTATACAGAGTTTAGTGGCATCTCAAAGATTTATCTGTGCAAAAGGAATAATCCAAAATATAATGTTGTGAATAAAATAATGAAATCAAAAAGTCTGGTGGTTTGACAAGATAAAAATTGAAATCTGAAAAATCTGATAATAAAGGAAATAATAATAATTCTTCTCAACATTTCAAAATGTAGTTGACAGCAGTTATACAGCATTGATACTGTTTTTAGTTTGGGGACCCTTGATTCAACCAGCGCTGCTAAAATATATGTCAATTGCTCCCAAAGACATGCCTTTAGAGGCACAATGTAATATAACAAAATAAGCCTTTATCACCTTTCATTTCACAGGTAGTAACACTAAAGGGAGTAGAACTCTTAAAAATTACTGGTTTTGGGCAGTGCAGGAATGAAAACACTTCAGAATGTTGATGCCTGTTAAAACATCCTGTGAAACAACATACAACAATATAAAAAGAAGCAAAAACCCAGCATTTCCAATATGTACTTTATTCAAGGAGCCTTGTGAAATGGTGGAAAAATTAATAGATTTTTTCCTTAAGCTTATATATAGCTTATATATTATGCTGATTAGTGCAAAAACAACCTTCAAGTGAAAATTAATTAATTCCAAAATGTCATTGAATAGCTGAAGATGCTTAGATCACATTATCTTCTCCTCTATTTTATTTCAATAACACCACAACAATGCTATAGTGAATATCAACTTGGAAGGCATCAAAGACTAAAACTAAGACTAAAGTTAAAAAGCCACAGAGAAATATGTGAAGACCGGAGAAAGGGGAAGTCTGACAGGAAATCTCCAGAAGCATCTTTGACATAACACTTTCACCAGCGAGACAAGACTATTTCCTGGAGTAAGAGGTCACCAGCAAACACTCAGGCCAATAATACAGTTCACAGATTGATGGAAAAAGAGAGAGAAAATTCTAGCCTTAAATAACAGAGAAAATATCAACCAACCTTCATTCACCCCCAATGTTTTAGACTGCATTCTTGACCATTGGCCACACTGGTGAGACTGATGGGAGAATAGTTATCATCAGGATGATGAAGGCTGATATAAACTCATATCATTATTTGTGATGAAGGCTGATGTAAACTCATATCATTATTTGTGATGAAGGCTGATATAAACTCATATCATTATTTGTGATGAAGGCTGATGTAAACTCATGTCATTATTTGTATTTTTTCTTCTTCCTCCTGTCAAAGTGTTTCCCGCACAGCCTTCCCAACTCCTTTCCTATTCTCCCTCCTCCCCCTAATCTTCTATCAAACACATTTTTTCTGGGAAACCCTTTCTTTTGTTAATGGCTCGCTTGCCTTGTCTCCATGTCCTTGGCTATTCCAACAGGTATCGTTATCTTTCTTTTTATTTCCTTCTGCCATAATCCTTAAATTTCATGCCAGTATTCATGGTTGCACCTTTTGGGCATGGCTGCCACCATCAAACCTTGTTCAGCCCTTAATGGATTGGCCTAGGCATGCTTTAATTTACACTGTTTTCACAAAACTTCATAAGAGCCAGGGAAGAACTCCTCAAGCTCAGACACAAAGACATCACGTACATCTCCTGTCTAGTCTGTAGTTTGGAACCTAGTTATTGGTATTTTTGTCACAAGTTCAAGAATAATCCGGAATTTACTTGCTTTGGTAATCCTCTAGAAAACTGCCAAGGCACAATTGCTGGTTATTCCTATCCTCTTTTCTTCATCTTATCTAATTTATCTTCACAGTCATGGTTGTTCCCAACCTGGAATTCCATCTTCTCCATCACTGGTTATTAGCCTTCAACCACTATTTCACTAAGTAGAATTCCTTGCTGGATTCTTTGCCACTCACAAATCTCCAAAGTCAACTTAAGCAACAGTATTACTATTTTTGCAACTTGAAGGTGAGAATGAGTTACTATTTATTTAGCAATATGGATAAGAAATGAAAGCAGAATAGACCAAGTAGTGTATGCAGTGCTGCTGTCCAAAAGCAACTGCCTTTTGAGATGTATTCCTATGAAATGGTTTCAAGTAGAAACACCTGGAAAAGATTAAAGCCTGTACCAAAGAAGAGAGTAATGTCTTTTTAAGAGGGCTGAGATGAAAGTAAAATATTCCTGTATATAAGTCAAACCCTTATTTATTCATTTTTTGGGTAATGGTTTTCATCTTAAAGCTAAGCAGTTACATCCTTTGGTAAATAAGAACTGGTGAGCTAAAGGTGCAGGATTCAATTCCTTTCGCCTATAAATCAGACTCTTACTCACACTTCATGTTATAGAAATGCCTCACAAGTTTATCTGATTTTTAGAGAGAAAAAACACTGTAAGTTGACATAAATACACATACTCAAAGTGCTATGGAGAAACCAGTCACATTATGTCACAGTTAGAAGTTAGAAATCAATTAAGTACTGTAGTATGCAATACGGCAACATTTGAAACAAATACACTGCTGATATATTTTTTTTAGCTTCAAATACAACTTTTTTGTGAATCATATTTCTTTTCATTCTTGGCCAGTTGGTTAGTTAAAACATTTAAGCAATGGCCAGTGTTGCATGAGTGAAAGGTGGGTGTAAACGTAGCATTTCCTGCACATTACCCCTGCCTACAGTTGCATGTATCTCTTTGAGGGCGGGGGGGGGGGAGATGAACACTGTGGGCTCTGTCTTACAGGGATGCAGGAGGAAGGGAGAAATCAAGAGAACTGAATTGTGCAATTCCTTTGCTCTATCTCAGATGATCCTATCCTGGAAAGGCTTGTGTAGGAGCAACATTAGGGAAGAACAGGTTACTTACCCATGAATATCTCTGCCCTCACACAAATGTGTTTTGCGCCTGCACAGAGAGTTCATTCAGAATGGAGTATCTAGGCAGGAGCCCCTCTCCTCCATATTCATTATGAATGCTCAAGTCCGCCAAGCTACCATTGCCTCAGTTTCAAAGTTCACCATGAAATGTATAAGGATCGGAAAGTGGGGAATGTAGGACAGATTTGTGTGAGGACACAGATGATCAGTCAAAGAACCAGTCACAGATAAACAGCCTGTTCTTCTTTGTTGTGGTCTCTGTGCCTCACACAAATGGGCGATTGCAAAATTGATCAAAAATAGTGTGTCAGGTCACCGGAAAATCAAGGAAAACACTGAGAGCCAGAACTGAGAATTATTGTGGCTCTCATGACTTGTTTGTAGTGCTCTATGAATACAGAGGATCTGATCATGTTGCAGCTCTGCTGAGATCTGGTTGAGAATGACCTTGAAGGAGAACTGTTGATGAGGCTGTAGCTCTGAGCCACGTAGGCATTGGCCACCTGGCAAGTCCATAGCATAGTCTTATTGCTAATGAACCCACTCTGAGAGAACAGGAGTTTCATTACAGGAGAAGAGTCAAGTTTGAATATGCTTTCAGTAAACTGTACATCATATGCCAAAGCATGACAGATATTCATAGTTTGAAGTGACTTCTCTAATGGCAACAAAGGCAGCACAACATCTTGACCCAGATAGAACTGAGGCACTACCTTAGGCAGGAAGCAGATGTCAAGACAAAGGATAACCTTATCATAAAGAAAGAGTAAAAGCTCATCACACTTAAGTGCTACGAGCTCACTTAATTGCCTAGCAGACATGATCGCCACTAGGAATACCCCTAGTCTGACATCTACAGTAGCAAGAGGTTCAAATGGCCATACCATTAGCTGTGACAGCACCAATGAAATTGACCATGTTGGTATTGTATGCTTAATTGGATGACGGAGATGCTGTAAGCCCTTCAGGAACTGTTTCACTACCAGGTTAGTAAATAAAGTACTTCATGATGGCAATATTGGTTGGTGTGCCACTACAGATTAAAGATGCTCTTCAGGCAAGGAAAATGTTAGACTGTGCTCACATAAATGTAACAAGTAATGTAATACAGTGGATGTCAATGCTGGTACTGACTTTTGTCCTGGATATCACCTCTTTTAAAAGGAAGTGGTGGTGCAACCTACATATTGTTAAAGCAACTTACAGAAATTCCAATTAAGACTT
The DNA here is from genome assembly GCF_035594765.1 of Anolis carolinensis. NCBI lineage: Eukaryota > Metazoa > Chordata > Lepidosauria > Squamata > Anolidae > Anolis > Anolis carolinensis. Next base: position 76,227,678 of record NC_085844.1, read on the forward strand.
ACATGTTAGCCAATACAAGTTTTTTTTTAATGTGAAATGTGGTGTTAAATTGAGCAGTCTTCAGAACTGAGGTCTGGAGTTTTTGGGTCATAAATATCCATGAAAGCTAAGTTCAAATGGCTGTCTAACAAGTCCGTGGCAGACACAAGATTTAATTCAACAACTGCATTATTGGTCAAAACACATCATTGTCATTGGTGGCTTAGACAATCTTTCAATTTTAGTAGCTTTCATTTTACTAGGTCTTTTTAGCAGTACTACCGTATTTTAATTTAATAGTTCAGACTACTCTATTGTTTACATTGCTTTTAAATTTTATTGCATACATACTTGAAATTTCATATAATTGATGGCAATTGATTTCATGTCCAAGCTCACGTTTTTGTCCTAACTTCCACTTCAACTGCTGGGGCATCGGTACCAGGAAAATCATTTATAGTACAAGAGGTACTTGAAATTTAAGAGGAGAAATCCTTCTCTCCATGAGGGGAATGTAGATCTAAACTGATTTGTGTATGCAAGTCTACAAGACAAGAAGCCTGGCGGAAATGGTTGTTCGCTGTGGGTGGTTTCAAAATACATTTCCAGCCTCCTAGTGTGCAGATACCCAGGAAGATGCTAGTCATGTAGGCAACCATGCCACTGCATTTCACAGAATTACTTGCTCACTGCACCTGGAAACCCTTGCAAACAATTCACTTCAGCCTGCATAATTTAAAGATGATGTGAGAATAAAGATGACATCCAGAAATTGATCACAGTGAAAGCTGATGCTAAGGTTAATCCATTGGTAAATGAAAAACAAGTCTTTGAATTAATATAAAGAAACTGAAATTGAGCAGTTCACTTCATCTTGAATTATTTGAAAGGTATGCACATTATCCGTACCGCCCATCTCTAAACGTCTTCAAAGCTGTTTGTGCTATGCAAAATCAGCCTCTCTAGATTTGGCATAATGAGAAGATTTGAGTAGAGAATCTACCTTATCATGCTATGAGTAGCAAAGCCTGATGCTGACCAAATTTTGTAGTAAAAGTACAAAGGAATAGTGACATCATACTTTATATGTTTATTTCCAAAGTTCAATCAACTTCTGCCTTGGCCCCTCACACCTATTTAGAGATGACTATCCCTAGTAAGTTTGGTAAAGCTATTACTCCTACTACAGTGGTTGCAATACTATATGAGCTACAATAAGAATCATCTGGGTGATGCAGTGGCAAATCCAGAAGTGAAGTCCTCTCACCAGAGTGTCACTGTGCTCCCACATAGCCACAGCATCATCTAAGAATATACAATTAAGAAGGCCTTCCAGACTCTTGAGTGATGAATGCGGGATGAGGATAAAGTTCAGCAGAAAGCAGAACATAATATGATAGTTGGGGCCCAAGGGTGGGGTGAGAGATTAGTGTAGCTTGTAGGCTGTCCCTTGATCATCTGTGACCTAGAAGAAAGGCTTTGGAATCAGGCTGGGAAAGGGGGTTAAGGTACAAATAAAAAAGGAATGTAAATACAAGCATAGCATCTTAATCCTCTCAGGTATTTCTCTATGATTTCACATTTCTGTTCTGGAGCCTACAAGTCTAGTCTCATCTGAGGTCAACCTTCTACTGACAAGCCCCAAACACAAATGTTTAAAAATCCTTCAAAGTACAAGTTGGAGTCTTGCTTATCCAGCCCAGTGTTGCTGACACTGATGGTCCCCTAATATATACCACCAATATAGCAACCAAACACTCCAAAACCCTAGTATTCACAAAAGTGAATAGCTTAGCATGGATGAAATATTGCAAGACAGTATTCTTTTTTATAGTCCTCCACTCCAGGCCACCAATACATCCCTTTTAGAGCAATCCTAGCAATTCTGGATTGTATCAATCACTTATATGGCAATGTAGACTTCAAAAATTGAGATGACATTGCCTCGATTTGTGGGGTCTAGAGCAGAAATTACTATGAGAAGAGAAAAAAACGGGGAACCAAGCTGTGCTTGAGGAATTCTTATACAACTTATATTGCATAGCTGCTATACTTCACGGACTCAATACTAACATAACAATAATTCTTATTAAAAAGAAATCCATTTTTCCTGTTACAGTAGAGTCTCACTTATCCAAGCTAAACGGGCCAGCAGAAGCTTGGATAAGAAAATATCTTGGATAATAAGGAGGGATTAAGAAAAAGCCTATTAAACATCAAATTAGGTTATGATTTTACAAATTAAGCACCAAAACATCATGTTTTACAACAAATTTGACAGAAAAAGCAGTTCAATACGCAGTAATGTTATGTTGTAATTACTGTATTTACGAATTTAGCACCAAAATATCACGATATATTGAAAACATTGACTACAAAAATGGCTTGGATAATCCAGAAACTTGGATAAGCGAGGCTTGGATAAGTGAGACTCTACTGTATTTACTTTTTTTTTGACATTTTCAGAATGCAGCATCTCCAATGCTGTATATAGTTGATAATTTCCTACTTTTATGGAGGGCAAAGCTTGATTGCAAAAAAATTTATGATAATTTGTCTTAAGTTAGGGAACAATGGTTCCAAACCACCACCCTTTTGTGTTGATTTGAGAAATATACATTTGGCTATAAAAACCACCATGGGTCAGGGTCAGGGTTCTTCTTGGGCAATGTTGTTTAAAGTGGTGGTTCATGGGTCTTGGTCCCTGCACCATTAGTTCCTAGTTTGCAGTAGGTTTCCAGGAAAGGAAAAAATAGTTCTCGTCAATGAGTATAAATAAAGTACCGGTCCCTGGCACACTGAAAAGAAACTATTGCCAGTTCCCCAATCAGAAAAGTTGAGAAATTACTAATGGATAACCAAGGACAATGTATCATCTCACCCCAATCTAGGAAAAGATTTTTAAAAAACCAAGTACAACATAATCATAATAACAATAATATCCAATCTCTTCTATAAAAGGAAAACTAAGACTCTATAGTTCAAAACATTTGCTTTTCAACTGTGTTATATTATTTGCGTGAAAAAAAATCAATTAATATTTTGCTAAAGGTTCAAGTTTCTATTTTTGTTTTCTTGTTCTAAACTTTTAATGGGACCTGGTTTTGTGATCTGGGCTCTAAAGAGTTATGGGCACATGAGATAAACAAAGAGATTGATATTTCAGTTCCTGCTTAACCTTCCAATGTTATTCTGTGGGCAACAGATGTTTCTACTTACCTGAAGTGCAGCAGGTGCAGGACAAAAGATTCAAACATGTTTCACCTGCTGTGCCGAATTCTACCCAAGTAACACATTAGAAATTATCTTTGTATACCTGTCACCACAACAGATGTTCAATGGGAAGCCAAGAAAGCCACACCCACATATCTTTAGCTTGATCTTTGCCTTGTTTAGCCCATCTGATTAAAGAAGTCGAGCCATTCATCAGTAAAACTACAGCTGATCTGTTCAGTTGGAAGTGCAACAGATCTGTAAAAACCTGTTGCCTTCTTGCTCTTACAACTCCAGTGGACAAAGTAAACTTGTGAAATAATTTTTATTGAACAGTTTATGTAATTAGTGATGTGTTACAAAACCATTATGAATGCTCTTTTAGGTTTTTTTCCCCTCCTATATCATTTGCATTTTTTTCTAGCACAGGCTCATTTAATTACATTTTGAATTACTTTAAAAATATCTTTTTTGTCTAGGAACAACATGCATCATTTTTATCAGAGATGATCGTAAAATTCAGACAAGTTTGAAAACTGATGGATAATTGCCTTCTGGTTCACAGATTCGCTTTGGAAGTACAAATAAGGTCAACCCATATTAAAATGCAAACTACATTAATTTCTTCCCATTCCTAGTAAACATTTTAGTGGATCTATTTAAGAGATTTTTCTTCACATGAGACACTTGCAGAAGAATGTACATAAGGAGATATAAATATCTCACGACTAGGCTATAAGTTAGTTTATGCAGAGTTAGACCATTCTTGGACAGCAATGGCTCTCAAAGTGAGCCATTTAAGGAGGAATCAGGTGTCGAATAGGGATGTGTTATTGCCTCAGCATTATTTTCCATCTTCATAGCTGTGATTCTGCACCTTGTTGATGGGAAACTTCCCACTGGTGTGGAAATCACCTATCAGACAGATGGCAAACTATTTAATTTCATTAGGCTGAAAACCAAAACCAAGGTCACAACGAGATCTGATATAGAACTCAGATATGCTGATGATAATGTAGCCTGTGCTCATTCAGAAGAAGACCTACAAGTAACTTTAAACACCTTTGCAGAAGCATATGCGAGGCCTGGCCTCTCACTGAACATCAAGAAAACCAAAGTGCTCTACCAGCAGGCACCAACCAATCCCACTGCAATGTCAGAAATTCATCTTGACCATGTAGCGTTAGAAAATGTTGACCATTTCCGAGGCCGTGGCAGCCACTTCTCCACAAAAGTCAACATTGATACCAAAAATACAATACCATCTAATCTCTGCGAGTACAGCATTTTTTCAAATGAAGCAGAAAGTATTTGAGGATCAGGACTTTCATAGGGGTACCAAGATGCTTGTTTATAAAATTGTTGTGCTCCCAATACAACTCTGTTATATGCCTGTCAAACATGGACCGTCTACAAACGTCACTCCCAAATAAGTTACAGAAAAAAGAATGTTGGTAAGCTACAAAACCTTAAAAACTGTGGAATAGACACCGAGAACTTCGAAACCATGCCCTAGAGTGTTCTAACTGGAGATCTATTCTTACCAGCAGTGCTGTGGAATTTGATGAGGCACAAATGGATGGTGAGAGGGAAAAATGTGTCAAGAGGAAACCTTGTCAAGCCAACCCTTGTTGGGACTGCCTTCCATCGGGAAATTGATGTCCTCACTATGAAAGAACATGCTGATCCAGAATAGGTCTCTAGAGTCAACTACGGACTCACCACCAAGACTCTACACTTGGAAGGCAATCATACTTGTCCGTGAATAATAACCTATAATATGATTAAAATTCTAAGCTATGAACAAAACTATTAAGAATAAATATATAACAAATGTCCCACAAATTTAGGGAAAAAATCACTCTTGGTGGATTTCCAAGGTAGAATCAATGCAGTTTAATATCACTTAAACTGCCATACCTCAATACTATGGAATCCTGGGATTTGCAGTTTGGTAAGGCATCAACAGTCTTTGGCAGAGAAGGCTAAAAGCCTTGCAAAACTACAACTCCCATGATTCCATAGTACTGAACAATGGTGTCATGCTGCATTAATTCTACAGTGTGTAGATGTATCCATAGGATTGTAGTTTTTTAATCCTCTTTCCCTTATAGAAAAAAAGATTTTAAGTACTCCTCCAAACAAAGTGAAACCAATTCAGATTGAAGATGTGCACATCCACTTCAGAAGAAAAAACAAAGAGAGTGAATTAAAATTGCATATTATAAGTCAGGGGTAGAAACTGTGTGGCTGCCCAGATGCTGCTGAGGTCCCATTAGCCTTGGCCAGGACAGACAGTAACTACAATTTAACAAAACAGGAGGGCTGTTCAATCCTCACCTCTGCTCTAAATTCAGGTTTCAATTCCCAGCTGGAACAGACCCATTGCATCAATGGGAAAGTGGTAAAACAAAATGTATGAATATTGAGTCTATTCTGGTTGAAACTAACAATTGGATTGAAGCCTATGTTTTAAAAGGAGGATCCAGTTATACATATATTTCCCTGTTTTCCACAAGGAAATCAAACAATACCATGTTGAACACAGCTATTTATATACCACTCTTTATATATGTTGTGTTATATTTCACAACAAAGCTCCTTTTTAATAAAAGCTTTTAAGAGTCTAGTCCTGATCTCTCTTTCTAGTCTTTGGTATTGCTGAGAGTTTTTTCTTATTTTTTATGCTATTGGTATTGGGAGGGTGGCGAAGAAGAGCTGAAGAAACACTGACTGTCAGTGATAAGTTGCTACAGTGTGCTCTCAGCAAAATGCAATAAAACTTTATACGGGACAGACTATGATTCTAATTAAGTGATTCTACTATGGCTGTTATGTGCTTATGTACAACAGGCAAGATGAACAGCAGCCTCAAGAATTGCTTTCTTAGAATGTGTGAAGGGCAAAAAAGAAAAAAAAGAAAGGAAGTAATGGGGAAAGGAGATTAGACAGCCTGACCAGACATTCTGGCATCTTGAAAAAGCAGAGGTTTAGAAATTTTACCCTATCACCAACATTGGTATTATAATAAAAGTAGAGGTTATTGAAAGAATGGAAGAATCACACCAGAATGCATTTTGAAAAAGGTTCCAAGTGATTTCTAGAAGAATCAAAATGTTTTTGTTTACTTAGGTATGGCTTCTTTGACTTGACTGTTTCATTTCACACATGAATATTTTAGAGTTTCGAATAAAAATATTGATGAAACCTATGGAAATGCCCTTCTTTCTTGTAGTGAAGGAATCTGTTATTTCCGTATTATTTCTGCCTTTGGTGCCAAAGTTTCTGTTAAGGACGTAAAGCCCAGGAACACTCATACTTCATAAATGAACGATACCAGTCTCTATCTACATTCTTCACAATTGCTTTCACAATAATTAGTAGCTCAGTCACTCTGTGAGTTTCACAAACAAGTATGGATCTGAAAACACATTTCCTTAGGCTTAACATTCTGAAACCTTACACCACATTGGCTCCAATCCAAATCACGTTACACAAATTCCAATGTGAATCACTATATGTTATTAGGGAGCTGTGCCTTAAAAAAAGAGGAAAGAATAGATCTATGAAACTGAATTCTTCAGCTATGCAAAGAGACAATAATCATACAGACAAAATTAAAAGTCTTATTATTAACAACAGAATTGAAATTTGAAAGGAAGGGACTTTTATTCTCTTACAAATTGTGACATGAGAATTTTCATGATTTTATAATTGTACATACATACAGGTTTTAGCATATAGTCTCTGAGGCGGCTTACAAAAAAATTAAACATCCATTAAAAACAAATTAAACCACATTTTTCAGTAGATTTTTTTTTACAACAAATTGCATTATTTTCTGCATCTGAAATGCTCAGACATGATCACAACACTGGTTTATGGAACATGAGACAACATCTATATTACTTTGCTGCCCTCTTGAGGCCTGAAATTTCCCATCCCCCAAACTCCAAAGTAATTCTATCAAAAAGGCCTGGAGATCTATTATTGTACAAATCACACAGGAAAACATGCTCAAAACTATTGAAGGCAGCTAACTTTTCTGGAAATGTGTGTGGGCCTAAATAACAACAATCATAAAAAAGGATTTCTTAACAGCTATAACATGTGAACAGTAAAACACATTAATGAATAATAGCCATTGCTACCAAAAAAAAACCCTGATAAATATGAACTAAGGGAATGTTTCTGCAGATGAAACCATCAAGGAAACATCTGGAATAAATCGGAAAAGTCTCAAAAAGGAAATGTCTCCAAGAACACACACACCTAACACACATATATCTCTTCCCTTGCCAAATTCCAGTGCTTTATGAAAAGAACACCGATCATCCATACCTTTCATTATGTAGAATTAACTACAAAACTTGGAATAGGGCATGATTATAATTTCTAATTATTTCATCTCTACAAATAAAATGGCTACGTTTTTTAGATTATCCATCGACCTTGTGAAGAACCATGATAAAAGCAGGAGACTAAGCAAACTGGCTAAAACGTCCCCCTTTTTCTTGCAGAGCTGCCAACAGTTCATTACTAAATCCCAAAATAAAATATTTAATACCAGTTCATCTGCTGTTCAAGGGCTCAGGCAATTCAGTGTGTGCTGTTTTCTTGACGCACTGCTCATTCTCTTTCCTTCTCCCACACACATCTTGCCTCCCACTGATTTGGCAAGCACATCTTAACCTTTCACCAATGAAAATTAAAGCCTCCAAACAGCAATCTGATTCAGAAACCGCTCAAGCTTCTTATGGATATAAAACTGAAGAGGAGTCTTTTTTTCAGAAGGGCATGCAATGCCATTTTCATCCCTGAGAACCGCTCTTTGGCCTTAAACAAAGTGGAGGCAAAGAATGAAAAAACAAAAACAAAAGTACATCCTCCCCCATGTTGGAAGTGGAAACACTAGAAATACTGGAATACCAACAAGGGAAACCAATCCAAAACAAAAGCCAACCTTTTAAATTATGTTTTTATTTTGGAAAGTGAAATACTTTTATCATTTTCTAGGTTCTCCACTCAGTTCTATGGTACCCCTTTACTGGAAATTACCAGTTACCCTGGACGACCCAGCAAAGTTTTATAGAGATTTCTTGCTGGATCAGACTACAAGCCTAAGAATCCTGGAAAACTCACACATAGAATAATGAGAGCAATAATCCACTTCCACTGTTGTTCCAAAGCAATAGGTATGCAGAGGTATACTGCCTCTGACCACAGAGATAGTATATAGCCATTATGACCAACAGACACCAAAATCTGTTACCATCAGTTGATAGTATCAGAAGACGACAACAGAAGACACAAGATACAGACAGCTCACATGTGTAACAATTTGGAAATCCTCTTTTTGGTCTCATAAAGATGTGGATCACATTAAAGACTGCAAGTCATTAAGTTCCTATCCCAGAAGAATAATATCCAAGACCTTTCCAAATAATTCATGTTGAGGGCACATTTTTTAGACATACAGTCTAAAAATACAGTTTTTGTGACACAGTAATTCAGTGTTACTAGCAAATCAGAAATTAAACCAACTCTTTATAAGAGATACTGTTGCACCCCAAGGCAGCATGAGCACTGGAAACCAGACAGAGACCAATAATCATATAATATCTTTATTAAAACAACTAGCTGTGCCCGGCCACGCGTTGCTGTGGCGTTGTCTTGTGGTGTTGGTGAGAAATTGTTGAGGTAGTGGTGGTATTGAATGTCTGTTGTATGGTTGTCTTCATGTTTAGTATGCATTTGGTTGTTTGTGTACTGTGAAAGTGATGAGGATCCTGTGTAGTATTGTATAGTATACGTTATCCATGTGTTGTGAATGCTAGGATTGTGTCCTGCTGCATAGTAGAAAGGGTTGGGCTGGATGGCCCTTAGGGGTCTCTCCAAACTCTTGGATTCTATGCTATTATTATTATTATTGTTATTATTATCATCATCATCATCATCATCTTCATCATCATCATTATTATGTAGAGGCTGGATGGCCATCTGTCAGGAGTGCTTGGATTGTGTCCTCCTGCATAGTAGAAGGAAGTTGATCTGGATGATCCTTAGAGGTCACTCCAAACGTTAGGATTGTATGATGATGTTGTTGTTATTATTATTATTAGTATTGAGAGGCTGGGTGGCCATCTGTTGGGAGTGCTTGGATTGTGTCCTGCATGGTAGAATTGGGTTGGACTGGATAGCCTTTAGGGGTGTCTCCTAACTGTCTGATGGTATGATTCGATGTGTATTATTATTGTGCAGATATTGGATGGCCATCTGTCAGGAGTGGTTGGATTGTGTCCTCCTGCATGATATAAGGAAGTTGAACTGGATGATCCTTAGTGGTATCTGCTAACCTTAGGATTGTATGATCTTCTTCTTCTTCTTCTTCTTCTTCTTCTTCTTCTTATTATTATTATTATTATTATTATTATTATTATTATTATTATTATTATTATTATTATTATTGAGAGGCTGGCTGGCCATCTGAAAGGAGGTGGAAAGAGGAGTTTCTGGAGGAGCCTTTTTTTTCCCCTTTGAGGCTTGAGTTGGCTGTTGGCGGGGTTTCCTCCGTGAGGAAATGTACCTGGGGGAAGAGGGCAGCGGTGGTAAGAGAAGGGCGGTCTGGCTGGCTGAGCCCTTCCCTCCCTTCCCCCCCAGATGGTCTTTCCCTGGGTGATCTGGGTGACGAGTGAGCGAGGAGGACTTTTTTGCGGCTGCGGAGATGGCGGTATCCGTAGTCAAAGGGGCTTGGGTGAGTGAATGGGGCGGAATGGCAGAAAGCACGAATTGGCCGTTTTTGCACATGCGCAGATGGCGTGGAGTCCGTAGTCAAAGCGGTTGGGTGAGTGAATGGGGCGCCATGACGGGAAGCGCGAGGAGGGCTTCTCTGAGCAAGCGCAGATGGCGCGTTGTGGGTTTGTGTGATTTTCTGTGTGCCTGATGTGATCTTTCATTGTTTCAACCTTAAGGCGTGGATGTTGTATTGTGTGGTTAAATTTCTAGGTTGAGTGGATAATACCCCTTTGTAAAAAGGTATGAATTAGTCCAAAGAGTTGAAGAGAAATGTCCAATATTATTGTCCAAAGTCCAGAAACCAAAACACGCTCAAAACTGTGGGAAAGTTCTTGAGCGGGGAACAACAAGGAAGCAAGACTGAATAACAAAGTCCAAAGTCACTAGGAAGTCTTTGATATCAAGGCAGGAACGAGATAAAGCTAAGACCAAACCTGATTCAGGAACAAGACAAGGAAGTGGATTTACTCCGGGTCTACTTGGGAGTCGCGGTTCGGCTTGGCCGCCAGGAACAGGAAACTTGGCTTGTTAGAATCAGGAGCTAGAGTCGGTGAACTGTTCCCAGGAAATAGAAATAGACACCGTAAAGTGTTCACAGTGCAAGACACTTTTATGGAACTTAGATCTGATCACAACGAGATGCCAAGCGGTTACTCCTTCGGAGCCCTTGTTTTTCAGATCTCTGGCGATACAGAAACTCCCTTCTGTTGAAGGACACATTCTCTGGGGAACTCAGAACATCTGGTTCAGCTATGGGAGTAATATTTCCAGTTTATCTCCCAATTAAGGAATCATCCGAGCTATCAACAGCCGATAGCTGTAATTGGAAGGAGCTCTGAGGACTAGGTAAAAAGTCATAATAAGCTTCATCCTGGTCAAAGTTTATTTCTGAATCAGGTTCAGAAATCAAAGGTGGCTGGGGTATGACAGATACATCCATAAATTGTAATAATGAAATGTATGGGGACACAACTTATCTCATGAAAACCTTTCATTTATATTTTTAAAAATGTATGAATTATTGCTTATTTCACATTGACTCAGAGGTTTCTTGTTATGTTTGCATGACACACCTACACACTGCAGCTGACACACCAACGTGTTGTGACACACAGTTTGGAAAACTCTGTCCAACTCCTGCAAAGTTGTAAGGCGTACCCTCAAAATTCAACTACCAGTACATACAAGAACAGTTTCCATGGACGTTGGAGTGAGATTAGTCTAAGGTGAGATTGTTACAGACAGTCAGAATCCAATGTTTGTTATTTTAGTGAAATGGAACAAAGTGGATTTAGAATAAAGTCAAGTGAGCAGGTAAGGGAAGCAAGAGTTTATACTCTGGTTGTCTAGGGATATGAGTTCCAGGTGGTTGGATAATAAAGTTAGAAAAGGATTTTACCAAGGTTAACTCACTGCAAGCAACTGCAGGAACTGAAATGAGATACATGCCATTAGATACATGTGGTGGTCTCTGCTTCGCATGAGCACTTGGAAAAAACTGTGGGAATTATGCTGATGAAGTCATATTTGTTTCTAGGGCTAAAGGATAAACAGAGAAAAAGGAGGAGCCTAGTTTGCCTTGATGATGATTATTTTAGTGGCTGAACCTGTGGCCTTTGACAAAATAGCTGGGAATGCATACATGTATTCAGTATCAACTGTCTTCCCAATATGCCTCCACCCACATAAACATTTTGGTCTTTGCCTCTTACATGATGCATAACGAAGTACTCGAAATCATTTTCTTGTGTTTGCATCTCTGTTTGTGCATGGAGTTGTATGGTAAACCTCCAAAATTTAGGTTTGTAAAGGTACCCAGTAATCAAAACCAGTGGGTAAATAAACAAGGGAGGGTTTCTTGTAGAGTTTAACCTACAGCATTGCTACCAAATGTAGAGCAGGTGAGCTAAATCCATTTTACTTGTATGTGTTTTAATTTTTGCCTACTTTTTAAAACGCTTTCTACTTCAACAGTTTAATTAAAGATGATTGTTTATCTACATGTTCATGAGAAATGGCATGCTTAAAAGGCAATTCATACTAAGTTATGTTCTGAGAAGAAAGGAGAAACAAGGAGATGTGAAAATGCACAAATATAATGATTTGTAATACACAAGCACTATGAGAAAACATAATATTAATTTTTCAGAATACGAATTATATTTTTAAAATATGATTTCCATTTCCTACCTTCTTTCTATAAGGATTCCCCCAACAGAATTTACATTAAATAATGTAAATGACATTGGGAACAACACTACTACTGTTTCTGCCAGAACTCCAAGTCATTTGAGTGTCCAAGGTCAGAAAAAGAGAAGCCAAATGGATTTCAGATGAGCTGCTAGGTGACTATAGATTCTGTTAACACAAACAGCACAAAGAGAACAAGGAACATGGCAATGGCATTGCCAGGTTAGATATTACATTCAGATTTCAGAGTCAGCATTCGAGAACAGAAAGTGGGTCCTTTTGATGTCACAGGGATGAGAGAAACAGACCAGCTTCTGGGTCAGTGATTGTGGAAAGGATCATGGGTGGAATCTTAGTAAATGAAACAACAAACACCATAAAATATGGCCAACTGGCGAATATAGCAGTTCATACCGAAAATGAAAGTGAGTGTGGAGGCAATAAAATGACAGGTAATTGCTGCCTTTCCACCTATGGATTATATCCCATGTTTTTTCCAGATCCTTATCCACTTCTGCAATTGCTTCTTCAAAAGAAGGCTTGCAAACCCTGATGCTGGCACTGCACTCCCTACTTTAATCTGAATGAAATGATGGGCCTAAGTTCATATACCCACTGGCTGTCTTCCCAGTTCTCTCCTACTCCTGGACATTTGGTGTGCAACTACCCCCCCCACCCCCCCACCCCCCCCCCCCCCCCCACACACACAATATCCAATGCTGTTACTCAGAGTTGAAGAGGCCTGGGGATACAGATGAGCACAGTAATTCAGCTTGCATCCTGAGATCTGACAGTGCTCATAGCCAGTCTTTTATGAAGAGAGTGTAAGCTCCCAGATAGGCCTGCACAATTTGTGATGTTTAACATTAAATCCAGCTGATAACAAAATATACATCTGCTTTGGCTAATTCCCTGGAATTGCAAAAAGAATAGTTAGCAAATATATGGCAGTCTGTGCCATGGGTGTACTATGGTCTGCTTTCTACTGGTAGTTTTTATGTTGTGCAAAACTACTTTATGGACTGTTCCATAAGGAGGTGCACATGAAGCTGCACATCTCCAGATACCTAGGGAATAATGAAAACATTTCAAAGTTGAAGTCTTGTTGTTCCCTTAAGTTATATGTGCAGGGTTAAATTAATGTAACAACAACTTAAATCACCAATGAAATATATGGTACGTCACCAAATTTGGGAGCGGGGGGATATTTTTACTTAAGCATTCAGCATTTCATTGCTAACTATTGTCACAGTGCTACTGTATGTATCATGTGTACAACATGGTACTCTTGATAAAGGAGTACTTGAAGATCTTTCAAGTGGTTTTGATTCAGTGTTACATTGAATTCGTCCATATTTTAACCACATCTTCACTTTTTTAGGCTTGTTTCATGGCTCGTCGTCTCACTCGTTCAGTCGTTTTCGACTCGTGACCTCATGGAACAGTCCATGCCACAGCTCCCTGTCGGCCGTTGCCGCCCCCAGTTCCTTCAAGGTAGAGCCAGTCACTTCAAGGATCCCACCCATCCATCTCGCCCTTGGTCGGCCTCTCTTCTTTTTTCCTTCCATTTTCCCCAGCATCGTGATCTTCTCTAAGGTTTCTTGTCTTCTCATGATGTGGCCAAAATACTTCAACTTTGCTTCTAATATCCTTCCCTCCAGTGAGCAGTCGGGCATTATTTCCTGGAGGATGGACTGGTTGGATCTTCTTGCGGTCCAAGGCACTCTCAGGATTTTCCTCCAGCACCAGAGTTCAAAAGCGTCTATCTTCCTTCGCTCAGCCTTCCTTATGGTCCAGCTCTCGCAGCCATAGGTTACTATGGCGAATATCATTGCTTTCACTATGCGGACCTTTGTTGCCAGTGTGATGTCTCTGCTTTTCAGTATTTTATCGAGGTTGGCCGTTGCTCTCCTCCCAAGAAGTAGACGTCTTCTGTTTCATGGCTGCTAATGTGAAAATTCAGAATAACTCACAGCTATGTAACAGGAGAAGCAAAAAACATAAGAGCATGTTGAAAGAGAACTCTTTTTCAACCCAGTTGAAATGGTTCAGCCATTGACTGCACATGATGAGACTGGTTTCTCAAGAGCAGTATTTTTTAAGTGTCATTTGTGAAGTCCTTCCATAATTACATTTTTAAAAGTGTGTTGAAAATATTGTGGTTCCAATCACAAAGCTGAGGCTTTGTACATACTACAGTGTTAGCTGTGTGGAATAGCTGTACTGCTGAAACAACAGAAATATTTGACAGGAATTGTCACTACAAAGGCAATTTGGCCAACATATCTCCTGGACACAGTGTTTACAAGAATTGCAGGATGCAGACATCCAGACAGGATCTATGCCTTGAAAACCTTCACAGAGAGGAAAAACCCAACAGATGCAACCTTATGAGTGGTGAAGTATTGTGGTGGGAACTGCTACACAGAATGAGATTCTCCTTTCTGTGCAAAGATAGAGGCTCCCTCATTGGATCTACATCTGGCAACTCCAACTGCCTCTGCAACCTCTATTAGGATTGAGCAGAGAAGTGTTATTCAGAGACAATTTAGAGGATGTTTACAGGACAGAAGAACTAATGAGAAAATAGCAGATGGTGCTGCAGTACCTCTCACATCATCTGCTCAACTCAAGCAGTTTCTATACAAGACCAAATTCAAGGGCCCCACCTGGTAACAGGATGATGATCTTAAACATGCACTTACGCTTCATTACTATACATATTGATTTCGAGTATCAAGCTCTTTCCTTTCCATGCACCTCTACAGTTCTACCGCTTTTGACTGTGGCAACATGGCACACTCCTTGTTTCTCAAATGAAGCACAGGCTGGAAGGGGGGTAGAGAACAGCAGGCACATTATTTGTCACCCGACAAGGTGCCAAGTGGCATTGATAAAGATGACATCATCTCATTTTGCCAATGACAATGGCACTAACAAGAGTATATAATCAACCAACCACACAGCCAGAGTAACAGTGGCAGGTGCAACCCCCCCCCCCCCAACTCTGCTTTTTGCTAGAAGTAAGTCTACATTCACTACCAGCACAAAACTATTCCTTTTATTACAATGTGAAGCAGAAGTTGGCTTCCAGAAGGCACTGCAGCTGCCGCCGCCACTTCTGCAGATGCTTTCATTAATTTTATCAAGGACATACTGAAGTAAGTGCTTATTCAGCACAATGACTGCTTGGAAGCAGCTGGAGGCATAAAATAAACTATTTGGAAGGGACTACAACTAAGCCCAACATGTAGATTAAAAGAAATTAGGGGGGAGATGGCAATGTATTTACGGTTGTAACCAAAACCCAACAAAAGGAAGAAAATTCAAGGTTGCTACGAAAATGTTCTCTGCCAGAAGAGCTCTTGGGGAAACAAAAGAACAAACAAAAACCCTACATTCGTTTTTCTTCCTTGTTTGCTTCAATGTAGGGACCTAGGAAATAAAAAGAATTCTGATAGCGTGCAACTGTAACCCAGTCCCTTATCATGGAAAAGAATAAGCAGGCATTAAGCTATGCATGACTCAAGTGCTTTGAGACTATGCCTCAACAGTGGGCCCCAACAGTTATAAATATGCAAGCATGCCACTGTATATCAAAGACAGAGTTCATTTACCAACAGTTGAGATATAGACACTTCTCTGAAAATGTTTTAGTTGTCCCTGACCCTGTGGTCATAAAATCGTTATGTCTTTCAAAAAAATATTGCAGAATTGGAAATATTTTCTTTGACCATATCTCCTCCACAAACATTTAAAGGAACAAACACTATTGCTAACAAAGGCACACTTCAACTTCATCCCACTCCCCGCCAAAAAAAAATCCCGATTAAAGCAATGCTACTCATCCAGGACTCAACATTTCACTCAACACTTCTCAGAGGCACCCAAACATTGTAGATGTATAAATATTAACCTGGGTTTCACATTACAATTCTGTTCGGACTGTAGGCTGCATAAAAACTTGATCTTCCTGAATCAGGAAATGGTTCCTCCTAGTCCCCATAGCTATGGATGTTTTCATATAACAAAAGCTCCTATACATTGTTCTCATTAGTCTGTCTTTTGGAAATCCCAGATATTTGTTTAGCAAAGGGTATATTCAGATGTTACATTTTTGCAGATTTTAGGAGGGTTAGACTTGTGTCATTGTGATTGTTCACATATTGCCAACTATAAAATGTTAAATTTGTTAAGTGTCAACCTTGCAGTTAATAACTTGTTCTGTTTAATTCAAGGAGTTATATGTTTACAACAGAAAAACTGGGAAAGCAAAAGATCTGCCAAGCATTTGAGAATGACAGACATTTCAGAAGATGTGTTGAACAGTGAGATAAAGACAAAAAAGTGCTCATAAGTAGGGCTTTTCTGGCAGTGACTTCAGTGGTAGGGAAACCAAAATAATACTCTAAATTCAAGAAAGCTACTATTGTTATGCCCTTCCCACAGTTCTTGCCATTGGTCATTTAACCAGACTTACAATGATGGATTGTCATAGTCACTTTATTTTCGTATTGTATTTCCATATGTTGCATGCTGTAAACAAGATAAAAGCAAAACAGGTTTCCATCAAAAATATTAAAAATTTGGAATAATTGTGTAACAAGTACCTAATGGTGTCCCCCCCTCTCTTTCTGTCTGTCTGTCTCTCTCTAGATTAGATGGAGTAAACTGTTACACAATATATTACTGAATGTTGAACAGCAAAATGCTTTGCCATATTGGTAGGCTCAGTTATGTGGGTCTCTCACATAGATATTTAAATCAATAATTGAGATTTTAAAAAACCCCAAAGATCTAATTTTGTGTTATTTCATTAATTATAAAGACAGAATTCCCACTAGGGCCCTTTCTACACTGCCATATTATCCAGATTCTCAAAGCAGATTATATGAGTCTGCATTGCCATATAATCCAGTTCAAATCAGATAATTTGGATTTTATATAGCAGTGTAGGAGAGCCTTAGTTATTAATTAATTATCAATTCATGATTTAAAGATTTCTCCTTTACAGTGAAAGTTTCACATATCAGAAACAAAAACAATTTTAAAGGCATCATGTAGGAGAACGTGTCCCATACAGAGTGGTAAATAAGAAAATCTTGCTTTCCCATTATAAAGCATCTATTTTAGCTTTCTTCCAGACCATTCTATATGTGGTTGCCATCACAATAACAAGGCACAATCTGAAGATATTTTGGTGCTAGAAATCAAAAATGTAAATGTTTCAAACACCAGAAGTATTTGAAAAAAGGCCAATAAAAGTTAATGATACTTTAATATCTGTGACATAATCCTGCCAATAATAAGGCTTAACCCTAATGGGAAGGGATCATTAGTTTCATCTACCAGAAATCAATAGCAATCTGTATTAGCTGTAGGAGGCAAAACTATTTAGAAAAAATACTACCAAAGTTCTCCATAATATTAATAACAATACTAATAATAATAAACTTTATTTCTATCCCGCCCTATCTCCCCATGGGGACTCAAGGCAGTTCACAACAAACAACGGCTAACACTCAATGCTGTAAAGTGCAACCAAGACCAAAAAATACCGTAAATTAGATAACATATTAGACATCAACATTATGCAATAGTAAAACATTACAATATATTCAACATCAAATAACTAGAAAATTATATTTTATTAATAACATTTAGATGCAAAAACTTAAAATTGGGGTTAATAAAATTAAAAATCAAACTTCAGATTTAAAAACCATCAAGCCATTTTCAGATTCCAATTCCATTTTGTTTGTGCCAGGTGTTTTATATAGCCTCCTCTCTATATGCTTGAGAGCATAAATAGGCCTTAAGTTGTTTTTTGAAGGAGAGCAAGGAGGGGCCATTTTAATCTCCAGAGGTGGAGGACAACCAGAGTGAAGGCCCCTTCTCTCGTTCCCATTAGCTGTGCATGAGACGGGGGTGGGACCGAGAGCAGGGCCTCATCTGCTGGTCACAGCAACCCACTGACTGACCAGGAGCACCTCTGTCTTGTCAGGATTTAACTTAAATTTATTTGTCCTCATCCAGTCCGTTACTGATGACAGGCATCTGTTCAGGATCAGGACAACATCCTTGGTTTTTGGTGGAAAGGAGTAATATAGTTGGGTGTCATCTGGGTAAATTTGACACTGCACTCCAAAATCCGGATGATCTCACCCAGCCGTTTCATGTAAATGTTAAACAGCATGGGGGACAGAAATGAACCCTGAGAGACCTCACAGGCCACCAGCCAGGGAGTCGAACAGGAGTCCCCCAGAACCACCATTGGAGTTCAGTCCACTGTAAAACAGTGCCTCCAAGCCCCATCCTGGAGAGATGGCTCAGGAGAATATATTGGTCGATGGTATCAAATGCTGCTGAGAGGTACAGGAGAACCAACAGTGACATACTCCCCCTGTCTAGCTCTTTTCGTATATCATCTACCAAGATGACCAATGCAGTCTCTGTTCCATAACCAGGCCTGAAACCAGAATGAAATGGATCCAGATAATCGGTTTCTTCCAAGACACTTTGCAGTTGAGAAGCCACCACCTTCTCCAGAACCTTGCCCAAGAAGGAGAGATTTGAAACTGGCCAATAGTTGTCCAACTGAGTGGGATCTAGTGCCAGTTTCTTTAATAAAGGTTTTATTATGGCCTCCTCCAGGCTAGCTGGCATCAAGCCTTGTGCCAAGGAGGCACTGACCAGCACCTTCACCCACTCTGCCAGTTCCCCTCTGGCCTGTTTAATCAGGCAGGCAGGGAAAGGGTTCAGAAAACAGGTAGTTGCCTTCAATTCTCCCAAGATCTTGTCCACTTCATCAGAATTTATAAATGGAAAAGAATAAATTAAAACAGGACAAGCAGACACCTGAGTTACAGCCATACATTCAAATACATTGCCTGAATTAGAACACAAACATTAAGATGTATTTATATATGTATTTTAATGTTTATTTAAAGTATTATTTCTTTGGTTTCTTTGTCAGTCGCTTGAGAGTTCTAGTTATTTGAGTTCTGATTAAGTGAAAGTCTACTGTACCTGTAATATACTAACATTAAATAACAGAAATAGATTTCTGCCTATCAATCAAAAATTGCAGAGGCAAAGTATCTCCACTATCCCTGCTTTATCCTATATACAATTTGGCTTGGCCTCTACTGAGAAAAATTTCCTGCCTCAAAGTTTTAAATTGTTATGTGTTTATGTTATGTTATGTGTTTATGTTTAATTTGGGAATTTCTGATAATCAGATTGGCTATTGTATATGCATCCAGGGTTCAGCTGTCTGGGTATCTGAGATGTACCTTAAGTTTTTGTGGTACACAAAGTTCCTATTTTTGAGACAGTGGTCGTAAATATCTTTTCCTAGAACCGCCCAGAAATTAGGGTGACTTAGGGATACATATAAAATTTCAGGGACTGCTCAGTGGGACATGTTTTTTATCTTGGATATTCTCCAGTTAGGCGATGGGGATCAACATCTTTTAGTCTTGTCTTAGTAGCTCACGCAATGTGCTTGATCATGTTTGTAAAATGTGGGAATCATGTAGACGCCAACAGTAACTCGCTAATATCAGCTACATCCACTATTGTGATTGCCAATTCCCCTACAAGCAAAATCATGCCCTGACAAGCTGCCACTGAGTTTTTAAAAAACCATATGCTCACTGCTATGGTGAGAATATAAAAGTAGAATTTGGATGTGTGGGTGCTAGAATTTGTTATGGTAAAACTCTGCAGTTTGGTTGTACTATTTTGGGACTTTGTCCCTAAAGAGCAATTATAATGCTACATGAGCTTCTTGTTGTCTATATATACTTTCCTTTTTTTGTGACAAATATTTTAGATTGTGTGTTTCCACTCCTTCCAATAACGAATCCAGTAACAGATTAGCATATTACAGTACGGTCTGAATTAAATTAAGAGGAGGAGAAGCTGGAAACACTGAAGTCACGAACCCTGAAAAGATTATGCTGCCTGTTTCTGTTCTCACTGACTCTTATGTTTGCAATGAGAAAAGAGAAAGCAGAAGACAGAACTAATCTTGTCTGTAACACACAGTACAGTATGAGGTCTAGCTTCTTTTCTCCAGTGCCATTTTCTCTTCTGAGTTCATGTGATATTTGACAGATATATTAGCACTTCAATATTATTTTTCATGTTTATTTTTAATAGTTTCCAGCTGCCTGGGATGCCAATCTCTTTTTCTTCAACCTTCTATAAATATTTGAAATAGCTATTCATTAACAGTTGCACATTTATTCAGCACTGACTGTTGTTCTGCTGGAGAGCTGGAATTAGCTTTTATTCCCAGCCCCCACTTCTGTTCGGCTGAGCTGGAGAAAGCCTGCTGCTTAGGTTCAATCTGTCAAGATTCAAATTATGCTCCAGCTGAGACCTAATCAAAGGCGTCTGACCCGGTTTGCAAATAAACCAGAAACAAGAGTGGGTTTTATTTATTTCAGTGGGGCACTTGGTCTGCAAATGAAAGCAAAAGAAGAACAGATTACAAATAGAAGTTAAATTAAAAGCAGCCACAGATGTATATGAACCTGTTTTATACTACAGTCATCTCTTCTTTTGGCAAAGTTGGGGCATCCCACAACTGTGCATTGGACTACAGACAGTTTATAGTTTAAAATCTAAATATGCACTTATCCAAATCTACACAAACACATGCCATAAAAAGCTTGAAGTTTAATCAATCATGCTTCACTAACATGTAGTGTCCGCCAAATTAATACTGAATTATAAAATCTTCTAGACAGAACACCTGAAATGGAACCTATATTTATACCACTCATCACTGTTCCATTTACACTTTAACCAGTAAAAGTTACCATGTGGATTTCAGAGGTGTTTCATATTTTTGTTTAAGACATAATGACAAGTAAGTCAGCCCATAACCAGCACTACTATTGACATATTCAAATCCTTATTATCCGGTGGCCTTATAGTGGCCTTCACCACCTGGTTTTACACTGTTTCACATGGAAAATGCTCTAGAACTTGTGAAATGTAGAAATATTCAGACACATGCGAGCATTAACAAATCCAAGATCCTGAAATCCTAGACATGCCAATTATGCAAATCAGCCACAATAAATTTGTCAACCTAAATCATTCAAGCATTTCAAGAGTGGTTTGTCTCTGCTACTGCAGAATTTTTGGGATAGTTAAAGAAGGGATTATATAAAAGGGCTTTATTGGAGTTTGCATTCTATTCCAGAGGGAGATAGGGGGATTATTTTACATCTCCATGGCTATCCTTCTAAGGAACAACAGTGCATACCATATGCCTGCCTAAGTGGCCTTTCCGAGATACCCTAATAGTGCAAGAGATGTACCTTTTCTTCTGGATCCGGTTATTGGTAAACAAGAACCAAACACTTTGTTATCTTATACAACTAATCTGAAAGCAGCACAAGGGTGCTTGCAGGCTCCCATCATAAGCCACTTTCTATATTTGCAATAGTACTTAACAGACACTTTGGAGCAGGCAGTTAGAAATGTTTCTTTCTACCTACAATTAAAAGGTAAATGTTTCCCCTGACGTTAAGTCCAGTCATGTCTGACTCTGGGGGTTGGTGCTCATCTTCATTTCTAAGCCAAAGAGCTGGCGTTGTCCGTAGACACCTCCAAGGTCATGTGGCCGGCATGACTGCATGGAGCGCCGTTACCTTCCCGCCGGAGCGGTACCTATTGATCTACTCACATTGGCATGTTTTCGAACTGCTAGGTTGGCTGGAGCTAACAGCGGCCACTCATGCTGCTCCCGGGGTTTGAACCTGGGACCTTTCGGTCTCCAGCTCAGTGCTTTAACACACTTCACCACCGGAGCTCCTTTAACACACTTCGCTACCTACAATTAGCCTGGATTAAAACCCAAGTTTCTGTCAAGACAGTTCATATGTTAGATGTCACAAGAACTGTGCTTGAACATACTTTAACACTGAGCCCTGTTACATCATGCTCAAACAGAACTTTTGGATATTATGGATATTATGGAAGGATATTATGCTGTCCATACAGTTTTCTTCCATCGCTGAAGATTATTTAGAAAACTGCAAATTATAGCTGGATTCCAACACTGTGCTAGTGTTGCCATATAGATGTGATAAAATCTTCCTCTTTCCTGCTGCTTTTAGTGCCATCTGAAAACTTGCTTCCCTAGCCCAAATCAAACAGTTGTATTGGAAAGGTGAGACTTCCCCTCCTAATTGTAGCGATAGAATGAATTCCATCACCAGATGCCCTCCACTAGATTTAATCCTAAATAACACAAGCATTCAGTACAACTTATTATGAAACTCAAAGTCTGGGAACAATGGGGCTGGGAGACAAGTTGGCCTGCTTTAAAGTGCAATATGGCTACCTGTTGTTTTCATCTGGAATAGTTACATTGGGAATTCATCAATTTCAAAGCATGGCTCAAAGTGTTAGCTTTAATTTATATAAATGCCTTGAGACTGTGGATCTCCATCTCTCGTATGAACCTGCCTCAATAGCAGACCTTGAAATTCTGTCTTGATCCTCCTGCCAATAGAAAGAAGATAGATAGCAACCAGAGGCAGTTTTCCCCCAGCTGTGATACTCCATCAGAGATTTCTCTTCCAGAAAGGTTTTGTTTGGTGGCATTGCTGTGTGAGAGAGTTTATGGCTGCAAATGAAAAGCATCTTTCTGTTTGTATTGCTTTTCTAAATTGTTGTGTGATGACTCTGTATGTTAACGACAACATCATGTGTTTTATGGTTTAATTCCATGCAAATTTGACTAATATTATTTTGCAAGCCCTGTCTTCTCATTACGTGGCCAAAGTACTTCATCTTTGCCTCGAATATCCTTCCCTCCAGTGAGCAGCCGGGCATTATTTCCTGGAGTATGGACTGGTTGGCTCTTCTTGTGGTCCAAGGCACTCTCAGGATTTTCCTTCAACACCACAGATCAAAAGTGTCAATTTTCCTTCCCTCAGGCTTCCTTATGGTCCAGCTCTTGAATCCATATGTGCGAGATCCTCCTATCTACTGACCCTCTATTTACTTGATAAACTGCTTTTTAGACAACTAAACTTATATTAAGTTTATGTAATCTCAATTATATATCCTTTTACTGGGAATGATCTGATAACCAAAAACAAGGTCCAAAATTAGCCTTCCGTTGGAAGAAAATAATCCAATAAAACCAAGGAGGCAACACCCACCTTCTCCATTTCAGCCTCTTGGGTCCCTCAGAACTGTTTCATAAGGACTGGGAAACCCTTGGAATAGGGTTCTTCTAAGTAGCATGGAGGACCAGGACCATCTCCATGACATTGTTGGGTTTATCCTTAATTGGAAAGCTTTCAGCTTATAAGTGTACAATTATAACCCCTTCCGTCACAAGCGCGGCTGGTGGGAACGAGAGAGGGGGCCTTCTCCGTGATCGACCCCCTCCTCTGGAACTCCCTCCCTAAAGAAATAAAAATGGCCCCCACCCTCCTCTCCTTTAAAAAACATTTAAAGACACATCTATGCACCTTAGCATACGGAGAGGAGGAGGACTAACATAACTGCCACTCCATGGCAGCTATGGTCTAAGTGAAACTAGAACAGGAACTGAACATTTTCAGCAACTTGGTCTCTTAAACTGGTCCAGGTATACGCTCGTTCTGCGCAGTAATATTTTTACTGACTGTCATGTTTAAATTTTATACTTTTGATATTCATGAAGATTGTGGCATTGAATATTTGCCGTTTATATGTATGTTAACCACCCTGAGTCCCTCTAGGGAGAGAGGGCGGTCTAGAAATACAGTTTGTTTATTATTATTATTATTATTATTTGAAACACAACAAGGTGAGTCCACAGCAGACACTCTGCTGGCTGTTGTATTGGATCACACGTCGGACACTTCCCAAGTGTCTAGGACTGTGTGATGTATCAGGGAATAATGCGTGCAGATCCCAGTAAGGTTCTACAGCTGGCAGGTGGTAATTTTGTCAGCGCCGATTGTGTTTAAGTGTAGGCTATTATTATTATTATTATTATTATTATTATTATTATTATTATTATTATTATTATTATTATTCCTTAGAATTTACAGCTGGATAATGAAAAGGAGAGAATATCTTCATTTGATAGCACGCTTGGCCCAGTGTTTCATTAAAGACTTGTAATAGAAGAAACCATATATGGCTTGTGATGAACTGAGATAACTTCTAAACACAGATATCTTTTCAAATCTGTATAAGGCTGGCTTGAAAAGAGAAGAGGCTAAAAGTCAAGCCTTGGGAGGGTAAATCAAATCCACAATGAAACAGCACTTTTTGTTTTTAAGAACTTTCCATCTCTCCACTAGAAAGATTGCTGAAAATCATACAGGTCTTGTACTTTAAAATGAAATCCACTGTGCTGGCTACATATTAAGAACAAACCAGGATTAATCCCTTTTATAAAGATTTAAACCTCAAACCAAACCAATTGCTCAACTTCATGCAAAAGATGCATTCAAACTGTGCAAACTAAGCAGAAAGAGCATTTAGCAAATAAGCAGCATTCCTATTGTTTGCCACATTGTAGATCCATGGTAACCATTCCATATACAGAAATTTACCACAGTAAGTACAGAAATCCAGAAGTAATGCTCAGCTTTTGACCTGTGTTTCTGGGAAGCTTATGTAAACTTTAACTGGTGATTAACTAAAAGAAAAACTTTAACTGATTATATCTACTTACAGAGCAATACATTCTAAAGTTCCTGTTGTTTGAGACATAGGCTAATATAAACAAACTGGTAAACCATGGTCGCCAGTGTCAAGAAAACACCAAACCCTTCCTAGAATTACATCATTTACATTCATTTTCTTCAAGGTTCTCATCAAAACCAAATTTTTTCATGAAGACTAGGCTTAACCCATTAAATTATATCCTCAACTAAAATGAAGTTATAGGATAAGAGCCTTTACAGATTTTTGTAATAGCTTGTGAGCCAATTTTCCAGGGATTTCATGCCACTGACTTAATTTAACATTTCAAGAGAATGCATTAGCCAGCCACTTTATTGTGTCTTTATTATTATGGCATTGAATGTTTGCCATTGCTTGTTGAAAACAGCCCCGAGTCCCCATGCAGAGACTGGGGCGGAATATAAAAAATGTTTTTATTATTATTGATACAAAGATATAGTATGACACAGCAAACGAGATATATATGCTGGATTTCGTATTACCAAATCACAGGTTGAACACTTCCTAAGTGTTTAGGACTGTGTGATGTATTTTCGGATGATGCGTGCAGATCCCAGTAAGGTGGCCTTACATTGTTGTTTTTGTTTTTGTTGTTGTTATTTGATACACAACAAGATGATTACATAGCAAATAAAATCACTGTGCTGGCTTTTGTATTGCATCACACATTGGACACTTCCCAGTGTCTAGGACTATGTGATGTATCGACGAATAATGCAGATCTGAGTAGGATGGCCTTTTGCAGTTGACAGACGGTAATTTTGTCAGCACTGATTGTTTTCAAGTGCTTGCCAAGGTCTTTAGGCACTGCACCCAGTGTGCCGGTCACCACTGGGACCACCTTTACTGGCTTGTCCCAGAGTCTTTGAAGTTCAATCATCATCATCATCGACACAACAACATTGTATGACACAGCAAACAAGATAGATATGCTGGATTTCCTATCACAAGATGACAAGTCGAACACTTCCCAAGTGTCTAGGACTGTGTGATGTATTTTCGGATGATGCGCGCAGATCCCAGTAAGGTGGCCTTTTGCAGTTGACAAAGTTTTCAAGTGCTAGCCAAGGTCTTTAGGCACTGCAACCAGTGTGCTGATTGCCACTGGGACCACCTTTACTGGCTTGTCCCGGAGTCTTTGAAGTTCAATATTTTATTATTATTATTATTATTATTATTATTATTATTATTATTATTATTATTATTCCTGTAATATCAGATGTCTACATTTGTGCAACCACCTAGCTGGATGCAAATACAAACTTCACAGTACAGCATGACACCCTGAATCCCCATTCCTGAACTCACAGTAGAAACAGGAAACCATGAATAATAGCAAACTCTATTGAAATAGTGACTTTCACTGGAAGATACCACAGTTGTACTCAAGGACCTAAACAAATCCTCAAGAGAACATATTTTATTGGACATGGGAAGGTAAAACAGTGAATATAGATATGAGGATCATACTGTATTGCTCTCATTCGAAAGAGTGATATACGATAAGCGAGTCTACACCTATTCACCCTCTAATTTATTTTCTTTCTTGAGTCTCTTTCACATTCCCACCCTCTGTTACCCACTTTCCTACCTCATTTTATTTGTTGTCTCTTTTACTGCTCTATTATTCCTTTATCCGATTTGTCGTCGACACACTCTTTTGGGTTTCACGCAAATCTACCATTTGTCAAAATATATGATCCTGTGCTATTATTTTCCATTTTCTGGCCAAATAGCTTAAATTCAGATAATATTGTTCTATTATTGTACCTCGATAAGTGTCATGCAACAGTTCATGGGAACATACATTTTATTTCACCTCCACATACAATCTGTGAAGAAGGCTAGTTTAAGAAATTGTGATTAATTCAAAGTTGATCCATTATGGAACTGAACCCAAATTTTCCTAATCCTAGTCCAGCACTCTTAGCCACACTAGTTCTCAGCAATATGAAAAAGGAACAACCTTACAGCATCAACAAGGTGTATTTAAATTTTTGTAAATAGGGCTGTTTCTCTGAATGGGCCAAGAATCTGGTTTTTTAAGAATAATGTTTCTTATCTAATCTGATAAAGGAACAGAACATTCACATTTAGAAGGTTGAGATGGCATTCCACCATTAATGATTGGAACTGGTTTTTAAAGCTACTTGTGGTCTTAAAGTATGGATGGAAAATGTGTGGCTGTCCAGTTCCAATTCCAATGATTTGCCATCAATGGCTATGCTGAATATGACTAATAGTCCAATATCTGGATGGTTCCCTCTCAGCTTCCAGCTGAAATTCATAGCACTGACAATTAAATGGTTATTAACAATGTTGTATTCTACTGAAATAAAAAGTATTAATTTAATTTAAATTAGCCATGCATATCTCTGTAAAATTAACACATGTTGTACACATTCTCCAAACTCAACTCACATAATGCACAAACTTCTGTCATTATGGAAGTCTATATATGGTATCTTTGTTGGCATGCATCAAGAGTCCTGAATCTGTTTCAATCACATAAAAATGATGGACAACTCTGACTAAAATTCAAAATATTCTGAATCCCAGATTTGGTCAGATTTATAGAGCATCTGCTCCTCTCATCACTCTATTTGTTTCTTAAGAACTGAAGTATACTATTTTTACAAAAGTATTTGACCCTGGAATACTAAAAATCAAACAACAGATAATAAGCTTCAACAACGGTTACACTGAAATCCACACTC
This sequence comes from Anolis carolinensis, assembly GCF_035594765.1. Lineage (NCBI taxonomy): Eukaryota > Metazoa > Chordata > Lepidosauria > Squamata > Anolidae > Anolis > Anolis carolinensis. The sequence continues at coordinate 76,255,289 of NC_085844.1, forward strand.
TCCCAACTTGGCTTCAAGGGATTTATGAAATTATTACAGACTCCCCAAACACTTTAGCTTTGCCTTGTAAAAGAAGTACTTTGGCCCTCTGATATTTTTTCTTCATGTTATAATTGTATATTTCTTTACATGCAATATTACTAATGATAATACTAATAATATTGCAATCTAGTCGCATAATATAATATATTGTATGTATATATACTTGTAAACCGCCTTGAGTCCCCTTCGGGGTGAGAAGGGAGGGCTATAAATGTCGCTAATAAATAAATCATAAATAGATGTTTTCACTTGTATAATCTCTGATTTGATAGAAAGAGACACAACGACTCATATCATTGCTATGGATTTCTATACTGGCAGGGGGTTATGACCCTTAGTGTAGTATATGATTTTGATTATAGTAGCATTACGACATATAAACCAGCAGAAATTGGCATCTTATCTGAGGGATGCTATAAACATAAGAAGAGAAAAAGATATAAATAAATGTTATAATCAAATAAGGCAACAATTAGGGTTGTGCGATTTGGGTAAACCGTGATCTATTTCAGCGTCCCAGATTTCTGTGGGGGCCTTGATCCATTTTTCAGGAGACTCCTGAATGCGTAAGGATAGAAATCTGTTTTCGATCCGGGAAGCTGAAAGATTTGTTTTCAATCTGGCCCATTGGTGGCAGTTGGGGGCACATCCTAGGCTCTGCTTCCCATCATTTTAGGCATCGATTGTCCTTATATCCTTCATTAAGACCTGACTGATAACTGGCTAGCTGCGTGACTTGCCAATGGCTGCTCCCTCGGCTACTGCTGTTGTTCTTGTGAGTGATGGTGAAGGGGGCATGCCAGCATGGGGAGTACAGACCTCCACCCCAAGTGCCCCTCCATAACACATAGCGTGGCAGGGAGGCTGCTTTGCCTTGTGGCAGCTGAGGAGGAGGGCCGAGGCGGATAGGGGGCACTTCTGGGCTAGCAAGAAGGGAACCAGTACCCTCCCTCTACTGGCTCTTTTTTGCAGGAGGCACCTCTTTTGCCTCAGTCTTGAGAAGTGATGGGAGCTTCCCTCGGTAGAGATGTTTTTTTTTCTCTGTCTGTTGGGCTCATTCAGAGCAGAACAGCTCAGATTAAAAGCACCAGAGATAAGATACCACTCTTTCTGCAATCCTTTCCCTTCTGTCTTTCAAGGAGACCTGGGTTTAAGGAAAGGGTTTAAGAGACCCCCCCTTTCCTGGGATCCTTTCTTTTCTGTCTTTCAGGGACACCTGGATTTAAGGTAAGGGTTTAAGATAACACCCTTCTGGGATCCTTTCCCTTTTTATTTATTATTTATTTACAGTATTACAGTATTTTAGTGGCTGTCTTCCTGCACTCCACATGTAGCCGAAAGAAACCAAAAGCAGCCATTTTTCAGCAGCCACTGTTCTGTTGCAGCCAGAAAAAACATGGTGGCAGAGCCCGTGCTGTTCTGGGCATCCGAACTAGCCAGACCAACCGAAGACCGTTTTTGAAAACAAGTCTGTGCACAACTCTAACAACAATACAATTCAAAGTCATTTTCAAACATTGATTTTGGACTCTTTGAATTAATTAGATTGGCTAGGTATTCCTCTAGCAAATGCAATAAAACTGGAACGTCTAAAGGAAAGAAAGATGAAGATTACAGGAAATGCCAATTTTGTAAGTAGGCAGCAGGACCCAACACAAGAGCTGGGAAGCAAGTGAAGAAACATATTTGGAAGCAACTGAAGGCGAATATAAATAAACAACTCCTAATATAGAATGGAATGAAATTAGAAATTGATCTGTTTTCTTAGCTTTTAAGCAACCATCAGTCTTGCAGAAGGTCAGGCCCTTTAGTTCTGAAAGGTTGGTGTCCCTCTGTATCGCACCTATTACCTTGAGTGTCATTTAGAATGTTGGGTTGGACTGTGGCTCTCTTCAATTCCTTTTTCTTTTTATTTCTAGTTTATCTTGTGTATTACTATTTTGGGTGAGCACTAACAACCCCTAATTATCATTTAGTAGTACTTACTGTTGTTACACAGTACTAGACATTTGAATAATTAAGCAAAAAGTATTCCTCATCCCAGAATGGGAGACAGCAACTTTTAAATGACCAAAATAGCGTTTTTGAAATTGTCAATAACAACATATGTCCCTAAGGCCAATGCTGTCAACTTTCTACCGCTCTCTCTATATCACAGGGTCTTTTTTTTTTAAGCTTCTTTGGAATCACACTCTCTTCTTCCTAAAGGGATATCCTTGCATTTAAACCCCCTTGTGTCTGATGAACCCTGATACAAGACATCCTTCTTCAGGTATCTCACAGTATAAAACTATGCACATTAGTGCATCTGAAACAAATATTACGCAAAGGCTGTCTTTAAAGGTGCCATACCATTGATAATTCATGCTTATATTTTATAATTATCAGCATTTCTAAAACAAGGCATGAATTTAGGTATCTTTGTTTTTGTTGCAAACTAGACATCACTGCTACCTAAATAATCATTTAAACACTGCAAAGATGTTTGTTTACCCCCGAAGAGCCATTAAAGAACACTGCATGGGATAATTTTAGACTAGAATCTTCTGGGGAGTAGGATTCGGTAACCGGACAAGACCTGCAACTACTCCCTTCTCCCACAAATTGGCCAATGTTCCACCAAGTGGTTCTAGATCTGTTAATATGGAGAAGGGAGCACGCCCCCAAAACACTAGTACCTGGGATTCGAGTATCAGAACTGTGGACATAAAAGAGAGAGTGACCTCCCGGTGTGGTGGAGTTAAGAACTTATCCCAACACTCTCGAGGGAACCTAGACTTGACGTCCCCTAGATCACCCCCCCACCCACAATGCTGGCCGGGTGTTCTGGCCTTTACACCTGCCCCTCATTACTTTGAGGGCTCTATTTATGACCACTTGGTAATTGGCCATGCCCCACCTCCTTTTCAGGGGGCCAGTCGAACATTGGGCACCTAGTTTCTGCTGTAGAGCCCCCAAGAGAAGTAGGTCTGTGTATGGGAATTCCTACGATCTCTGGGAGGGGGAGATATGACGGTAGGCTCAGGCCGAATATTAGAGGGAGGCTGAGTCGACGGAAGACTCGGCCCCCCTCTGACCTGCGGCCTATCCCCAAGTGCACCTATGACAGGCGACCAGTTTCCTCCCCTCCTACCCTGGTGTTGGTGAATGCTAGGTCCATAAGGAATAAAACTGCTACTATCAGAGATTTTCTTACTGACCAGGGAGCTGACCTAGTGTGTATCACTGAAACCTGGATCCAAGAGGGGGACGAGATCCTACTCCAGGAAATAACATCTCCAGGTTATGTAATCACCCACCAGATGCGGAGTGGGAGGCGGGGGGGTGGGGTGGCTATGCTCTCCCGAGAAAGCTTTTCTCTTAGGGCAGTTCCTGTTGTGGACATCTCTGGCACTGAATGTGTTGGTCTGGTGTGGGATTCCCCTGAGAGCATGGCCTTTCTGCTGGTGTACCGTGCGCCTAGTGCACCAGCAGACAGCCTATCCCAGCTGCTCGAGACTGTGTCGGAGTGGTCCTTGAGGTTCCCCAGACTTGTTGTCCTGGGGGACTTCAATGTCCACGCTGATACGGACTCTTGCTCAGCAGCGGCTATGGACCTAGTGTCTACCATGGAGACACTAGAACTCTTGCTCTGCAGTACTGGGCCCACGCATCAAGCAGGACATACGCTAGACTTGATCTTCAGCGCAGGAATTCAAGTGACCCAAGCCTCTATTTTAGAGGTTCCATGGTCGGATCACTGTGCCCTGAGAGTCAGGCTGGAGCATGCCTACCCACCTGGCAAGGGCGCCGAGCCGATTTGGGCTCGCCCAAGAAGACTTATGGAACCTAGTAGGTTCCAGAATGCTCTGAAGGATCTGGAGCCTGTCAGCGACTCAATCGATGTGCAGGTGGACATGTGGAACATCAGGCTGTCCAATGCACTCGACGAGATCGCCCCTAGACGCCCTCTCCAACCCCGCCGAAATCGGTCTCCTTGGTTCACCGAGGAACTTCGATCGATGAAGCGGGAAAAGAGACGGCTAGAGGGCGTGTGGCGAGAACTTCATGACAGAGCTTCGAGATCAGCTTACAGGGCATTTATGGAGTCCTATGAGCATGCTACCATCGAAGCAAAGAGAGTATACTATGCCTCTTTGATAGAGTCCGCCAGCTCACGCCCGGCAAAATTGTTCAAAATAATTAGATCTCTAACGACGGTTCCTACCAACCCAAAAAGTGATGATCAGACCCCTTCAGCCGAGGCTTTTCAAAGCTATTTTGCTGACAAGATCTCACTACTACGCCGGGACCTCCCCGCCACAACTGATACAATGAGAGAACTTGAGACTCCGTGGCCACTTGCTGGGCCCACCCTCGACCAGTTCATCCCACTGGACGCAGAGGGTCTCGATAGGCTCATAGCTGCAGCTAGACCGACCACTTGCTCCCTTGACCCGTGTCCCTCTTGGTTAGTAAAATCCTGCTTGGAGGGATTACGTGACCCGCTGCTGAAGATAATAAACAGCTCCCTTGAGCAAGGAGTCTTTCCAGAGGGATTAAAAGAGGCAGTGGTCTCTCCTCTGCTGAAAAAACCAGATTTAGATCGTTTGGTTCCCTCCAGCTACCGCCCAGTTTCGAATCTTTCATTTCTGGGCAAGGTGATTGAGAGGGCAGTAGCGGTGCAGCTGCAGCAGTTCCTAGACGACACAGCCGGACTGGATCCTTTCCAGTCTGGCTTCCGTGCGGGGCATGGGACAGAGACTGTATTGGTTTCCATCACAGATCATCTCCGATGCCAGCTTGACCGGGGAGGGTCGGTGTTGCTTGTGTTATTGGATCTCACAGCAGCATTTGACACAGTCGATCACAATCTTCTGACCCACCGCCTTGCCGTTGCTGGAGTTAGGGGGACAGCTTTAAATTGGCTGGCCTCCTTTCTTCACAACCGTGGACAGCGAGTGGAGAGGGGGGGCCTGGTCTCTGAGAGGTCCCCTCTACATTGTGGGGTTCCTCAGGGGGCCATTCTCTCCCCTCTGTTGTTTAACATCTATATGCAGCCACTTGCTCAGCTGGTCCGAGATTTCGGGCTCGAGTGTTATCAATATGCTGACGACACTCAGCTTGTGTTAAAGATGGAAGGCCAACCGGAGTCTGTACCCGACAGTTTTCACCAGTGCCTCGAGGCCATTATTGGATGGTTGCGTTCCAGTAGTTGGAGGGTGAATCCAGCAAAGACGGAGTTCCTATGGCTGGGCCGACCGGGCAGTGGGGATATCCAGTTGCCAACCCTGGATGGTGAAGTGCTACGCCCGTCTTCACTAGTAAAGAGTCTGGGAGTCCTCTTGGACCCTTCACTGACGATGCAGGCCCAGGTCTCCGCCGTTACCAAAACTGCCTTTTTTCATCTTCGGCAGGCTAGACGGCTAGCCCCCTATCTATCTAGGGACAACCTGGCTACAGTGATCCAGGCTACAGTCATCTCGAGACTGGATTACTGTAATGCCCTTTACATTGGCCTTCCTGTGTCGGTGATCCGGAAGCTCAAATTGGTGCAAAATGCAGCTGCCCGGCTCCTTGCGGGAGTCCCCATAAGATGCCACATAACACCAATCTTACGGCAGCTGCACTGGTTACCAATTGAGCACCGGATCACTTTCAAAGTGATGGTGCTTACCTTCAAGGCCTTACATGGTCCAGGGCCGATGTACCTGAGGGACCGCCTCACCCCTTACAAACCCCAGAGATCCCTCCGTTCTGAGGACCAAGACCTGCTGGAAGTCCCCAGTTTTAAGACCTTGCGTCTAACTGCAACTAGACGCAGAGCCTTTTCAGTAGTGGCGCCATCTCTGTGGAACACCTTGCCACCTGAAGTTCGTGCCTTGCGGGACTTGTTGGCCTTCCGCAGGGCATGTAAGACACACCTGTTTCGGCAGGCTTTTGAGTTCTGTTGCTGATGTTTTAAAAGGTGCTTTTAGGATGTTTTAAAGATTTTTTTTTTAAATGATGTTTTTAAAATGTTTTTAAATTGTTGATTTTAGCCGGTTCTTGTAAGCCGCTCCGAGCCCTAGGGGAGTGGCGGCATATAAGTTTGAAAAATAAATAAATAAATAAATAAATTAATTAATTTTTTTTGGGGGGGGGGGTAATTCTTCCTGCTGTCCTGTGTAGCTTTAAGAAATGACAGATTGGTATCAAAATATTTATCTTGGCATAAGAGTCACATAAGATTCAGCAGCCAGGACCTTATGATTCTTAGTCCACAAAAGGGGAAAACAATGAAAATTTAAAGCTACCTATCTTCAATCAGTCAATTTCTATTAATTTTAATATCTTGGGACTATGGGAGTAAAAAATCAACAAAAAAGCATGTAGGACAAACTGAAGTATGTCGTAAAGTACAGTACCATTATTTGCTGAATTGACACCTCAGAATAAGTCTCTTATGTTCAAATATAGAAACATATTCATTTTGAATCCAACCATTACTGTTTTATCACCATCTCCCAACATTTTTCAGGTGTGGCGGAAATGCAAGAGTCGCCCATGGCTAACTAAAGTTACTACACTATTCAACAGTTCACTCCCATCACCATTCCGAGGAAATTTTCAGAAGTCACAAGAAGCTTCAAGAGGAACTGGCAAAAGTCATGAGTCTCCTTTGACTACTGACAGTGTTTCCTGAATGAACATCTGCTAGGGGTTTCTTCTGTTAGTGAGAAGCAAGTTGGTTCAGCCATGTATTTTCAATGTATGATACAAACTGTAACAACAAAGACTGTAACCTGCTGCTCACATCCAAGCCACCCTGGATCCCATTCTGTTAGAAAGATGAGATATAAATTCAAGAAACAAATAGCGAACTGAGAGGAGACATGATAGCCATGTACAAATACGTGAAGGGAAGTCATAGGGAGGAGGGAGCAAGCTTGTTTTCTGCTGCCCTGCAGACTAGGACACGGAACAATGGCTTCAAACTACAGGAAAGGAGATTCCACCTGAACATCAGGAAGAACTTCCTCACTGTGAGGGCTGTTCGACAGTGGAACTCTCTCCCCCGGGCTGTGGTGGAGGCTCCTTCCTTGGAGGCTTTTAAGCAGAGGCTGGATGGCCATCTGTCGGGGGTGCTTTGAATGCGATTTCCTGCTTCTTGGCAGGGGGTTGGACTGGATGGCCCATGAGGTCTCTTCCAACTCTACTATTCTATGAATTACTACAAGATTGCTCCAAATGACTTGATTATTTCAGCAGTCTCATTAAACAGAAACTGTTATAAAGGGCTTGGGAATTAAGTATGTATATCACAAGCACCAATCCTATTATGTAAAAATAAAATTGGCATGTGTCGATAAAATTATTACTCTGATAGAAAGGGCTTTGTCAGTAGCACTGAGTATTAGGAAAATATGTCTGGTCTTCTCAATTGTCTTGAGAATTTGCCCAAGACACTTCTGTTCCTGTTATTGGGAGGGGCATGCCTCTCACATTTTTTTTAAATATGTTGATACAGTTGTTTTGCTATGTCAGAAAAAGGTATCTTCTTCCAAATATTGCTGAACAATTCCCATTATTCCCCATTACTTTGGTCTATTGGTTAAGGTGCTGGGAGTTCATTCAGCAACATCTAGAAGTCTGCATTTTGTCCATCCTGGCTACATCACTCGTTTTATAGAATTACACTGTTCTTGTTTTCAGTCTTGTGATGATGAACGTAAATTTACTCAGAAAGAGCAGAGCATAAATCCTTAAAAACAAAGTAAAACAAAAAGACCTGCTAGGCAGCACAACCCCCATCCAGTTCAGTTATCAGGTAGCTACCAGACCCAGACTGCATGTGTCAATCAGATCCCAAGTGTATAATGACATGAGAACTGCTTGTTATTTATTAAACAAAGCCACTAAAAGGTTTTCAACAAACACTACAGTAAAAAAAATATTTTGGATTTAACCAAAAGCAAATAATTGCACTGCCAAGAAGAAACAGACTCTCTCTTTGTTGACCTTCCTTCCATTATGCCTAACAACATGTCACTTAAAGTCTTAGGGGACTTTCAACAAAAGACAGAAAAACAATGCCATGGTACACAAATTGTTTAATGTTGAGCCAGTTTAAAAACAAAACAAAATTATACACACACACACACACACACACATACACACACACAAGTGAATGTATGTAAAAAAAGAAAAGAAAACCAAGCAAATGTTCAACAATGGTTAAGAATACAAAAGCAACATTTCAAAGCAAGAGGATAAAACCTCAGATATAACAAACCTTACACTATCATCAGGAAATTCTGAGTAGAAAAACTCAATGAGAAGGAAAACCAAGTCTCTGTCTGTTTGCTACTGAAGAAAGTTGCCAAACCCACACAGTAAAAGACATGCTACTGCAACTTTACGAATTGAATCTGTCAATAAATTAACTTTCTCAGACATGTAAATCTATCATCTTTTCTATAGGGTTCCAACAATGTATTTATAACACGATCCTATGTGTGCAAACACAAAACTTCCACTGTATTCCATTGAGTTTACAGCCAGAAAAGGTAGGAAGCACTGATGCATTTAGCTATTTGACTGAAGATCCTACTCAAGTTTTGCACTTCATTACAACACCACATTAAATCTTCAGTTTGAAATATTTAAAACATGCATGACAACGCATGTAAATTCATGGGTTGTTGTTTTTCTATAACTTTCAAATTCTAAATATGAAGAGCAACTCAACAAGAAAACCTTCAAAGTTTTCAGGATAAATGAGAATTCTAGTTTGCATTTCAGCTAGGAAACTACACAAGAAAGTGGTTTGTTTGCCATAAAAATCTTTTGATAGCCAAGCTTTTCCTATGGTTTTTCTAATGTAAAGCCAAAGTGATCTCAAGCTGAAAAAGACTTGACTGATTCCTTGCAGCTGTTGACTAAAGTCCCATCTACACTGATCATTTAATGCATTTCGAAGCTAATTTCAACCTGTGGTGGCCAAACAACAAACTCACACAAAAGTGTGCAAAAGAAAACCCCTAATGCACATCAGTGCTCTGCGGTTTGTATAATCACCATCAGGGCCGCAAACTAGTTCCAGGATGTCCTATGTAATCACCCGCACAGTGAAACCACTTTTTTCAATACTGCATTGAAACTGCATTAAGTGGTCAATGTAGATGGGGCTTAGTTCTTCTGATGAAGAGCTTGGAAAAGAGGTTTTTGAGTGGTGGAGTTGGAAAACAAACATGACAGTATGTCCATAGGCCATACTGGTTGGGGGAATTCATGAAATTAAAGTTACAAAAGTAATATTTCCAGGTTGTGCTTTGCTAAACACTAGGAGATACTATAGATGCATCTACACTGTAGAATGGATGCAGTTTGACACCACTTTAACTGCCATGGTTCAGCACTATGAAATCATGGGAGTAGTCAATGTACAAGGTCTTTAGACTTCTCTGTCAAATACCACCAAATTAAAATCCCAAAATTCCATCTCAATGAGACAAAAACTCAGCATTTAATAAACACTGGAGTTAAGTATATCACATCAATAATTACGTTACATTGACATGCATTTTCGTTTTATAAAAGTCATATTGCAGAATATGAAAGCAAAACAGAACTACTTACCTTGAAAGGACTGCTTAGTTCTGTTTACCAGTTCTTCAATAGAATAACTTGCTAGTTCACCTCTGGCATGCTTAGTTTTGCAGTAGGTGCACGCATTCAGACAACTGGGGGGAAAAGCATGAAGTGCTTAAAATTCTTGATTTTAAAAGCAAATGCATACATTTGTCTTAGAACGATAAGGTATAGCTCCTCCACCTTGCAAAATATATTTATATGTAGCTGTTGGAAGTTGTCTATAACTGCCATTTACTATCAAACAAATCTGACTTTTGACCTTTTCAAGGCAAGTGATGTATTTCCTCTCAGAGATGATTTATGCAATATTTGTCAGGGTTAAAATATTCAGCATTCTTTTGCCTCCCAGCCATTTTTCTGCCAAAGGAATAAATGCACTTAAAGATGCAGACACTCAGGGAAAAATAAAGCACACAGCTATTTTACTTTCTTTTGTAAGTCTTGGTTTATGGTTATGTTTCTGTTAGTTATGTGGCATTTTATTAACCTATCATTCGTTTTAAAGAAATCTGCACAAATATCTTCACTGGGGGCCCCTTCTGGGGACTGCAGGTGTGAGACAGGATAGAAAACTTTAGTTCAAGAAATCAATACTCTATACAGTGCACAAAAATGCATTAGTCGATTGAAATTACCATATAATGCTAGAGGTGTGGAAGAGGAAATCTCACAGTTGGTGAAATTTAGGTCAAGGCACATTGTGTCCACATGGTGAAACAGCCTATTGATGCTTCACAAGAGCTCATGAGTTTTATTTTTTATTGCATTTTCTGCAATTTTTACAAAAATCCTATATGCAAAGCTCTCATATTTTCCCCTCTGGAGCTAAACACTTGAAGCAAGCGTGTCTGAGCAAAAAGATGCAAATAAACCAACCAGCACTATAAATTTAATCGTCCACACAAGAAGGCAATATTCATCAGTTTTAAATTTTGCCTATGCAGAAATGTGCAGGATGCAATCTCAGAAATGTGTAGAAGCTCCTTATAACTGGAGAAAAGTCCCCATAACATCTCAGCAAGCAAGGCAAGAGAAGTACTTTCTCATTTACTGACCAAGAAGAGCTCCAATTAAAAAAATTATGTTTGTATAATGAAGAAAAGGTTGCCTTCCAAAATTGACACAGGTCCAAACAAAAACACTCTTGGAACCATAGCTAGGATATAGAAGCTAATCACTGCAGAAACACTAATTTGTTCCAACTTTTGTGACTCAATCAGCATGAAAGCAAATTGCTCAGTTCATCCGAATTAAAGGATCTGGAGATTCACAAGGAGAACAAAGTAAAGCCTATTATAGAATACTGTTGTCCTGAGTTTACTACAGTATGGATAGAAGTTGTCTCCTAGATATACTTCTGTTAAAAGGATCAAGAAATATAGGTTCCACCAAAACTATTGACTGTAGACAAAGTATGTTGTTCTATAAAAATTATTAAGAGGTGTTGTGGACAGGAGTAGATCCCTAAACACTGAGCAACCACATTCTGTAGAATCTGCCAGTTCAGACTTGGGTAAAAGTAAATGGAAAAGAGTGGGCCCTTGGTATCTGCTTCGATTTAGTCCATAGATGCCTCATGGATATCTACATCTGTGAATGCTTAAGTCTCATTATACACAATGCAGTAGTAAAATGGTGTCTCTTGCATATAACGGCAAAATCAAGGTTTACCCATGGAGGGCTAATATGTTTTAGCAATGTAGGAAAAACAAAGACCAATCCAGGACTGCATTATCATTGAAAGCCATCATTAATATAATACAACTATCCATATAGGCAATTTTGTATTTGTTTCCAGTAGTTGAAAACAGATCCAAGTTTTCAGTTTGTTTAACATGCTTCTAAAAAAAAGAGGAAAAAGTCTATTTTTCCTGCAGTGTCTGAAACTAACAAATCTTCACAAACTGAAATTTGGTCCTCCTCTCTTATGTGAATCTGAGGATGAACAGATGGGAATATGTTATCTGAATTCTATACTACACTGTAGTATAAAAAGCTCACATTAACATCTGGTTTTAAAATCCTTATTATCAAGGTTAGGAAAACACGAACAAAAATTAGAATGCTAAGTCACGGCCAACTCCTTATTCCTTAGCAATGTTTAAAGCCAGTGAGACCTTAAGCTACCCAACAGTCCTAAGTAGTTATGGAATGAGTGAGATGTCCCAATGAACTGTTCTGTAACTGGCTTTGTTCCATTTAATCATTAATTAGGAGGTTGGCGCTGTGGTGGAATGCAAAGATTAATTTTGGCAATTTATTCAAAAAGTGACATCTAAAAGGACTATATGAAGAGTTATAAATAAAGCACAACAGCACAGTAACATATTTGAAAAGATTCTTATACAAACAGTGTTTTTAGGAATAGTTCATGAATCAGTTCATTATACGTAGACACTCACCTATTTTTTCCCTTAAGCCATCATAATATTTTATTTTTCCCTTAGCTAAGTGAACTTTAACCTATTCCATATAAGGTTATAAAACCCAGAAGTAGTCAACAATGATAAGGTTTTTAATTCAGTCCAAAAAGGAACGGCAAAGGATATGGTTGTCTTGAATGTTTTTTACCTCTTAAATAGTTTGTCTTATGCTCCTGTTCTACCAACTTTATAAATATTGTATGTAACTGAATACCTGGATTAGAGAGCTGAAAGCAAATGTTTCCTCTTATCTGCATGGAACATAAACCTGCTAGAAATTTAAATCTGTAAAATACATCACTGGATTTAGGCATAGGAAATGCAAGACCGCAGTGAAGCAAGCACTTCAGAGAAAACATGACTTCAAAGCACATTTTCAGACCAAGAGAAAGTAATGGTTGACTCACAATTACACAAAGCACCATACACTACTTTGCTCATGTTCTAAAATGGGCTGAATCTGAAGTGATATGCTTCACAGTTGGATGTTGGAACAACTATGACAGAACAGGGAAAAGACCTTCCCAAAGTATGGCTCTCATCTGAAGAAGAAAATGAAAACAGACAGTTGTGCGGACATTAAAAAGATAAAGTGCTTTTCAGAGAATGGTAATCAAAGAACTCAAATTTTATAAGCCAATTACAGCTCTCAGAGTGCATTTAGATTCCCACTTTATCCATCTCTGCTTGTAGAAGCCAATGCTATGCAACAGATAAGGAAAAATATTGGTTCATTTCTAATTTAACTGGAAGTCATATGCAATTACACAACTGAATTTTCATCAAGGCATGGCGGGGGTGTGCTCCATTTATTGTTGCAGGGAGCAACAGGATAAGCAGTGCAACAGAGCAATGCTGTGATCCTGGCACTGGCGAGCAACCAACAGATAAATGCTAGTTATTTGTGAAAAAGCATCTTCCAAGTGCCTTTGGAAGACTGCATCCTCCCCATCCCACCAAAACAAAAGTCAGATAGCCTCAGGCAACATTAGGAGAATGAGCAGCTAGGGAGAACTACCTTTGCTTGCCAGAAATAACTCTGCAAGGGACGATACGTCCAGCTCCATATAGATATAAATGCATACTCTTCCCTAGTGTTTTTTTAAAAATAATTTTTATTGATATTTTTCAAATACAGTGTGGGTTTTAAAAACAGGGGTAGGTGCGGGGAAATGGGGAGGGGAAAGGGAAAGTTTTAGGAATGAATGGGGGAAAACAGAGAAAGGGGAAGGGAATGAAACAGAATAAATTTCAGGGAAACATCACCAAAACAGGGAAATAATCTTCCTTCCTTTACCTATTCACATAGGTTCATTGTATTTAACATTTTTCTAGTTCTCAAACTCTTAGTTTGTATCTCTACATTTCTTAAGGTATTCTTCCATTTTGCTCCAGTTTGTCCTTCTTACATATTTTCCTCTCGTATCCTTCAGAAGGAACATAAGTTTGTCCATACTATGTATCTCTTCTAATTTGTACATCTAAGTGTCTTTCTTCAGAGTTTCTTCTAATTTCCATGCTTTCGCAAATTTGACACAAATGATGAAATTTTATTTACATATTGTGCTACAGCCACCAGGATGACTCTTCCCTAGTGTTAAGAACCCTGGGGTGGGGGAGAAGTCTGTCCAGCTGCTTGGAATGTTTCTGGTGTTGCCTTCAGCCCACTTTGAGGAAACAAAACACAGAAAGGTGCTTTGGATTTTCTTGCCCAAAGTTCAAAAATGTGGAATCCATCAAAACTCTCAAATTCTAAATGCATGAGAAATAACTATAAATGATGTGTTCCAGAAACATGGGAAGGGAGAAATTAACTTTCAAAACAATAAAGACAAAGGGTTGTTGTATGTCTTTCGGGCTGTGTGGCCATGTTCCAGAAGCATTCTCTCCTGACGTTTCGCCCACATCTATGGCAGGCATCCTCAGAGGTTGTGAGGTATGGAGAAAACTAAGCAAAGAGGTTAATATATATCTGTGGAAAGTCTAGGGTGAGAGAGGTCAGTGTGAATGTGTGTAGTTAATCACTTAAATTAGCATTGAAAAGCTTATCTGCTGTCTTCTTCCTGCCTCTGGGGCATCCTTTGTTTAGAGTCGTTAACTGCCCTTGGTTGATTCATGTCTGGAAACCCTCTGTTTTCAGAGTATTGCTTTTTATTTACTGTTCTGATTTTTGAGTTTTGTAATACTGGTAGCCAGATTTTGTTCATTTTCATGGTTTCTTCCTTTCTGTTGAAGTTGTCCACATGCTTGTGGATTTCAATGGCTTCTCTGTGTAGTCTGACATGATAGTTGTTAGAATGGTCCAGCATTTTTGTGTTCTCAAATAGTATTCTGTGTCCAGGCTGGTTCATCAAATGCTCTGCTATGGCTGATTTCTCTGGTTGAATTAGTCTGCAGTGCCTTTCATGTTCTTTGACTCTTGTTTGGGCGCTGCGTTTGGTGGTCCCTATGTAGACTTGTCCACAGCTGCATGGTATCCGGTAGACTCCTGCAGAAGAGAGAGGATCCCTCTTGTCCTTCGCTGACCGTAGCATTTGTTGGATTTTCTTCGTGTTGGATTTTCTGTAGATAGTTTGTAGGTTGTGCTTCTTCATCAGCTTCCCTATGCGGTCAGTAGTTCCCTTGATGTATGGTAAGAACACCTTTCCTCTGGGTGGATCTTTGTCTTGACTCTCATGGCTTGTTCTTGGCCTTGCAGCTCTTCAAACATCCAATTCACCATGGAAAAAGAAAAGGAAGGAAAACTGCCATTTCTAGATGTTCTGGTCATCCGCAAACCCAATCAACAATTGGGCCACACAGTTTACAGAAAACCTACACACACAGATAGATACCTTCATAAAAACTCCAACCATCACCCAAGTCAAAAAAGGAGCACAATCAAAGCCCTGACAGACCGTGCACAAAGAATCTGCGAACCTCACCTCCTCCAAGGTGAACTCAACCACCTAAACTGGGCTCTACAGGCCAATGGATACTCCACCACAGACATCAGAAGAGCTGCAAGGCCAAGAACAAGCCATGAGAGTCAAGACAAAGATCCACCCAGAGGAAAGGTGTCCTTACCATACATCAAGGGAACTACTGACCGCATAGGGAAGCTGATGAAGAAGCACAACCTACAAACTATCTACAGACCCACGAAGAAAATCCAACAAATGCTACGGTCAGCGAAGGACAAGAGGGATCCTCTCTCTTCTGCAGGAGTCTACCGGATACCATGCAGCTGTGGACAAGTCTACATAGGGACCACCAAACGCAGCGCCCAAACAAGAGTCAAAGAACATGAAAGGCACTGCAGACTAATTCAACCAGAGAAATCAGCCATAGCAGAGCATTTGATGAACCAGCCTGGACACAGAATACTATTTGAGAACACAAAAATGCTGGACCATTCTAACAACTATCATGTCAGACTACACAGAGAAGCCATTGAAATCCACAAGCATGTGGACAACTTCAACAGAAAGGAAGAAACCATGAAAATGAACAAAATCTGGCTACCAGTATTACAAAACTCAAAAATCAGAACAGTAAATAAAAAGCAATACTCTGAAAACAGAGGGTTTCCAGACATGAATCAACCAAGGGCAGTTAACAACTCTAAACAAAGGATGCCCCAGAGGCAGGAAGAAGACAGCAGATAAGCTTTTCAATGCTAATTTAAGTGATTAACTACACACATTCACACTGACCTCTCTCACCCTAGACTTTCCACAGATATATATTAACCTCTTTGCTTAGTTTTCTCCATACCTCACAACCTCTGAGGATGCCTGCCATAGATGTGGGCGAAACGTCAGGAGAGAATGCTTCTGGAACATGGCCACACAGCCCGAAAGACATACAACAACCCTGTGATCCCGGCCATGAAAGCCTTCGACAACACAATAAAGACAAATTTGCAAATATGCCTTAGACCATTCACTTATGAATAAACAAGAAGTTGTTTATTTAGGGGGAAAAGAATAGAAAGAAAACATGAGAAGACAAGGGGGGGGGGGAATTAATGTAACTAGATGTTTTGAGAAAGAGCATTTTGGTCTTAAGGAATAAGTGTGGAGACAGCAAAATCTGATTTTATGGGAAATTAAGAGGCCACCCACATGTACCACAAATGGCAGTACTGATCTGGAGTAGGGTACTCCAGATCAGCATAGCTAAGTCCACACTGCCAGCCACCAAGATGATTAGGAGGCTGGCGGGTGGCCACACTGTGCAATCCTGAAGCAACCCAGTGGCTGGATGGTTCCCCACAACCCACTAATGTCAGAAATGGTTTGGTGCTACTGGACTGCCACCCTCACTTTGCCCCTGTCATTCGGCTATGGTGACCATCAGGCATGAAAATGGTGGTGGTTACTGTTTGGCACAGGTAGTAATGATAAGTGAAGTGACATGAGGAAGGGGAGGGGAGACAGAAGGAATCAACCCCTCCTTTCCCCCTTCTTTGATTGTAAAGGCCTAAACAACAGGGAAAGCAGGATGGCAGTGTGAACAGTTGAAGTAGCTTCCAAACAAGAAATGGCACGAAAAGTTATACTGTCCCAAAATGTGGGCAGCCCCAGAGTATCCCATGACTTTTCTTAACATGGGACAAGAATTAAGCAACCTTCTCCCGAATTAAAGTGAATGGACCCTGTGCATCATGTAAATGTCACAGAGTCCATTCATACCCGAGTTGGAACTACTCTTTGGCAGAAAACTACTCTTTGCCTTGTCTGATAGTCATTTACTCTATCTTTCTCTTGCTAACAAATCAGAAAATTGCTGCACCCCCTTTATGGCTCTGAATTTAAATGTCCAAAAGAACACCCATTCACACAGGTAAGCAAAGGGTGCAAAATATGATTATTCTGGCTTGTCAGACATACTATGAAACACTGTGGAATTACAACAGTGGTTTGTCACACCTATCCCTCCCACCCCCATTCCTTGCATTGTGACACATATTACTAATAATAGGTTCAAGGAAAGGGTCTGGGTTTTCTATAAATTTGTAAAATCAGAAGTTTGTCTGACTCTGTTATTCATTACTTCATAGAAAAAATACATTCCTTTTTAGAAAAGGATTTAGACCTCGTTCGTTTTTTTTCTTTTTTTTTCTTTTATCTCCTTCTCTCTTTTTTAATGTATTCCCAATACTCAATAAAAAACTAAGCAAAAAAAAGAAAAAAAAAGAAAAGGATTTAGACTGGTGTAACTCTATGGAAATGCTAGAGGAGGAAGATATCTAGAGTAGTTGTGGGAGACAAAACTGTATCCATACATCTTTCTGAAAGCATTATAGACTGCTGTACAAAGTCTAAGCAAAATCGCCACTTAGAGCACATGAAAGATTATTCTGAGACTTTTGCTAATAGTTCTTCCAATATTTGCTGGAATTTATACATTTTTTCACACTCTAGCCAATGCTGTTGAACACATGGGCCATAGGAAAAAAAAATAGAAATATGTACTGTGATGCACATATTTTATGTGGTTTTTAACCTGCTGCCGATTTTTCTTTTTTCTATCTGTCAGGATCTACTATCAACAAAAACCTATGCTGTAGATTCTGCTGGCTTATTATAAAATGCAAATATTGTGACATTTGAAGAACTATGCACCACTTTTACAGAGATATTAGCAGGTGATACTTGACTGATGAAAGCTGAAGAGTACTTTGCCACTGAATACCATTTTGTAGCTATATCCCAGTTCTGACACAGCACAGTAGTGGATAAAAAAGAAATATCTAAGAATCAAAGTTAGTTAAGAAACACTGAAATTTGAAAAAAGACAAGTTATCTGAAGAGCTTGAGTCCTTGTTGCTAATATTTACAGACATGGAGATGAAGGCATTTATCGATTCCATATACAAAGTAGGAATCTAATGATAAAGGGTACCTTTAAGTAGAACAGATGGGAGTATTTGACATTTCAGAATCAAACTCTAGCTTAGACCAATGGGGGAAAATCAAAGGCCCACACAGATGTGATACTGTCAGCAGTCCTTTCAAGAAAGCAATCTGGGAACTGCCAACTGTTACTCAGCAACAAAAAAAAATACGGTAAGAAGACTGTCTAAAGCAAACTGCCATGGCAGTTTCTGTTTTGTAGCAGAAGAGTATCATTAATGAGTACAGCAATTGCAGAAGCAGAATAGTCAAGCATTTCCTTGAGTGATCTGTCTCATTACCCCATCTCACAAAGCAAAAGGTATTAATTACCTTTTAATCAATTTTGTTTGATTTGTTATGTGTTTTATTATCATTTATACTGTTGTCTTATTGTAAGCCGCTCTGAGTCCCTTTGGGAGATGGGGTGGGATATAAATAAAGCTTCGTTCAATCATGAATAAATTCTTAGTACTAGCAAACTTGGGTGTTATGATCAGAATGTTTAAATCAACAGACTGAAAGCAATTTCTACTTAAAGCAAATAAAGTATTTTGACGTTACATCTAACCCATACACACCATGCAACTCCCTGTAAACATTTGTACATATCTTTTTCAGAGTGAATACGTATTGGTAGAGCTTATTTGATATGGATGATGTTTTGCAATTCATAGAAGCACCACATATTCATTACAATCACTAACTGCTATTTATAATGAAGACATTATAAGGAAAATAGTACCTGGAAATGTAAAATTATTTAAAGCAGAACACTTCTAACAGCCACATAAGTTGGGGGGGATGTAAAAAAAATGTAACAGACTGAATTGTATAATGGCTATTTCAAGATATCAGTCATAAGCAGCAGTTTGCCAGCCTAATGCCATAAAGTATGTTGCATCATGAAAATAGAGATATTCATTTAGAGGCCATCAGCACAATTGTCAATACTTAAACCAATTATCAATGTAGAATGAAATCATCATGTACAGCTAAAGAAACATCCAAAAAGTGGGTCTATGGGAGAAGAAAGACAAAAACTCAGCCTGCATTACAAAATACTTTAAACTATTTTGTTTTATTGCTATGACAAGGCCCAGTAAACAGACCATGAAATATTTTCTGCTATCCTCACCAGCTACTCAGAATTCAAGTTCTTTAA
This sequence comes from Anolis carolinensis, assembly GCF_035594765.1. Classification (NCBI taxonomy): domain Eukaryota; kingdom Metazoa; phylum Chordata; class Lepidosauria; order Squamata; family Anolidae; genus Anolis; species Anolis carolinensis. Next base: position 76,274,413 of record NC_085844.1, read on the forward strand.
TTATAAATGGCACTAAATCAGCAGTAGCAACTGGAAGGGAGCAATGGCCTCTTCTCCAGTTTCTTTTACTGTCCTCCTCCCAGATTAAAGAATACTCTATATTTTAATGATCGCAGTTGAAACCCAGTAATAGGCATATCAGAGGTATCACTGTCTACTGAAACTAGGACTATAGAGAGAAGAACTGAAATGATCAATTACTGAAATACTATGAAAACTTTGCTATATTTCTGGTTAAGCTTGCATAAATATATACACACTATGATAAATAGGGAGTTTCCACAGGTTGGAAAATATATTCATGATATTACTCTTCAGAATGTTTCCTCAGTTTTAGAGACCATTTCCTTAGAGTCACTTGGACAAATGTGATATTAAAGTAGAACAAGCAAATCAAGATCATATATTCTTCCGTTTTTATTTTATCACTAGCTTGGGGACCCGGCGGTGCCTGGGTCATTTGAGAAAGGCATCGTTTGCCTGTATTCCAAGTGTAGTCTATATCCAATGTCAGTTGGGTTCAGTGGGTGCGGGTGAACTCCAACTCCCATATGCAAGTCCCATCGTCCAGTGTCCATCCCCCTCCAAACAGTGCCAGGATGTAGAGTAGGTCATGGGGGCTCTATGCGTCATGTTTGGTCTTGAGCAGTTATTTGTGTGGGTCGTGGTGTTCTCAGGAAGTGAGTGAAGGTATTGCAAGTCCCATCGTCCATGGTCCACTGTCCTCCAAACTGCACCTGAGTGTAGAGTAAGTCATAGGGATTCTCTGTGTCAAGCTTGGTCTTGGTGAGACATTGGTGGGGGTGACAGTGATCTCAGAAAGTGAGTGAAGGTATTGCAAGTCCCATCATCCATGGTCCAAGCTCTTCCAAACCTCACCGAGATGTAGAATGGGTGATGAGGGTTTTGTGTACCAAGTTTGGTTCATATTCATCATTGGTGGGAGTCACAGTGCTCTCAGGAAGTGAGTGAAAGTATTGCAAGTCTCATCATCCATGTTCCATTCCATGCAAACAGTGCCAAGATGTAGAGTGGGTCATGGTGGTTCTATGTGCCAAGTTTGGTCTTGATCAGTCATTGGTGGGGGGGGGGGGGTTCACAGTGGTCCCGGGAAGTGAGTGAAGATACTGCAAGTCCCATCATCTGTGGTCCCTCCTCCCTCAAACTGCACCAGGATGTAAAGTGAGCCACCCTGCACCTGCGTGTCAAGTTTGATACATTTTCATCATTCATGGGCATCACAGTGGTCTGTGGGAGGTGAATTGGATGAAGGTACTGTAAATCCCATAATCCTCTGCCAAACTGCTGCAGCATGTAAAGTGTGTCATTTGGGATATGTGTGCCTGGTTTGGTTCAATTCTGTTATTTGTGGCAGTTGCTGTAATCTCAAGAAGTGAGGGAAGGTACTGCAAATCCTATCATCCTTGGTCCATCCTGCCCCAGTCTACACCAGGATGTAAAGGGGTCACAGGGGTTCTGTGTGTCAAGTTTGGTCCAGTTCCCTCACTGGTGGGCGTCACAGTGCTCTGTGGGAGGTGTAGCATTCGAAAGTACTGAAAATCCCATCATCCGTGGCCCATCATCCCCAAATGGCACCAGGACGTAAAATGGGTCATAGGGGTTATGTGTGGCAAGTTTGGTCCAGGTCCATTCTTCCTGGCGGTCACAGTGGCCTGTGGAAGTGGCGGCCAATCAGAAAGCTGCCACATACACACATACAAACACTGACTTTTATTATATACATAGATAGATAGATTTTACAGAATGTTAACTTGAAAGTCAACAGTCTTGACATCATGTCTTTGACAGGTAGAGATGAATACAAGCATATTAAGGTACTGTTCCATTATCCCGGCGGGGGCCACAAGGGGGCACGAGACAGAGAAGAATAGTCCATTTATAAAGGTGGAGGGTGGATTGAAGAAGTAAAACCATTTCCCCCCCCCCCCCATTTTCCTGTTATTCCTCCCACCCATGTCCCCATTGTGGAAGCAACTCTCATTTATGACATGGGAGGTGGGGAGGGGGGGATAACCAGTGAAAATGGGGGAAATGGTTTTCTTCCTTCAACTCCCTCCTTATGAAATTGACTATCCTTCTCTGCCTAGCGCCCCATAGTGGCCTCCGCCTGGATAATGGAACAGTATCCATATGAATATATGGCCAACTGGAAGGTAGTCTCTCGCTTATCTAACCTTCACTTATCCAACATTCTGGATTATCCAACAAAGTCTGCCTCTCGCCCGGATCCACAGCTGTTTCTCTAGACAGCAAGTACTGAACTTTTTACGGATTTAACTTCAGAAATTGTTGTTACTGTGAATTCATTTTATGCAATTCTATCTTTATTTGTAGTCAATTTTTAGTAGTCAATGTTTTCAATACATTACAATGTTTTGGTGCTAAATTCATAAATACAGTAATTACTATATAACGTTACCATGTATTGAACTGCTTTTTCTGTCTATTTGTTGTAAAACATGATGTTTTGGTACTTAATTTGTAAAATCATAATGTAAAGTGACGTTTAATAGGCTTTTCCTTAATCCCTCCTTATTATCCAACATTTTCACTTATCCAACGTCCTGCCGGCCCGTTTATGTTGAATAAGCGAGATTCTACTGTAGCTTCCTAGAAACGATGCGGAATAATTTGACCTATATTTCAAAATCATTAGTAGCTTATGCCAATTGTTTCCTTTCTTTGAGATACCAGATTTTGTCCACATTAACATAAGGCCTATAGATTTCATTTTGATTGTGCACTATGCTGTATATGGGGTTGTGCTTGAAGATATTTTTGAAATTTCATCCTATCCAATGTCTGTGGCTAATTGGAACAGGAGAGTGTGATTCCACAGATAAAATAATCGATTGCTTTAAGTTAGTTTCTGAGCCCAATTCACAGTGCTTATTTTGGCTTTAGGACCTGAGACCTGCACGTTTCTATATAAGCTTGTCCGTACTTTACTTCTTCTGGTAAAGAAGTCCTCTGACTTATTGGTGTTAAAGGTGTGTTTGACGGGAACACAAGAGAAGCCCTTTTCTATGGCTGCACACAGATTTCAACATTTTCTTTTTGCGGGGGATTTGTCTCACCACTTCTTTGGCCAAGGATGTGACAGCATCTCTCTTTTAAATGAGGCTTGCACTATCAGTTGGCTGACTTCAGAGATCTTTTGTTCCGATACTTTTTAAAGAGCAGCCTATTTTTATTTTTAGGATTGTAGTTTGTATTTTTATGAGGGTTTTTTTCACTGTTAGTATATTTAAACAACCTAAGTGTTCAAATTGGCTAACTAAAAAGATAAATTATTTTGGCAGTGTTTTGGAGAATAAAAGGTTGGGGCCAGTTTCTAATCCCCAGAGATTTGAATGAATAATTTATTTACTCATGAACATTTTCTTAGGTTTATAAGTGACTATCAACATAGTGCAAGAGCAATATGCTTGTCTGAAGTCTGACATATGCCGGGGGGGGGGGGGGGGGGATCTTCTATATCCCATCAATGGAATCAATGCCCTGCATAAGGACATGGCAGAAGGTCTGTGGCACCTCAGTTGTGAAATGTCCTCTATTAGATACCCGATTGGCACTAATTTTGGTTTCATTCCAGCATGAAGTTTAAGCTTGACATTTTATAAAATACACTGGGGCCTCATGACATCATAACAATGTGCTTTTATATACATGCTCTCATACTGTTGCAATTTCTAAATTATGCAATCATTCAATATATTTAAACTATTTTTTTTAAATACATTTTTATTGCTTTACCGTTTCAATTCTTCCAAATGATTTCATTGCCCTGAGATGTTATGATACGAGGTGGGACAGAAATGTTGTAGATGAATAAATATTGAAGAGCCTCTAGCTTACAGTTAACATATCTTATACTAATCTCTTACACACGACATAGGAGCCAACAAGCAAGCTGTGATTTGTAACTGAAGTTTCACCTTAGGTTTGCATATTCCTCCTCAGCATGCCACAGTATCTCTATCAGGCCAGCTACAGTTACTGCGAACTCAGAGTGCCTCCAGGCTATGGGTTCATGGCTGGTTAGGAAACAATTCCCTATTGATAAAAACCACAGTATTTTATCTGGTTGCCACAACAAACTGAAGTTACTTCAAACGATAGGAAAAAATGTAAAGCTGAAAGGACATAGCATACAAGTTAGTAGAGTGTTCACAAACTTAGTTGAGTACAAGTTGAGTAAATCAATTAATATGGTCATCCTAACAGCAAGTATGTATTTTCCAGGACATTTGTGCATTTGTAGAAACCACTGAGCTGCTGAACTTGCTGACTGAAAGGTCGATAGTTCGAATCCCGGCAGCGGGGAGGGGGGGGCTCCCACTGTTAGCCCCAGCTTCTGCCAACCTAGCAGTCTGAAAACATCCAAATGTGAGTAGATCAGTAGGTACCGTTCCAGCAGGAAGGTAACAAGGCTCCATGGATTTGTCTACGGACAACACCGGCTCTTTGGCTTAGAAATGGAAATGAGCACCAACCCCCAGAGTCGGACACGATGAGACTTAATGTCAGGGGAAAACCTTAACCTTTACCTAGACCAGGGGTCTCCAAACTTTTTAAACAGGGGGCCAGTTCACGGTCCCTCAGACCATTGGAGGGCTGGACTATAGTATTTTTTAAAAAAACTATGAACAAATTCCTATGCACACTGCACATATCTTATTATGAAGTAAAAACAAAACAAAAAGGGAACAAATACGGACTCAATGTTAATAATAATAATAATAATAATAATAATCACCATCATAATCATCTATATATATAAATGAGTGACGGCATCACGGCAACCAACAAAACAACAAAACTACAGGCCCCCAACCTCGAAATTTGACAACACAACCCATCATCCATGCCTCTAGGTTGATATAACAAAAAGAAAAGAAAAATAAAGTTCTAATTAGAAGGAAAGGAATAATTGTTTTTATCCAATTGCTGCCAGTTACAGGGCTAATCTCTGCCCACTTGGTCTCCTAGCAACCAACTCAGCCGAGGGAACAGGCAGATTTAGGCCTCTCTTAGGCCTCTTCCACAGATTATCTAATTTGTTTTTATCCAATTGCTGCCGCTCCATGCAGTCATCCCACATGACCTTGGAGGAGTCTACGGACAACGCCGGCTCTTCGGCTTAGAAATGGAGATGAGCACCAACCCCCAGACTCAGAATCAAGACTGCACTTAATGTCAGGGAAAACCTTTACCCTTTACCTTAACTACCACTTATTCCTCAATACTTTATTTCCCATACCACCATACTTCGCCACAGCAACGCGTGGCCGGGCACAGCTAGTAAAAATAATAAAGAGGGTTGGAAGAGACCCCTTGGGCCATCTAGTTCAACCCCCTTCTGCTTTTGTGCACCAAAACATAATCAAAGCACCTGACAGATAGCCACCCAATAATAATAATACCAGATAATACACATAGTTGGAAGAGACTCCTTGAGCCATCTAGTCCAACCCCCTTTTCCATTTGTGCACCAAAAGCACCCGACAGATAGCCACATAATAATAATAATAATAATAATAATAATAATAATAATAATAATCTAATCTAAATCTAATCTAATCTAATCTAAATCTATAATAAAAGCGAAACCCCGTATGTGTGTATGTGGCAGGGATGTCTGCTCACACAGACAGCCTCCGTCCTCCACAAACAGGCTATACTTCCCAGGGTTAAGAATCTAGCAAGTCACCCCTTTCCACTGACTTTGCAGTTACAGCGAGCTCCATGAACATGTAGCCCAGCCCCTGCCAATGTCCTTCCCAAACACTACAGCCCACCACCCAAGGAATGCTTTCATTTGGGGACCATTTCATCCTAGATTTTGCTTTTAATTCCACCACAGGCAGGCATCCCAGGGTTCTCCATTGCTGTGGAATTTGCATGGCCCCGCCCACTGCCCTTTCCTTTCCAATCTCTCTGCATAACAAACAGAGCACAACTAAGCTGCAACTAAACTTACTGGAGGAGTTTAGGGATTGACTCCACGTGGTGGAAGTTGTAGTTCACCCTGCATCAAGTCAGAGCACTGTCACTCCTACTGGGGAATATAGAGGAGTTGAAGTTCACCTACACCCAGAACGCTATGAACCCAAACAATGATGGCTCTCGCCCAAACTTGCTATGCAGACCCGATATGCCCATATTTGACTACTGGTGGGTTTGGAGGGGAACTGGACTGGAAGTTGAGGAGTAGTAGGTACTGGGATTTATAGTTCACCTGCAATGAATGAGCATCACACTTGGCACACAGAGCCTCATAACTGATACAACATATTCGACAAGTTTGGGAAAAAGGGAGTTATACTTCACCTGCAACCAGATAAACACTGACCCCCACCGACAATGCACTAGGACCACACTTCACACAGAGAAGCCTCATGACCTACTGAACAGGTATTTGTGGGAAGCGGCCTTGATTTTGGGAGTTGTAGTTCACCTCCATCCAAAGACCACAGAACCCAGCCAATGACGAATCTAGACCAAACTTGGCACACAGACTGAATATTGCCTGCTGTGAATACTGATAGATATTTTGGGGCAATTGCCCGGGGAATCTAGAAATTGCAGTAGTTCACCCCCATCTAGATAGTACTGCAGCACACCTGGTACACACACCCAAAATGGCCAACTAATAATACTAGCAGGGTTTTGGGAGAATTCAGCCACAATTCTGGAAATTATAGCTCACCCACTCCAAACAGAATACATAACATTAAAAGACAAATAATACCATTCTCAAATGACCCGGGCATCGCCGGGTCCCCAAGCTAGTCCCTTAATAAACATGGTTGGAAGAGACTCCTTGGGCCATCTAGTCAAAGCACCCCTGTCCAACAACAACAACAACAACAATACTGTAATAATCATGATGGGAAGAGACAGCTAGCCTTCAAGAAAAATGAATCCACAACAGTGTTGCAGAGTTTTCTTTCAGTCATTCACACTGGAATGACTGAGGAGGAGGGAGAGAGGCACATGCGGACTCCATGCTTGCTTCGCTGTGCATGCACGTGTCTCGTTCTAACTCATGCTGTGCAAACTCCCTCCTTGTGGATGTGCACATGTGCATGGCGAAACAACAACTGAGGCGTGCCTGTGGCGAAAGAGGCCTCCCTCTTTATCTCACCATGCGGATACCCTCGTTTTGCCGTGCGCGCATCCACAAGGAGGGAGTCTGCGTGGAAAGATAAAACGGGAAGCCTCTTCCTTTCGCCACAGGCATGCCTCCGTTGTTGTTTCACCTCCTCCATCGTTGAGGAAGGCACACACTGGGTGAGGGAGGATGCGGGAAAGATGAGCACCTTTTCCTCCTCGCTCGGCCCGTGCGCGCCTTCCTCGGTGGTGGTGGGAAAGGAGCGTGCGGGGTGAGCGAGGCGGGAAAGGTGAGCGCCTTTCCCCCCCACTCGCCCTGTGCGCACCTTCCTCGGCGGCAGCAGCAGGAAAGGTGCAAGTGGGGCGAGGGAGGAGAGAAAGGCGTGCGCTTTTCCCTCCTTCTCCTTCGCGCCACACGCACCTTCCTTGGCAGAGAAGGAGGGAGATACCGCCATGGGGGCCAGATAAATGGCTCCGATGGGCCGCATGTGGTCCACAGGCCGTAGTTTAGGAACCCATGACCTAGACACACCATCTTGCAACTCTTCTGGATATAACTTTTGAGGTGTTCCTTCTGTCATCCATCATTTTGCTCTTCCTAATTTATCATCTGTTGTTTTTCTCTTCTGAGTTTCTATAATTTTGCCTGTTTATAAATTGAGCACAATTTATAGAACAGTGTCTTAACTGCTTTCAAAATAAGTTAAATGCAACCACTATACAATCATATTTCTTTCACACACACTATTAAATATATTTGTATGAAAGTTACAACTTGAGGGACTAAATACATACATAAATAAATAGAATTTGAAATTTTCAGCACTGGGACTACAATGTACAGATCCAAAGTGTGAAGAGAATATGCATTTGGTAACACCCAAACTGAAGCATGTTTTCTATATCTTATATTTTCCTAACATATCTTTGTTGGGCCCTTCCAGACAGGCCCTATAGCCCAGGATCTGATCTGAATAACTTACTATCAGTATTTGAGACATATTGTATTGAAAATAAACTCAATTATTAAGGTCAAAGTTCTGATATTCTCAAAAACTAAAAGGAAATATAGAAGAACCTTAAATAGGAATAGAACTAAGCAAATGTATTTCTCCAAATATTTGGGATTCAAATGGAAAGTACTAGTTTTGGTCAGAGCAGAAAAAGGAAGTACAGTAGAGTCTCACTTATCTAACATAAATAGGCCGGCAGAACGTTGGATAAGTGAATATGTTGGATAATAAGGAGGGATTAAGGAACAGCCCATTAAAAATCAATTTAGGTTATGATTTTACAAATTAAACACCAAAACATCATGTTATACAACAAATTTGACAGAAAAAGTAGTTCAATACGCAGTAATGCTATGTAGTAATTACTGTATTTACAAATTTAGCACCAAAATATCACGATGTCTTGAAATCATTGACTACAAAAATGCATTGGATAATCCAGAATGTTGGATAAGTGAGTGTTGGATAAGTGAGACTCTACTGTAATCAATTCTGTTAATCTTAGATAATAGCTTTTATCAGATTTTTTTTCACACAAAGTGCTCAGTTCATTCCTTTGGTTATAAAGCTCACTACTGATATTTCTATTTGGACTGCAGTGTTTAATTTACAAGTGGAAATTTTTTTTTAAGGTTGTAGGGTTTTTCAAAGAAATTATTGGAATTGCTGTAATGTGTTTCAATTATTGCCTGTCGGTAGGTATTCGCACAGCTGAATGTAAGGCTTGGACTGATGTCAAATGGTCGCTACAATTACACGTTCTTTCTTCTCCATTTTCCCTTACTAAAGAGTACAATAACTTCTCCGTAAAGCACACTCTATATACTGCAAACCTTTCTGTAGAAAAATCAAGTAACTAAAGAAATGTGAGTTTTTATGTGCAGGAATTATAAAGGGCTCTTTTTTCAGAAAATGGAAAGAAAAAAGGAAATCTAACCACACTTCTGTGCAATGAGCAACACACTTAGTAAACGAAAGAATCCTCCAGTTTAACAGCCTCTGAAGTCATCATATAGAAAACTCAGCTAAAATGTAGACTGCTGCCTGTGATAAGAGCTATTGTGTTCATTTCCTCAATGGCTTATGGGACAGAGTCTTTTAGAGTGGTTAAATCTCACAGGAAACATTAGGCTACAGTTAATTCTGAAACATTTAACAGGTTCTTGGGATAAAAGGTATTGTTTCAAGACTGGTCAAAACATCCGGAAGAAGGAGGTTAAGAGTTCTGTGTGAGCATGGCAGAAGCTGGCAAGCTTAATTTAGACTGCCAGAGATAGCCATCAGGCTTGCTTCCAAAAAAATAAAACGTATGTATGGCAGCGGCTTCTGTGGGAACATAGTTTCTGAATTTGGGGGGGGGGGGGGGGGAGGGAGGTAGAATGGCAAGGAGAACACCATAACTCATCAAATACACAGACACAGACACAGACACACACGCCAATGTTTTGTTGGGAGGGGGAGCTATGTACAGTAATCTTCAGACAGGATTTTCCTGCATAACACTAACTCTCCTACAATTTGCTTCAGATTCTCCAATGGCAGCAAAAGGGCAACATGCTGTCAGGTGCTGGATAATCCAAGCATACACTAATGCTATATTTGCACAAAATCAAACAATACAACAATGTGGCTAATATTTAGCTTCCTTTTGACAGTTCAAATTATTAGTAACAGGTATCGAAATATTGAAAATAGCTTACTAGAAGAGAGAGCCCCCTGATTCATATTCCAGCTCTTGTAACAAGAGGAACTTTGCTTTTACTGAAACAAAAATCGTACCCTTGTGAGAAAATGCAACACTTCACAACACAAATGATACCCTAGGTCAGTGTTTCTCAAACTCTACTCGTCTAGATATTTTGTACTTTGGCTCCCACAATTCCTAACAGCTGGTAAACTGGTGGGGATTTCTGGAAGCTGAAGTATAAAACACCTGAAGAAACAGAGTTTGAGGAATGCTGCTCTAGGTTAATAAGAAAAAGGTTGACTTCATGAAATCCAAACATCCTAAACTAACCCTAACCTGAGTTAAAATGGTAAGCATTATAGGAAGCTTACTAAGTTACACTCTGCTTTCTAGCTGGGACATGAATCCTGTATAGCAGTGGTTCCCAACCTTTGGACCTGCAGGTGTTTTGGGCTTCAGCTCCCATGGTTCCTAGCAGCTGGTAAGCTGGCTAGGATTTCTGGGAGTTGAAGTCCAAAACACCTGGAGGCCCAAAGGTTGGCAAATACTTCTGTATAGACTGGAAAAGGTATTTCATGGCCACTACAATCAGAGGCCAAAAAAAAAAAAACATTATTACACACTGGTTCTTAACCTGTAGGTTCCCAGGTGTTTTGGCCTACAACTCCCAGAAATCCCAGCCAGTTTACCAGCTGTTAGGATTTCTGAGAGTTGAAGGCCAAAACATCTGTGGACCCACAGGTTGAGATCCACTGCTATAACAGGATGAAAAGACACTGCAGGCAAGACATTAGAAGTGTGTCAGATGCTGAGATGCCATCAAAAGCAGTAAACTACTATATCAGATGGCAAGATGCTGCAGACCAAGGATGACAAACTACCACACCATGGTGATGCCTCTCAAAATCCAACCCCTTTCCAATGTACTGGAAAGCTGGTGTTTGAAATAGCAGTATCCCAAGGCTTTCCTTGTCTCCTCCTGGAACATAATTCCAAGACCTTTGCTCAACCCTTGCTGATATAAATGAAGCAGTAGGTGATGCTGCTAACACTTTCAATGAGGAGGAAGATTATCTTACATCCAAATTCAAAATACACAGTGTAGTGGGTTTGAACTAATCAAAACCAGCCAGGTTTGTTTTCAAAGCCCATTGGCTTCTTCATAAAGCAAAGATGGTTAAAACAACATATTGCGTATGAGTGCGAGGGTCTATAGAGACTGAGAGCTGAGGGCATGCTCCTCACTCCCCAAAGTCAGGTAAAACAAAAGCAGCAAAAGAAAGCAATATATTTTCCTTTTTCATCTGCCTCAACAAATTGCCTCACTTTGAAAATCTGGGTCCCTCTCTGTCATATATGAGGCCACAGACCCCTATGTTGGTCGAGTATAGTGGTGACCTCCAGAAGCCCCCATGCTCTCAGATGTGGAAATAAATGTAGGTGTTTCAACTGGCATAGCTTTTCAGCTGAATCCAAATCAGATCACTGTTGACTATTTTAAAGGTTGCATGAAAAGCATCCCTGGTAAAAGTATCTTTAATGCCACAGTTCAAGATGCTACCACTCTGACCTTCTGTAGTCCTGAAGGCAAAGAAAGATCGGAGTGCCAATAACAGTTCCAATTTCTAACAATTTCCAAGATTTTATTTCATTCTACTAGCATTAACCAGTGCACCTGTTCAAAGTTCCACTGCAGCATTGTGCCACTGACTACCTAATCTGGTTTTGTTTTGACACTTCTTCCTTAGTGTTTCTGACCACCCACAATATGGACAGGTTGCTTACCTGTAACCATGTTTCTTCGAGTGTACTCTGTGAATTCACACTAATGGAGAAGCTGCGCCTGCGCAGGTTCCGACGGAAACTCTTCCAAGCTGAAGTTCAAATTTTGGCGGTAACCACGCCCCCCTTCCCAAGGGGCATATAAGGCAGCCCCAGGCGCCCGCTCCCCAGTTCCTACGCCGCCAAGGCAACGAGAAAGGGAGAGGTTTGCCAGAGGGGAAGGAAGGGCGGGTTTGTGTGAATTCACAGAGTACACTCGAAGAAACATGGTTACAGGTAAGCAACCTGTCCTTTTTCTTCGTGTACTCTGTGAATGCACACTAATGGAGACTAACACGCTAAGGTCCCGGATGGTGGGACAAGGCAAACTCGACAAACAGTGAATGTCCAAACACGTGTTTATTAGGACATAGAAAAAATAACCGTCCCAAGGGACCAGTGCAATAAATTGTCCGAAAGGACCAGTGCAATGCAACATGAGCATCATAGAAGAAGAACATAACATGGAAGGAATTTTTCAATAAACATGATAGAGAAAAATACACAATTGCGTAGTGCATATAAACGCTCTCCCAGGGGGAGAGGGACAAACACATCTTGGTCTTTGGCATATCCGCCAGGGCCAACGAGGCGGTACAAAGCAACAGAGCAACTGCTCAATACAATCATGGGAAAAAACATATCCCTAGAGGCAGGTATGGGGAAAAAACCCCGTCCAACTTGAAGGAGAGGTATAGAGAGTCACCTGTGGGTGAATATGAAGAGAAAAAACGTCTGAGAGTCAGGAGAGGCAAGATGAGAGTACTGATCTTGCAAAGGCCGAGTCTTTAAGGGCCTTATTGTCCAGCCTGTAGTGAGAGACAAACGTGAGAGGGTTTGACCAGATAGCCGCTTTACATATGGAGTCAAGCGGAATACCCCTAAGGAAGGCGGTCGACGCCGAGAGGCCCCTAGTCGACCTCGGGCGGATGGAAGGAGGGGGAGGTCGCTTGGCCAGTTCATAGGCCAACTCAATGGCCTGAGCGATCCAGTGGGACAGTCTTTGGGAAGAGATGGGGTTACCCAACTTGTCCCGGGCATAGGCGACAAAGAGTCTTTGTGACTTACGAATGTCCTTAGTACGGTCCCTGTAGAAAAGAAGTGCTCTCCGAACGTCGAGAAGGTGCAGTTTTTGCTCGAGAGGAGAGGAGGGGTTAGAGAAGAAAGCTGGTAAGACAATGTCCTGGTTGAGGTGGAAGGCTGACACCACCTTAGGAAGAAAGGTAATGTCCGGGCGAAGAACAGCGCGGTCATGGTGGAAACGAAGATAAGGCTCGTCGACTCTGAGGGCAGCGAGCTCGGATGGCCGTCGTGCCGACGTGATCGCCACCAGAAAGGCCAACTTCCAGGAGAGCAGGCGTAGATCGGTCGAGGCAAGCGGTTCGAAGGGAGCAGAAGACAGTTGAGAAAGAACAAGTTCGAGGCTCCAGCCCGGCGTAGGTGGTAGCGACGGCGGGCAGATGTTATTGTAGCCCCGGAGAAAAGTTTTGATCAGGTGGTGAGAAAAAAGAGATGGCTGGCCGTGGCGCTGAAAAGACCAGGAAAGAGCTGCGAGATAAGCTTTTATAGAGGCAAGAGAAAGTTTCTTCTCGACGAGAGTCATGAGGAAGTCGAGGACCACCGATACCGAGGTCGGGAAGGTGTCGACGTTACGGGATCGAAGGAAGGCATGAAAGCGAGAGAGTTTGTAGGAATAAGCCTTGGTAGTAGACGGCTTATGGGCTGCCCGCAGGACGTCTTGCAGATTCTGTGGAAGGGAGGCTAGGTAAGAATCCTCCATGCAGTGAGATGAAGGGAAGAAAGGTCCGGGTGAAGAATTTTGCCGTCCTCCCGTGAGAGAAGGTGCGGCGAGAGAGGCAGAGGGTGAAACGATCCTCTGGAGAGGCGAAGAAGGGCTGGATACCACGGTTGGCGGGGCCAGGCCGGAGCTATGAGAATCGCCGTGACCGAGATCGAGAGAAGTTTTTCGAGAACTTTCGGTATGAGGGGAATCGGTGGAAAAAGATAAAGCATCTCCGCCGACCAGTCCAGAAGGAAGGCATCCCCTAGGCAGCCGGGGAAAGAGTTCGGGGGGAGCCTCGCTCCGTAGCGGGGTAGCTGAGCGTTGTGGGGAGACGCGAAGAGATCCAGAGTAGGGCGCCCCCAGAGGCGGAACAGACCGTCGAGGACCTCGGGATCGAGCTTCCACTCGTGAGAGGAAGAAGTCATCCTGCTGAGGGCATCCGCTAAGCCGTTTTGGGCGCCCGGTAGGTGGATTGCAGAGATCTGTACGCCGTGGGCTATGCACCAAATCCAGAGACGAGAGGAGAGGAGCATCAGTTTCCTCGAACCCGTACCACCCTGTTTGTTGATGTAGAATACTGCTACTAGATTGTCCGATTGAATGAGGATGGACTTGTGGCGGATGAGGGGGGAGAATGCTTTTAGGGCTTTGAGAATGGCGAGAAGTTCGAGGAAGTTTATGTGGTTTGCCCTCTCTGACGGGGACCAAAGATTTTGAACCGTCAGACCGTCCATGTGGGCTCCCCAAGCGTAGGTGGAGGAGTCTGTGGTTATGGTTAGCGATGGCGGGGCTGGATGGAAAGGAAGGCCCTTGCACACGTTTTGGTGAGACATCCACCATGAGAGAGACTGGCGGACGGACGACGGTACCGACAGGTATCTGGAGTTGTGGTGGTGGAACGGTTTGAAAGTGTCTATAAACCACCTTTGCAGGGTCCGAAGGCGCAGCCTGGCAAACGGGGTCGTGAGGACCGTGGAGGCCATGTGGCCTAGAAGGACCTGAATGACGCGGGCTCTGACCCTCCGGGCAGAACGACAAAGGGCGATATGGTGGCGGAGAGCCAGGAATCTGTCGAACGGAAGTGACACAGTCTCTGCGACGGAATCGAAGAGGGCCCCGATGAACCGGATTCGGGTTGACGGGGAGAGATTTGACTTCTCGGAATTGAGTTGGAGGCCGAGAGATTTTAGAAGACGCAGCGTGAAAGAGACGTGATTTTGGAGAAGAACCGGGTCGGGCCCGACGAGAAGCCAGTCGTCCAGATAAGGAAAGACCGTGATGCCATGTAGCCTGAGGTGGGCCGCTACGGCGGCGACAACCTTGGTGAAGACCCTCGGGGCCGTGACGAGACCGAAGGGTAAAACGGTAAACTGGTAGGTTTGGTCGAGAACTTTGAAGCATAGGAACCGTCTGTGCGCTTCTCGTATCGCCACGTGGAAGTAGGCGTCTCGTAAGTCTATAGAGGCAAAGTAGTCTCCCCGCTGCAGCATCGGGAGGATAGAGGCAATAGAGACCATCCTGAATTTGGAGGGGCGAATGAATATATTGAGTGCCCTTAAGTCCAGAATCGGGCGCAGCCCGCCTCCTCTTTTCGGGACTGTAAAGTATCTGGAGAAGAAACTTAAAGGGTCCAGTTCGGGAGGGGAGGGACGGATAGCGCCTTTGGCCAGTAGTGCTTCGACTTCGGCCAGTATCTCTGGGGAGGGGTTTGAGTGGAGAACGTGACCTGTAGGAGGGAGGTCCATGAACTCTAAGGCGTAGCCGTCTTGGACAATGCGGAGAACCCATGCATCTGAAGTAATAGAGTCCCATTGATTGTAGAAAGGGGCTAGTCGGTCTGCAAAGACACCGAAGGGACGAGGCAGCGTGGGCTCTACAGCGGTAGCGGGCGAGGAGCTTTGGCAGGGGTTGGCGTCAGGTACGCCGATTAGGCTGCGGAGGAGCAGGGGTGGATCGACCGCGTTGCTTTTGCGGATGAGGTCCCCGGCGAGGTTGGTGATGGGCTTGATTGTTCGAGCCCGAAGGCCGCCTGAAAGAATGGTGTCTGAAAGATTGCGGCGGGAAACGGCGGGAACGGTGCGGGAACCAGCGAGTGCGCTGAGGTTGAGGTTGGTCGCCACATTTAGACGCAAGAATCTTAAAGTCATGATTAGACTTGAGTTTGTCATCGGTACCGGCGTGAAACAGTCCGAGCGCGTCAAAGGGAAGGTCCTCAATGACCTGTCTGGAAGATGAGGAGAGGCCCGAAGACCTCAGCCAGGCGTGGCGGCGAATGGAAATCGCGTGGGCAATCATTTTACCTGCAGTATCACCTGTATGCTTCGCCATTTGTATTTGATGGTGAGCGAGCGAGTCTGCCTCCTGTTGGAGGGTAGTGAGGACGGAGCGGTCTTCGTCCGACATCTTAGCGAAGAAGGGCTGCGCCTTCTCCCAGATAATTTGTTGGTAGGCACCCATGCAGGCTCCATAATTCGCCATGCGGCAAAGCAAAAGGGCTCCGGAATAAAGTTTTCGACCCACGGCGTCGAAGCGCTTCCCCTCTCTGTCGGCCGGAGTATTCGACTGACGACCTGAGGATTGAGAGGCCTTAACGACCAGGGAGTTAGGGTCGGGATGGTGTTTGAGCCACTCCAGGGTATCATCGTCGGTACGGTACCAAGTCTCGATCCTCTTCGAGGTCGGAGGAATGGAGGAAGGGTTTTTCCAGGAAGCCTGGATAACGTCCAACAGATAAGGCAGAAAGGGGAGTAGCGTGGCCGGCGGAGCTTGGGCCTGCACCCTTTTGAAGACTGGGTCAGACACTGCTTTGGAGGTTTGTTTTATCTCCAAACCCAGGGCGTCGGCCATCCTGACCATTTGCTCAGCGAAAGCACGAACATTGTCAGTAGGAGAAGGCGGGTCCGCTTCATACGCGTCGTGGGGAGGAGAGAGGTCGAGACCGAGAGAGACCACCGAGGCCGAGAGGACAGAGTCTGGGCGGTCGACATCAACATCTTCCTCCTCAGCCCCTTGGGGGGACTGAGGGGGGGAAGACATCACAGTCTCAGGAGGAGGCAAGGCCTCGCGGGAAGAGAGGGCCGGAGGCCGAAGGTCCTTAGAGGCTGAGGCCTGGGCTGCCCGAGCCAGGCGTGCCGTTTGTCTGCCACGCTCCGGTGTCGAGGTGGGAGGGAAGAGCTGTTGGCGCGACGAGCGAGGCGGCGCGAGGGGCTCCGGCACCGGCACCCTGACCACCGTTTGGGTAGAGTGGTGGGGTGAGTCCTGCAGCTCCCCATCAGACAGGGGGTGCAATGGAGACTGAGAAACGTCTCTAGGCCTCTGGGCTGGTACAATAGGAGAAGACCTTCTCGAGGAAGTTGTCGAGGAAGATGGCGGGTCTTTCTTTGAGGAGGCCGAGGAGGAGGAGCGCTGAGTTAGCCGTTTCTTCGCCGGCGGTTGCTTGGATGCAACCCTCAGGGACTTGCCAGGTGTGGGAGGAACCACAGCTGAGTCGGATTGCGCTCGGCGAGACTCCTCGTGAGCCCTTTTAAAGGCTATTTTGATAGCAGAGGAGGACGGAGGGGAACCGATACGAGAGCGGATCGAGGTCACCGAAGCCAGAGAGCTCGACGTCGAGGAAGGTCCCACCTTTCCGGAGCGGGTCGATACGGTCGCCGTCGTCACAGTACACGGTGGTTTGACCGGTTTAGCGGCCCTGGAGGCCTTGGACGCTCTGGACGAGACCGAGGGAGCCTTGGCCGCCGGAGGCCTAGTTGGTGGCGCCGACATAGCTCTCAAAGCTGAGGACGCCGACGTACCCGACGTCGACGGAGTCGGTTCTGGCGCGAGAGATTTTTCGTAGAGCGCCGCTCTAAGCCTCGCGGCTCTGTTCTTTCTGGCCTGAGCCGTGAGAGCTAGGCAAAAACGGCAGGTACTGACCACATGAGCCTCGCCAAGACAGAAGAGGCACTTGGCGTGGCCGTCCGAGTCAGGGATTTTAGCAGCACACTGCGTGCAACGCTTGAAACGAGTAGTAGACATGCGAAGAGTCCGAAGTGAACCTTGCGGCGGAAAAAAAGGAACTGGGGAGCGGGCGCCTGGGGCTGCCTTATATGCCCCTTGGGAAGGGGGGCGTGGTTACCGCCAAAATTTGAACTTCAGCTTGGAAGAGTTTCCGTCGGAACCTGCGCAGGCGCAGCTTCTCCATTAGTGTGCATTCACAGAGTACACGAAGAAAAAAGAGAAGGAATGTAATATTGTTTGACTGCAACATCCATGAGCCATGATCTGGGGAACCCCTATTGAGTCACAACATGTGTTGGACTCAAACAACATCTAGTGGGCTACATTTTCCTCAACTATCTTATAGGAAATATGGGGTTGAAATGTTTCACTTAATTTATTTCTATCTATTATAAACCAGTACTTGCTCTTCTGTAGCCATCCTGTTGGTTCTTTCTTCCCTTTTAACAAGTTTTTAAAATAAAGGGAAGTCAACACTCTGGAAAGGGACTGTTATTTACTCTCAAGCTATGGAAAGTAGCACAGTGACTCAAGCACAATTTAATTTGCAGAAAATGAAATGTATGCCAACAAATGAGGACAGTTTATCAAAGAGAGAAGAAAAACAGACTGGCAAAGGCTAGGGAAAGCAGATGACTAAGCAACCTCTTTTGTAAACACACTCGCAGCTGTACTTTTAGTCTAATAGGAACTCTGGTTGTTGAGCAACAAGTTACCTTGCTTCAAGATAACTAAAGCTTTAAAAGGAGTATATAAACACTCATGACTCACAGAGAAACCCCAAAGCATAAGTACACTAGACATTTATCTCTTAAAAACAAAAGACACCAAGTCTGGCTCTGCGGTGCAAAAGATCATGGGACTGCCAAGCGTTTGGAGAAAATTTAAAAACAAATTGATAGACCTGATGAGTTGTACTTTCCTGCTTGAACTTTGCAGAAACTGTTCCTCCCGTGCCCTCTCCCAGCTACAAATTGCCTTAAGAAAAAAAAGTAACAAGGCTCCAAATTCACACAATTTGTTTAAAATCTGATGTTTAAGGAGTAAACACGTTGGAAGAACACGTTCAAGAGTAAAGACATTGGTAGTGTCCTGCCGCACATTCCCTAATACATATAGGTTCTCCATAGCAGCAATTCCCAAACTTTTGTGGTCACAGAACCCTTCAGAAGATCCCTCCACCATCAGAATCCTAGCCCTGTTCCTAAGCATTGTAAACCCACGAAGTTCTTCCTTCTTTCATCTACTACTGTTGTCTGAGTGTCTTGTATAACATAGTAAGTTTAAAAATAATAATAATAATTTCAATTTTATACTCTGGCATTTAAAGAAGTTTTTAAAAAGATTTTAAAGATTACATGAAACACAGTTTGGGAACCACTGCTCTATAGATCACCATCATCCTTGAAGTAATAAAAAGTCCTGTGTTTGAATATACTGTACTCATTTTGCCAGCGCAGGCAAAAGTCAGGGATTCTGGAAGCTGAATCTTCCAAACATCTAGAAGGCCAAAGGCTGAAAACTATTTACTCAATTAAGGTTTTCCTATTACTATACAAAGTCAAATCAACCTGACTACTGTGGCTGCTATTACCAACCCTCTAGGCCAAAAGAGGTTGTGTTACCCATACCACAGACTAAGGACTTCTGAGTAGCAACAGCATAGCATATTATCTGCCTTTGTGGAATGATCTCCAGCTTTTGAAATATTAGGCTCTGCAGCTGACATGTTTAATTCATTTATTGATTCCACCCCCTCCCTGGCTTTTACTTTGGCTTTCTGCTCTGAAGTCTCTTGACTATTGTATCACTGTGTTTTTGCAGTCTTTGGTTACAATCCACTTCAAAACGTGTATGAGAAACAGTAATAATATCAAATAAATATATACAAAATTGTGAAAGACTTTCCAGTTCCTCTACATGCTGCACAACCGCCACAAATATATTTATACTGTTGAAAAACGGCTAAATATATAATTTCGTAGATGTTTTAACAGGTCTGGTTTGTTAACATTGCAAAGATTTTCAAATCATGGCTTTAAACATTTGCTAAAGGGCACCTTTAGTTTGGGTTTGCTTTACTCACTAATAAGTGTGCATGTGTACAAGAGAGAAAGTGTTTGTGTGTACAATTAAGTTGTTTTGGTAACGATTTTATATTTTTTAAAATGTACAGTTAGCATTTTGTATCCATGGATTCAACCATTCACATTTGGAAAATATTTCAAACAAGCAATCTATATATCTATATCTATATCTAAAAGGATAAAAAAAAATCGGCCTAGGACAAAACAGCCAAACTACACATCACAGAAACACTAAACTTGGCAACACAACCCCTCATCCATGCCTCTATGTTCATACAACAAAAAGAAAAGAAAAATAAAAGTCCTAATTAGAGGGAAAGGAATAATTGTTTTTATCCAATTGCTGCCAGTTAGAAGGCTAAGCTCCGCCCACTTGGTCTCCTAGCAACCCACTCAGCCCAGGGGACAGGCAGAGTTAGGCCTCACTTAGGCCTCTTCCACACTGCCTATAAGATACAGATTATCTGATTTGAACTGGATTATATGGCAGTGTAGACTCAAGGCCCTTCCACACAACTATATAACCCATTTATAATGGACTTAATGTCAGGGGAAAACTTTTACCTTTTACCTTAACTACTACCAATTCCTCAATACTTTATTTCCCATACCACCATACTTCGCCACAGCAATGCGTGGCCGGGCACAGCTAGTATTATATAAGGGTCAACATTTTGCTGTTCCATTTGCAGGTGGTGGGCTAAATCGCTAGCTGCAGAAAATCCTGCTGACTGAAAAGTCGGCAGTTCAAGCACCCGCCATCAGCCCCAGCTCCCTGCCCACCTAGCAGATCAAAAGCAGAAATGTGAGTAGACAAATAGGTACCACTTTTAAAAGCGAGGAGGTTAAAAAAGGCGCCTGTAAGATGATTCGATCTCGAGGACACACAAGAATGACAAAAGCTCATTGGCATGGAAGATGGAGAGACAGCACCCGTCCCCCAAAGAGTTGAGCACAGCCTCCTGATGCTGGAAATGGAAAAGATGGGAAAAGTCTTTACCTCTGTGTATTGTCTGTCCTTGTTAACTGTATCACCACACTGAATGTTTGCCATATATGTATTCTGTAATCTGCCCAGAGTCCTCTTGGGGAGATAGCGCAGAATATAAATAAGTATATTATTATTATTATTATTATTATTATTATTATTATTATTATTATTATTATTATCAGCAGCAGCAGCAGTAGCAGCAGCAGCAGCATCAGGATTGGAGCATCCACAGATTTTTCTATCCATGGGAAATCCAGGAACCAAGCCCCAGTTGATACCAAAGGCCCACTGTAATGATATTTTAATGTGATGATTGCTTAGTTGTGTTTTAACTTTTCTATTGTCATGTTTTTAGCTTATCTTATTCTTAGCCATTGTAGGCTGCCTTGGGTCTCATGCTTAGAGAAAGGGGAACTATAAATATAATGAAGAAATAAAATAAAATAAATATCTCTTTCCCCTTGAAAACATCGACAATAATTCTTGGGCAAAGGTTTTGCAGTTTCAAATGTACTGGCCCGGAAAAGGCGACATCAAGACACCACCTTCGAAGATACCTTCGTTTGTCTTAGAAAAACAGAGAACATGTAATAGTTTAAACCCAGCTTTGAAAAACAGAAGAAAGATTTGAGCACATATTTTTCAACTCACAGCCAAAAAAGGTGGCAGCACTTCCTTAATATATACGATGTCAGACAGTTAAGTTAGAATAACTAAAAAACAGATTGATCTGCGAGACTGCCTTCCATTTAGTTATTGTTGACTATCGCTGGCACCATGAATATTTTATATACTCCAGCTGGTGTTCTTGCATGCTTCAAGTACTGGCAGCAGAAACTCAAAAGGAAATAAAAGGAGAACAGAAGCATTGACGATAGCTAAACAAAATCAGAAAGCACTACAGATTGCAGGCTTAGTCATATGATCAGCAGACCGCATGAAACTTAAGGTATCTTAAGTTAGTATGTGAATTAAATATGATGTCACTGGAATGTATCAGGGGGCAAGATAAGGGTGGCAGTCCAGTTCTCATACCACGGGGTCATGTGGACATCATAGAGTGAACATGGCAACTCAAGAACATGCAGTATAGACACCCACCAGCCCCCAAAACAGCACAGCAGCCGGCCTTGCAACTCAGATCAGGAGTACCCTACTCTGGATCAGCATCACTGTTTGTGTCCATGTAGATGCCCTCTAAGTCTAGAGTCCAATTCTTTACTGTAAAATATGTTCTCAACATGTTTTGCTCCCAATTTTAAAAAAATGTCCAAACATCAACCCAAAAAACCTTGGTTAATTTATCTGCAGGTCAATGGACTGCTACACCTTACCTCTTACCAAAAAAGAAACAATTTCCTTCTCTGAATATTTATTTTTTTATTTATTTACAGTATTTATATTCTGCCCTTCTCACCCCAAAGGGGACTCAGGGCGGATCACATTCCACATATAAGGCAAACATTCAATGCCTTGACATAGAACAAAGACAAAGACAAACGCAGGCTCCGAGCTGGCCTCGAATTCATGACCTCTTGGTCAGAGTGATTGGTCTCAGCTGGCTGCAGCTGGCTGGTCACCAGCTTGCGCCACAGCCTGGGCCTTGAGTGACAGAAGGCAAAAGCTTACTCCATCCAGAGAAAACATAAAAGAAGCACTAACCTCCACTACTCTCTCTGCCATGGTGCCACTTCTGGTGTATTTTGAATGCCTGGCTGAGGATTGGCAGCAGCTGCCAGGGGCAACTGCCCTTGAGGCAGCTTTGGTGTTTATCCTTCTGCAGAATGACCCTTGACATCCACATGAGCCACATCAAAATCCATAATCCTGAACCCTGCCCCCCAAAATCTGCCTATGACATAAAAATGAAGACAACTTAGGCAAAGGTAAATGTTTCCCCTGAAGTTAAGTCCAGTCGTGTCCGACTCTGGGGGTTGGTGCTCATCTCCATTTCTAAACCGAAGAGCCAGCGTTGTCCGTAGACACCTCCAAGGTCATGTGGCTGGCATGACTTCATGGAACGCCGTTACCTTCCCACCAGAGCGGTACCTATTGATCTACTCATGTTTGCATGTTTTCGAACTGCTAGGTTGGCAGAAGCTGGAGCTAACAGCAGGCGCTCACTCCGCTCCCTGGGTTTGAACCTGGGACTTTTCGGTCTGGAAGTTCAGCAGCTCAGCGCTTTAACACACTGAGCCACCGGAGGCTCAAAGACAATTTATACATGAGTATATAGGGGTTTTTTTTAATGTCAGGAGCGACTTGAGAAACTGCAAGGACATTGCCCAGGGGACACCCGGATGTTTGATGTTTTACCATCCTGTGGGAGGCTTCTCTCATGTCGCCGCATGGGGAGCTAGAGCTCACAGAGGGAGCTCACCCGCTCCCCCTGGATTTGAATCGCCAACCTGTCGGTCAGCAGTCCTGCCACCAGAAAAGTTTAACCCATTGCGCTACCGGGGGCTCCTTCAGGTAAATCTATATATATAAAAGAGTGATGGCATCACGGCAATTCACAAAACAACAAAAGTACAGGCCCCCCAACCTCAAAATTTGACAACACAACCCCTCATCCACGCCTCTAGGTTGATACAACAAAAAGAAAAGAAAAATAAAGTCCTAATTAGAGGGAGAGGAATAATTGCTTTTATCCAATTGCTGCCAGTTAGAAGGCTAAGCTCCGCCCACTTGGTCTCCTAGCAACCCAATAAAAAATAATAAAAAACACTAAAAAATTAATACAATAAAATACTATAATAACAGAAAATAACTAAAAATAATACAAGAAAATAATAAAATATAATAGATAACTTACAATAAAATTAATAAAAAAATACAAATGTCAAATAAAAATTACACAACAATTTTTAACCAATAACACCACCACTTTGCCACAGCAACGCGTGGCCGGGCACAGCTAGTATATTATATATTCCTTTGAACAAGAACAAAATTGCTCACATACCTAGGCTCATGAATTCAATGTTTTAAAAACTATTCATCCCAGTAATCTGAAATACAAACTCAGTAATTCTATAAGCAATACTGAAGAGGGATATTAGTATAAGAGCAATAATGATCCTTTGGTATCATAGAATCATAGAGTTGGAAGAGACCTCATGGGCTTTCCAGTCCAACCCCCTGCCAAGAAGCAGGAAATCGCATTCAAAGCACCCCCGACAGATGGCCATCCAGCCTCTGTTTAAAAGCCTCCAAAGGAGCCTCCACCACACTCCGGGGCAGAGAGTTCCACTGCTGAACAGCTCTCACAGTGAGGAAGTTCTTCCTAATGTTCAGGTGGAATCTCCTTTCCTGTAGTTTAAAGCCACTGTTTCAGGGCAGCAGAAAACAAGCTTGCTCCCTCCTCCCTATGAGTTCCCCTCACATATTTATACTCTCAGCCTTCTCTTTTGCAGGTTAAACAAGCCCAGTTCTTTAAGACGCTCCTCATAGGGCTTGTTCTCCAGACCCTTGATAATTTTAGTTGCCCTCCTCTGAACACATTCCAGCTTGTCGACATCTCCCTTAAATTGTGGTGCCCAGAACTGGACACAGTATTCCAGATGTGGTCTGACCAAGGCAGAATAGAGGGCTGGCATGACTTCCCTGGCTCTAGACACAATACTCCTATTTATGCAGGCCAAAATCCCATTGGCTTTTTTAGCTGCCTCATCACATTGTTGGCTCAGTATCATTCTCGATATTTTCTAAAAAGTAAGGTAGGAGGGTCTATGTAGGAATTAGATGACATTTTTTAAAATTACTTTTAAAAACATATATATTAGGATGATTAAACCACAGAACACTCTCTAACAGAACAACTCAATCACTCAAAAAGGAAATTATTTTAATTTCAAAAATATTTCTAATTACATGTTTAGAATTCTATTTCTGAGATACCAAATTGTTTGACTTTCTAAATAACATACTCTTTAAAATTAATTTTATCATGTAAAAGAAAGCAATCCCATAGAAATGATCTTGAGCAGGGGGGAAGGGAGGAACACCAAATGAAAGATCAGCTTTTGCCTAAACTGAGCTGTCAGCACTTCCTTTAGTACTTGAAAGTTCTGTTCCTCACTAACAAAGAGGGTCTTCTATTGGAAAATAAAGGTCACTTATGGTGCAGCCTTCCTACGTCAGCAGGCAAATTTTGTCTCTGACTTTCATTCCAAGTATAAAACTCCTCTGACATACAAACAAGAATTTTAAAAAACAGGCGTTCTATAACATAAAGCTATAAATGTGATAGCTTGATCTTGTGCACACTGATCCACAAATAGGCTTCAAAGAACACAGTGGGTCTCATATCTGAGTATATATGTATCAGATCAAATTGTAAAGCTGAAAAACTGGATAGAAGTAGATTCTGAAAATGTTGACATCACAGCACTTTCAAATGTTAATTTGTTAATTTTGACCTGACTCTCCAATCTGTTACGGTCATTTTTTTATTATGATCCTGTACTGTGGCACATTACCTATCTTCCTAATTTGCTATCATATGCAAATTTGATAAGCATGTCCTCTATTTTGTCATTTACATCACTTATAACAATGTTGAATAGCACATGATCCAGGACTGAACCCTGCAGCACTTCACTAGTCACTTGTATCTGGGATGAAGGGGAACAATCTTTGGGTTTGGTTACACAATACAAATCTATGTGTTGTCGAAGGCTTTCATGGCCAGAATCACAGGGTTGTTGTGTGTTTTCCGGGCTGTATGGCCATATTCCAGAAGTATTGTCTCCTGACGTTTCACCCACATCTATGGCAGGCATCCTCACAACCTCTGAAGATGCCTGCCATAGATGTGATGACACGTCAGGAGACAATACTTCTGGAATATGGCCATATAGCCCGGAAAACACACCACAACCCAATACAAATCTACTTAAAGAGTTGCATTATTTAGCACATACTTTACTAACTATTTTTCAGGAACATCATGGGGAACCTTGTTGAAGGCCTTACTGAAATCAAGGTACACTACATGAATAGTGTTCGACTTCATTCACCAAGTTTGTACGTCTATCACAAAGAGATTATTTGTTTTGAGAAACCCATGTTGACTTTGAGTGGTCACAGCATTCCTTTCTAAGTGTTTACAGATGGTCTGTTTAAGAATCTGCTCTAGAAATCTCTCTTGATATTGATGTCAAGCTGAATGGGCAGCAATTGATTTGATCTTCTTTCCCCCCTCTTTTT
This sequence comes from Anolis carolinensis, assembly GCF_035594765.1. NCBI lineage: Eukaryota > Metazoa > Chordata > Lepidosauria > Squamata > Anolidae > Anolis > Anolis carolinensis. Next base: position 76,300,142 of record NC_085844.1, read on the forward strand.
GAAGATGGGGACAACAACCCTGTGCTTCAGCTTCTGTGTGGAAGACCAGGAATAATACAGAGAAGTGATTCCCCGAAATGCATGAAGACCAGGAATAACCTTAACTATTACCACTCCAATAAAGTCACAAGCCACTCTCAGCCTTGCCTTTCCCCCTTCTTCTTCTTAAACTGCATGAAAGAGTAGAGCTATAGAAGTTGATTCAGGATACAAGATCAAATCCTGGGGATTCTTTGTCTTTTCTCCAAGACTTGGATATGTCAAGCCTTTCTCTCTTACAAACATACCATTGCATACATCGAATCATGTTGGTCTCTGTTTCTGAAATTATCCCTCTGTCTGACCATTTCTGAAACATGATTTGTTTCTGGCTCCCTAATGTAAATGTGCTCAAAATACTCGATTAGATAAGAAGGAATGAACAGCAACTGGACAATTACAGTTTGAATAAATGAAAAACAAAGTGGAACACAGTCTTTCCAAATTATTAAGTACCTTAATGGTCCATAATCTAAAGATCAGAACATGAATAATACATTATATTTTAGGTGCTTCATTTTACCATTAGTGGATAAGATCAAATTCAGATGTGGTTCTAGTACTACAGAAGCCCCATTGCTGTCCATCTTCTGATGTATACCTGGTTGTTTTTGTCATTGTTTTTTTAATGTTTTGTTGAATACTGGTTTTATTGATCTTTTTCTTCTATTAATAGCTATCTTTCCTTGTAATTTATTTTAGAAAATAAATCAAAAAAGCTAATAAAGAGAAAAGAACAAAACAAATAGTAAAGCAAACCATTAGGCAGTATACAACAACTAAAAAATAAGAAAAAAATCAACAGTAACCACCCCCCCCCCGACCAAACAGCAATGACTCACCAAACGAATAATGCAGCAGTAAAAAAGACCAAGATTATTGCTGATTGTTTTGATATTTTACTATTGTTAGCTGCTTTGATTTATGTTCTGTGATAAAGAAGGTAGAGGAAATAAAGAAATATTTATTCACCTATGTTTGAAAAACTCTGAAATAGTATGCAGAGAAGAGCTGATGCCAGCAAGAACTCAACAGATTTAAACACTGATTTGAATATATTTATAAAATATACCTTGTGAGTTTTCCTTTCTGTGTCTGTAATTTTTTTTTTCGTTTCAGGAGCAACCGGAGTGCTCTGGAGTGAGAGAATTGGCCATCTGCAAGGACGTTGCCCAGGGAACGCCCGGATGTTTTGATGTTTTTACCATCCTTGTGGGAGGCTTCTCTCATGTCCTCGCATGGAGCTGGAGCTGATAGAGGGAGCTCATCCGCACTCTCCCTGGGTGGGATTTGAACCTGGCAGCTTTCAGGTCAGCAACCCAACCTTCAAGTCACGAGGCTTTTACCCCCTAGGCCACCAGAGGCTCTGTAATGACTCATTAAGATTTGTCCCTCTCTATACAATTTTGGGATTTTATTCATATGCAACATATGGATGACCACAATTAGAGAAAACTTTAAAGGTGGTACGTAAGTTTAGAACATCTAATTTTACTTTTAAGAGCAAAATAGAAACAATTCTTGAGTGCAAAATATACGTGCACAACAATATTAAGAGTACACATGTACAGTAAAATCTCAGTAATTTGAGCCCCGGTGAACCGAGGCTCTGGATTATCCGAGGGGCCACCGCCCCCCCTCCCCCTCCCAAAGGTATCCTCACCCCTTGGAAGGAGCCCACGAGCGTCGCTGCCTAGCAGAACTCGTGGGCTGCTTCCCAAGGGGCGAGGGCTCGGCGCAGGGAAGCAGGCCATAATCGCACTGCTTCCTCCGCTTCCCTCTCCCTCTCCTCTTGTGAGAAGGAGCTCCTTCTCACGAGAGGAGAGGCAGAGGCAGGAGAAAGCGGGCTGCGATTGCTGCTGCTGCGGCAGCGATCGTGGCCTGCTTCCCTGGGCCCAAGCGCCGAGCGGAGGGAGTTTTCTCCCTCCGCTCGGTGCTTGGGCCTTTAGAGAAGCGCGAGGCGTGTCACTGCTTAGTGGCACGTCTTGCGCTTCCCTCCCTGGGTCCAAGTGCTGGGCGAAGGGAGAAAACTCCCTAAGTAGCGGCATGCCTCGCACTTCCCTGGGTCCAAGCGCCTGATGGAGGGAGTTGTTTTCTCCGTCAGGCACTTGGACCCAGGGAGGGAAGCGCAAGGTATGCCACTAAGCACTTGGACCCAGCGAGGGAAGTGCGAGGCATGTCGCTAACCAGCGGCATGCCTCCCGCTTCCCTGGGTCCAAGCGCCTGCTAGAGGGATTAGTTTCCTCCCTCCGCTATGTGCCTAGGCCTAGAATTTTGCTTATCCGATTAATCCGGGTAACCCGAGTTGGGGTCTGCCCGTTTAAATCAGATAACCAAGATTCTACTGTATATCAATTGTGCTATTTCTCTTTATTTTAGAGGGGAAATCAACACTTACACGCAACTGTGTGAAACTTCTCATAAATATCATTATCTTATTTTGCACTAAGGAATCTTAGAGAAAAATAAATAAAGGTAAAGGTTTTTCTCCTTGCCATTAAGTCTAGTCATACCTGACTCTGGAGCGTGGTGCTCATCTCCATTTCTAAGCTGAAGAGCAGGCATTGTCCAAAGATGCCTCCAAGATCATCTGGCCGGCATGATTGTTAGGAGTGCTGTTACCTTCCCGACAGAGCGGTACCTATTGATCTATTTACATTTGCATGTTTTCAAACTGCTAGGTTGGCAGAAGCTGGGGCTAACAGTAGGAACTCACCCCGCTACCCGGATTTGAACTGCTGACTTTTCGGTCAGCAAGTTCTGCAGCTCAGCAGTTTAATCCACTGCGCCACCAGGGGGGCTCCGAAAAATAAATACAAAAGTACAAAAGCCAATGACAGTAGGGTTGGTTCAAGTTACATGTTTATTTGTTTCTGTCTGCCCATCTAGCCTCAAAAACACACTTCTACACATTCTTTCAATTGCCCCAACAAGTGAGCAAATTATCTAACTCTGATTCAAATTGTCCCAAACTATGGAAACTGTATACAAGCAGGTTGCCTTTCTCTCTATACAGCTTACTTGTTCAAATCATGTTGCATGATCTCAACTACAACCAACTTTCCCTACTGTAAATGTTTTGTCTCTGGCACACTCCAGACTACATACTCTTAGGTGGATCTTTGTATAGGAAAGTATAAGAGAAGATAAACACAGTGTGGCAGGGAGTGTGGATAATCCCTTTTTTTAAGGTTGTCCCCCGTTTCTAGTTATGAGCTACCACGACTAGATTACCTGGTATTGGTTAACTTTAAGTACAGAAAGGAGGTTGCTTTTATTATAACTATATTATTATTTACCGAGAAAACTGTCTGGAGAGAAGGAAGGAAGGAAGGAAGGAAGGAAGGAAGGAAGGAAGGAAGGAAGGAAGGAAGTTGGGTAGCAGGAAAGAAAAGTCACTTAGCAGACAAGTTATTACAAGCAATTTTGAAAGACCATGCCAGTCAGATATAGATCAGGCTCCAATTCCCTTGCATAAGATGCTACTTTTAGTTATGATGGGCCAAGACATGCTCTAAAAAACTATAAAAATTGTGTGTTAGTTGTTTTGAGTCCCTCAAGGCTGAGGTACAGATATAAAATTAAATAAATTAATAATACATCTCCAGATCAGAGTTGCTGATATCATCTCAGCCATGTTTAGTGATTTTAAACATTATGAATAAAACAATGAAAATGGTAATCCACGTTATTTAGATTTTAAAACCTATGCTTGCATAGTTGGAAAAGTAATTTCAAAATACTGTGTCAGAAAACCCATTTGAATAATCTAATTAGCAAACAGCATATTTGTTGTATTCCAGTAACACACATCCAAACACACACGATCCTATGAAAGAAACCTCAGGCAGAAATAAAAGATTTTGTAATGTTTTGTGCAGTAAACAGTTCTTTTCTCTTTCCCTCTCGTTTGCTATACCAATGTGGTTTGCCTTAACTTTCAATCACATGTTGTTATGTTCGTGGAAAGAAATACGAAAGCTGTTTACATGCTTCTTTTTGCCCTCACTGAAATGGACCCATATCACTTATTATAGTTCCCTTTATTTAGCTTTGCCAGTTGTAATTACTCTATAAAGATTGCGAAATACTTTCCATGTATCTCTCGTTGTGATTTGTCATCAAGTTAACTTCAACTTAATGTGACCCTAGAAATGAATGTTCTCCAAGTCCTCTGGGTTATTACCCTATTTACCCTTTTTTCTGTAGTCACCCCCACAATCATGTCTAAACTTCCACATATTAGAATGCACTGCCTCATTTTCACATGCGGGAAAACTCCTTCAGAGATAGTACAAGTTAGCCCATGAAAGAAAATGGGGCACACTTGTAGTTAAAACTCTCTCAAGAGATTAATATGTAAGTGGTTGATACCATAAGCCAGAATGATGTAGTAGTTTGAACATTGGGTTACAATTCTGGATTTGAACCTCTGCCTAGTCATGGAAACTTGCTGGATGACACTGGACAAGGTTCACCTTAGTGTCACCATAAGATGGAAATGACCTGAAGGCACATAACAACAATTACCCTAAAACAACACATTACCCAAGCAAATAATAATAAACTCATCTGAAACCTTGTCCACTACAAACATTAGAATCAAAGTGGTAGGCAGGAAATTCTCTGGAACTTTCTAGGTGCTTCATGAACTTCCCGAAGTTCTCTCAAATGGAGAACAAAACAAATCAAAACTGAAATGTCTGGAAGTCCACTTCTGGTTTCGAAAAATAGGTGTTTATTCATATTGAAAAGTGCTGGAAGGAAAAAGGCTTAGTTAAAAGGTGAACCACTGTTCCTGGAGGTTTTCAGAAGAAGGAATTCAGCCTTTTTACTAGGAAAAGAAAGGTACAGTAATCCTGGGGAAATCTAGAGGATTAGGGGGTTGCAAAAACTGCCTTGAGATACCCCATGCGGCCCCAGGATTGTGTTCTGCCCATGGTTGCATTAGACATAACATAATTACTAAGCAACCAGCTGTAGAAGTGATACAAGATAATTAGAATGGAAAAAAGCCATTAGCCTAGATACAATGTCATGCCGATGCTGCAACACATGAACAACAAAGCTTTCTATCCCTTCTCTTACCACTTTCAACCTTCAAGTCCACTTAGAAAGACTAATATCTGGAGGGTTGTCTAGCCTTTCTAAGCATCTTTTACTGGGGACACAGAAAGCGAAGGTTGCCGTGCCAGAAGTAGTTCCAGGAGTGGATTATTAGATGTATTCTGCCCCCAAAAGTACCTTTGTTAAACCATCACTGAATCCCAAGCCATTTGTCTGCTTAAAGCAGAGCTCACACAATGCTACCTTTCTTGAAGGCATTACATGGAAACCATTTCCTGCTTTCATCTTTTCCCACTCTCCTTATGACCCCAGAGGTTGCCTGCAGCAGCCAGCTTCACATCTCCAGCCCTAGACTTTTGCTAGAAACATTGCAGAAAGGACTAAGGGGAATTACATATGCACTGTGCTGTCCCTTCTTTCCCAGAAAGCTTTTAAATACAAGGCATTTGACTTTCCTTTTAAAAACAAAACAAAACAAAACAAGAAATCCACAAACATTCCATACACTTGTAAGAAATGAAACAGGATCTGTGCATGTGGTATGCAAAAAAACTAGGCCATAATTTCAATAAGGCATATAAGATTACTCTGTTTAAGAGTATATAAATGTCGCAAATAAATAAATAAATGAGGCACAGGCATTAGGCTCCAATGGACATTATACTTTCATAATGTCTGCACACAGCATACATTTCCAATGTGACTTGCAAACTTCTAAATGCACACAAATGTCATATAAAATGTGCTGGTAGAAACTGGATGTATGAAGACAAGGGTGGGCAATTGCAGAGGAGAACCCCATATTACAGCAAACCCCCCTTTACTGGTGTAACCAGGAAGAATATCAAATAATTTCCCAGTTGATCAAAATAAGGCCATTTTGGAGACTGAGATGGGCAAGTCACTCCAGGAATTTGCTTGTCTTTTCCACCAAATTCTGGGCTCCAAACAATTACATTTTTGAGGGATTCTGGGGGCATCAAGTATCTCCTGGGGGGGGGGGCATATATTATCCACAGACCACATTTTCCCCACCTTTGGACTAAACCCTTGTGCTTCAAGGAGCAAGTGTGCGGTAGATCCATTAGAGAAGAAACATGAAAGTCTTAAAAGATAGCAATACAAAGCAACAATATATAATGACAAAATAGAGAAAGACTCAAATATTTAATTTCTCACATTTTAGAAGCTGTGATATGGTAAATAAACACAATCCAGAACCAACCAAATTTGGGAAAAAAGTACCAGTGCTGCTACTACTACATTATGTATATGGATGGGGAAAATTAATCTTATAGTCAAAATATATGTACGAACGACATGTATAGAAATTTAGACTGGAAAAATTAGATCTCACACTACTTACTCCTATCACGACATAAAAGAGCTTAGGAAAGGGTAAAAAAATAAAAAACATTGATTTTTGAATTATATGTAAATAATTAGACAACTGTTTGAAAATACTCATGCCATTGGAGTTTTGCTGTTTTCCCTTAAATTGTTTATGGGATGACCCGTGACAGCTATGCATTAAGAATGAACAAAAATGAAATTGAATTTCTAGGCAGTATTGAATATTTTATGTCAGTTTGAATGATGCTTACCCTGTATTGATGGAAATTATTTCTATCAGTGGGTTCTTTCTAATCTTTGGCAAATCCAATCGAGCTCCCCCCAACCGTTTTCCATTATCCTTTTTCTGACCCAGCAATCTCACAGAGTGACCTTCAAATAAAGAAAAAAAGCACAATTACACACAAAACATTCTGAATTTTCTAAAACAAAACAGACCCAAATCTGCCATTCTGCACTCACTTACTGAAGAGCAAGTTCCACTGAACTCAACAGGGACACTTCAGAGTAGATATATGCGGGCTTCCAGTGTAATGTTTTACATTATACATTTCCTTTTGTTAACAAACCACTAATCAAGCAAAAAAAAATCCAAATAGCAAAATGAGTTATTAAAAACAAAGTCCCTTCTGTTTTATTTTTTTTAGACTGTTTGATGTAAGCAGGCTAATCAATTCAAAAAGTCAAGTTCTTAAGCAAAAGCTTTCTGATTATAATTACAACTGAAATAGTTTTACAGGGGTGATTTTTTTTTCACTTAAAAAATTAAGACTGCAGAACTGAAGAGGGATGGCAGTATGTTTGCTGGTGTCAACTTCAGCAAGAATGTCCACAAAGCACTGCAAAAACACTCAGATGAAGGAACATTTCCACAATTTAACTCAACATGTGCTTCCTACATCCCAGTGGCACATCAATGCTTTTGTGTTTATAAGGTTCCATCTGTAGTTCCGCTGAATACATTCATTAATTACTCACTTTCTTATGGACTTCCAAATAATCAGACCTCAAAACATATAGTGTTCATAAAATCCCATTACCATAATGCTGTAAATTCCAGGTCACCAGATTCAACATAATCAATATCAAAGTAGCATTGTCTTTTTTTCAGAGTAGCACTCAATGAAATGTGATTGCTTTTTCCAATAAGGAATTGGAAATGGCAAGGGCCATGATTAAAATACAATTAATTGAAATGTGTTAAGAAAGTGTGTTCACTAAGTTGCAAAACAAAGGTAAAATTCACTTTTTGAGGTGTGGCTGCTTCACTTCAATTACTGGCCAAAACTAGTAATACGGTATAAGCTCAGAGCAGAAGGATTCTTGCATGATGAATCCATGCAAGATTCATTACGCAAGATGAATCCTGTACCTTGGGAAGCCTGACTTGGCTCTTGTTACTTCCCGAATAGTCTAGTTCAAAGCACTCCACATGGGGGTTGCCTTTGAAGACTGCTCGGAAGCTTCAGTTGATTCAACTGGTGGCAGCCAGGCTGCTCACTGGAGCGGCGTAAAGGGAGCATACAACTCCTTTGTTACGCCAGCTCCACATAATTCAAAGAGCTGGCTTTAGCCTATAAAGCCCTAAATGGTTCCTGCCCAGTTTACCTGTCCAAATGTATCTCCCCCTATGAGCCACTTTGGAGATTAAGATCATCTGGGGAGGCCCTGCTCTCGGTCCCGCCTGCTTCTCAAGCACGGCTGGCGGGACGAGAGACAGGGCCTTCTCAGTGGTGCCCCTCGGCTGTGGAACTCCCTTCCCAGAGATGCTATACCAGCCCCCTTCCTTCTAGCCTTCAGAAGAAAAGTAAAAACTTCACTCTGGGATCAGACTTTCGGTGATTAGTACAGTGAAATAATAGACTTGGAATTACAGATAATTGACGACGGAACAGCCTTGGACTACGATTTTTGGATGATGTGATTTTAATATTGAATGTAAAGTTTAAAATTTTTTAATATGTATTAATTTTAATTTTAATTGATTTTAAGTCTCTGTTTGTATGTATTTTAAGGTTGCCATATGTAAACCACCTTGAGTCCCCTTCTGGGTAGAAAAAGGCTGGGTAGAAATAAATAAATAATAATAGTGATCATGATAAGATAGCAACTGTTGTTTCCGGCTGCATATGGATAAAACTAGTTACTTTAACTTCAGAACACCTTAAATAATGGCTTACAATCAATTTCAGATCCTGGCTTATTCCACAGCATTCTGAAGATCAACCTTTATATGTCAGCTTGTTCATATTTTCATTTCTAAAGCAAAAATAGGTTTACTAGATCCCAGCCCTGTCTATAAAATAATCCTGTTTTAAGTATGCCTGCCTTTTTGGCAGTAGAAGCAGCTGTAACACCAAGATTATTCAAGTTCTTATTGCACTTCTTGGGTTTGCTTTAAGCATGTGCATTGCCTCTTTAGACTGTGAGCTGGCTTTAAGTTACATACCCAAACAGTAACATGGGGGACTGTTTATAAAGCACTTTTATGGGGGCTTTTCTACGTGGCAACTTGTTTATGCACAGTCATTCTCACTGCTACTATACAAAAACCAGTTTATGATTATATGGTGAAAATCAGAGATAATGCATGATGGGATGTTTCCCATGGAAGAACTTCACATGAAGCCACAATCTAATTGCCACAATAGGAATGTCTACATCTCAATGGTAGAGCACATTTTTGGCATGAAGTGTATCCCAGAGTTATCTTTTTCAGCACTTTACAAAAACAGAACTAAAAATATTGAATTTAATCTACAGTAATTTACTCACACCTAAATCCTATTGAAATAAACATGAAGCTTCACTTATGATTAATGTAAATGTCAATTTGACTAACTTAATTATCTTTTCCAAAAATGAAGAACTAAGGAACTTGGGATGATGGTCTCTAAAGGGTAAGATAATAAAGTGTCTCTGTGGTAACATTGTGTATCTGATTTGAGATTAGGATATCACTAATATTCCTTTGTTTTTTCTACAGAAAGACATATATTTTACACTCTTTGTTTACAATCTGTTTCTTACTATCAATTGTAGATCGCTGCAATGAAAAATACCCTAAGGGCATCAGATTATATTTGATCTTGGAAGCTAAGCAGGGTCAGCTCTAGTTAGCACTTGAATGGAATAACGCCAATGAATATCAGGTACTACAGGCTATATTTCAGAGGAAGAAACTGGCAAAACCACCTCAAAGTATTCAATCTTGTATTAAATCTGATTATTATTCTCAGCTAGAATAGACCCACTTCTTAGTATAACAATACTTATGCAACTTCCATTGTTTCAGTTGATCAATATAATTGGACCTAAGAATTGGATTCAGGCCCTTTTTTTCCCCAGAAGAACAAGTCATTAAATGTGAAAGTGTAAGGCCCTCAAGTTCAAACACCACACATGTCAGCCACCATGTCAAACCACAAGAATTATATGAACCAGGAACTCATTTTCAAAGAAAATTAAAAATAAATCCTCCCTTACTGACCAAGCACAACAGGTATATATTTTAAGGAAGAAAGGGAGGGAGGAAAGCAGAACGAAACACGCATAAGTGAATTGGCTGATCATGCAACAGATAAGATTGAGTTCAACACAAAGCCATCAAGTATAACAACTCTCTCCTCTTTCAAATTAGCCAAATAAATACAGTATATAACTGATGAATGCTGTGAAAGATGGTTTTGTTGTTATTGTTAGTAGCCTTTAAGTCTTCAACTTACAGTGACCCCATGAATAAGAGACTTTCAAGTCACCTTAACCTCAACAGCCCAGCTGACCCAGGAATGTGGCTTTCTTGGTTGAGTCTATTAATCTGGAATGCAGCCTTCCTCTTTTCTTGTTTTCCTCTATCCTTCCAAGAATGACTATATTTTCTAGTCAGTCCTGTCTTCTCATGGTATGGCCAAAATACAACAGCCTCTGTTTAATCATCTTGGCTTCTAGGGAGAATGCAGGCTTAATTTACTCTAGGAGTCTTTTGAACAGTTCATAGTATCAGCAGAATGTTTCTGTAATACCACATTTCAAATGAGTTGATTTTCTTCACTCTTCAACTTTCATAATCATAGAAATATGAAATATGATGGCATTCATTGAGATAGCTTTACACTTCAGGATCTTGTCCAGTTCCTTCATAGCTGCAATTCTAAGTCCTAGTCTTATGATTTCTTGACCATAGTCTTCACTCTGATTAATTATTGAACCAAGTACTGTACAGACAGTTGCAAAAAAAGGTTTGTTCTAAAGTTGACTTTGTATATAAGTCAGAACAAGTACATTTTAAAATGTAACTCCAGCAAATTTTTTGTAAGTTTTAGGTAGCAAAGGGAAGGATTAACACCCCTATGGTGTTTGTTTTGCTGCCTGTGCTCCTGTTCAGAAGATTTCACCTCACTTTCTATCCCTGTGATATTTAGATTTTGGAAAAATTAGCTTGTTGTAAATGTTAGAAAGCTATAGTGGAGACACCATTTCCCCATGAAAACTCTTTCAGAAGCCAATTTCTCTTCCGAGGGGTAGATTTTTCTCGCTCCTGTTCTTAAATATGAGTTGTTTTTAAGTTGGATGTGTGTAACTCGGGGACTGCCTGCATAGAAAATCTTGAACTATTTCAATATCTGCACCATCTTCTTAAAAGTTATGTAAATCAACTGTGGTCATTATTTCCGTTGTCTTAATACTAACCTGTAGACCTGCTGTTGCACTTTCTTCTTGAATTTTCTGCAATATTCATTCCAAGTCTTTGTTATTTTCTGCTAGTAATACGGTGTCATTTGCACAATATTGATGTTCCTATCTCCAATTTTGATGTCTTCCTCTTCAAAATGAAATCCTGAGATAAACTGCAGCCTTGTTTAACGCCCTTGCCTATTTCTCCATATTCTATTTCTCCGTATTTTGTCCTAACACTGCCTCTTGCTCTAGTGTAGCTTATGCATCAGAATAACCAAAATGTTGAACTATACCAATTTCTTAAAAACCAAACCGTAGTTTTTCATATATAATCTATATAAACAAAGGCTTTGCTAAAAATAATATAGCATTGGTTGTTGTTTTTTAAAAAAATCACATGAACTAATACGGCTATCCATACCATAATGCTACCTTTTGTCCAAAATTAATACCTACCCATTCTAGTGTTAGACTTCTAAGATTTTAGTGTCTCATTGTTAAGCTTCATTTGCTATCCCTGAACTTAAGGAAATCCTATTTTCCCACATTCTTATGAAATCAGAGCACCTTTCAGTCATGATAGGACAAACAGAGAAGTGAGATATATTAACATAAGTGAGTTTGGGTTTATTCACTTTGTTTCTCCAACACAGACTTTGTGATTATATGTAAAGAACTTTGCAAAATAGTTTTGCCTTTTTTTATTATGTGCACAGGTATTAGAAAGCTTAAAAGTGATTAGGCTTTCATTGCATACCTATCTGAGAATACATACACTAGTATTCTTCACATATTTATTCTATGTGCCTCTTAAAAAGAGCAATAATCCCATTGTGTAAAAACTGTCACGCTCAAACAAAACACAAGAGTGTTTGTGCTGACAGATGTGTCAGTATCAAACACTATACTTTAGGCTACACAATATGTACTCAGATCACCTCATGAACTTTTTTGCAACCTACCGATAATAAAAGAATGATTTGACGTTTTAGGCAAACTGTTGGAAGACATTAGTTAATATTTAAACCAGGAGCAGATAAACTATACTACCAGACAAGCTAATGGGACAGAAATGAAATCTGAAAAAGTGGAATGAAGTAACTTCCTTTGACTTGTTTTGAACAACTCTGTCCAGTGACCCATTTTGCAAAGCAGTTTATGAAAACTGAGGACAGACACAAGTTTTACTCAAAAGTAAAGTCCAGCTTCCTTGTCCACCCTACAAAATACATTTCATACAAAAAATTGCAAAATAAAATTTCTATAAATGTTGCTTTCATTTTTTTAGTACCACTGATATATCCCTGCATTGATGGTGTTCGATAAAGTATTGTACTTTTACTGTACTCAATGATGAGGCAATTACCACTATCTATAATTTCTGTAGAGGCCTACATACTTTAGGGAACATATCTTGTCTGATCTTGGAAGCTAAGCAGGGTGAGTCCTGGTTAATACTTCAATGGGAGAAAATAAATGAATGCCAGATACTATAGGTTATACTTCAGAGAAAGGAACTAGCAAAACCATCTCAGAGTATTCCTTGACTAAGAAAACTCTACGTAATCTTGGGTTACCCTGAAAACACACACATATTTCTGCAGATGTACTTCCATTTTATTCATGTTTAACTTGTGGTCTACAAAAACTCCTGGATAATTTCTGCATTTATCACTACCATGCCAGGTGTCATTCATCCTATATTGCAAATTTTTCTGAACTAAACACAAAACTGTATATGTATGTATGCTAAAATCCACTTTATTTGTTTTAGTTCAGTTCTCCAATCTATCAAAATCACCTTTAATCCTGTTCCCGTCATCTATGGTATTACATATCAACTATCTGTTTCATTTGGTGTTGCCTGTGAATTCCACAACCATTTGGGTAACATCATGAAAGTGAGGCCTCTTCTACACTGTCATATAAAATCCAGATTATCTGCTCTGAACTGGATTGCATGGCAGTATAGAAGGGGCTTGAGCCTTCTCAGTGGTAGCTCGGTATCCTCTTAGGCCCCTTCTACAGTGTCATATAATCTGGATTAGCAGAGCAAATTGTCCACAATATCCACTTTGAACTGGATTATATGAGTCTACACTGCCATATAATGCAGTTCAAAGCAGATAACCTGGATTTTATATGGCAGTGTAGAAGGGGCCTAAATTTGGGGGGGGGGGGGGGGGGGGGGAGGCAAAGAAACAATGAATGCCTTCTGAAAACACCAGAAGAAAAATATTCAGATCTGGTATTCCTTGCCCTATTGTTGCTTCCATGGTTATCTTTCTTACACTGATTGCTGAATGTCTGATCCTATCACTTATTTATTACATTTAGTGTTTAAATGTTTATATATTCTAACCCTAATATAACCCACTTAGAAATCTTGCTACATTAAGCAGTGTCCAAATATTGAAACCAATGAATAAAAAATAAATAAAATAGATCAGCATCCTACTAATCTAAGTCAAGTGTAAACGCACCGAACAAGATTAGGGTCAAGACAGATGCCTATAGCATCACAGTAGAGTCCCTTTCAAATCTCTATGACCTTACAAAACACTCTGTTTGGTTCTTGGATTTAAAACCCCACCTGTTGTGGGATCATAGAGGTTACTAGTAAGTGCCTCAACTTCCATGGTCAGGGAAGCCTCTCCCGCACCAGGCCCACATGACAATCACACACAAGATTGCCAAACTGTTCTGAAAAATATACAGACATTGCGCAAACAGCTCAGAAAACAAGTAGTGCCAAACAAAATGTCATGAAGTTCTACTTTCTCTTGCTATCATTGGCATAAAAAAACCCTGTTTACTCCACAGGATAGAATCAGTATTTCCAAAAGCCTCAGTCAAACAATAGCTTAACTAAAAACAACCAAAATGTGATAAAATAACATGCAATCTTTTAAGTTCTCGAGAACTCATCAATCTGGGTTACAAAAAGAAGATGAGAGAAAAACTTGTCTAGATGTTGAGCCCATGGAGAGAGCATTTTAGACCTCAGGACAGCAACTACAGTGACTGAATTAGCTCCAAGCAGTTCAAGTTGTTAGAATCCTTGTTAAGTCTCAAAGTTGCTATATCACATAAGCATTTCTGCAATTTTCATATTACAGATTTTAATTTTACATGAGTCCTGTTTATACTTTAAAAGATCCAGTTTAATATACTTAATGCAACTTAATATACTTCTCTGAGTACTGAATAAAATATGAATTTATGAATAGGGCCGGGCTGTGGCGCAGCTGGCTAGTAACCAGCTGCAATAAATCACTACTGAATGAGAGGTCATGAGTTTGAAGCCCGGGTCGGGTTAAGCCCCCAACCATTAAATAGCCCGGCTTGCTGTTGACCTATGCAGCCCCGAAAGACAGTTGCATCTGTCAAGTAGGGAAATTTAGGTACACTTTATGCGGGAGGCTAATTTAACTAATTTACAACATCATAAAACTGCCAGCAAAACAGGAGGAAAGGAATGAGGAAGTACAGCCACTAGTGGACGGTGAAACAACAGTTCCCCCTGTGGCCGGAATCGTGACGCTGGAAAAAATGTTAAATGCCTCTGTGTCTGTCTATATTGTATGTTGTTTGTCTGTTGGCATTGAATGTTTACAATATATGTGTTCATTGTAATCCGCCCTAAGTCCCCTTCGGGGTGAGAAGGGTGGAATATAAATACTGCAAATAAATAAATAAATAAATAAATAAATTTATTGCATCACAGTTAAGTCGCTTTGACCAATGTTATAAAGACTTAATTGACAGGCCAGATTTACCATATACAACAGGCATGAGCAAACTTCAGCCCTCCAGGTGTTTTGGACTTCAACTCCCAGAAATCCCAGCCAGTTTACCAGCTGTTAGGAATTGTGGGAGTTGAAGTCCAAAACACCTGAAGTGTCAAAGTTTGCCCATGCCTGAAATACACTTAATAATCGATCCCTAAAACCCTAGATTGACTTATTCATGGGTCAATATGGTGCCTTGCCCTGCCATGGCACCCCTTCTGACCTTTTTGAATGCCAAGAAAATCGGGGTGGTGGATGGAATATCGGGGTGGTATTACCCTGCCATGACAGGGAGAGCAAAAGTAATTGCTACTTCTTTTATAGTAGGCTCCCACCAACCTCCCACACTAATGTCTTATCTGTATTGATGTCACGACCCAGGCTACAGAGCACCAATAACCATACGCAGAGGCCAGATTCTATCTAATATCTTTATTAAGGAAATATATAAAGTTAATAAAAGCAAATGTAAAAGTTAGTCCAGAAGCAGACCTTTCAGGAAAGGTCAAAATTAGTCCAAGGAAACAATGTCCAATATGAAATATTAAGGTCCAAAGTTGTAATCCAATAACCGAAACACTCACTTTGCCAGGCAAAGTGAGGGGAGATGACAAGGTCCTTTAGTCCATGAACTTGAGCAAGGCTAGGAAATAACTTGATACTTGAAACAAGGCTTGAATCGTGGAACAAGGTAACGAGGAACAAGAACAAGGTCCGTGGAATAACTTGGTAAAATCCGTGAAACAAGGCAAGGTTTAGTCCTGGGAAACAAGGCAAGGTCCGTAGGTAAACAAAGGCTGGGAAACAGGAGCGAAGGCTGGAAACAAGGACAAGGCTTGAGCAGGAACGAGGCTTGAAACGGAGCGCGCTGTCCAGACACAACTCGCTCCGGAGGCTGACGAATTGACTCCGCGAAGTTACTTCGCGGGTAAAACACCTATATAGAGTCTAACTTTCCCGCCGAAGCAGTTCTCTGGGAACCAGAAACGAAAGCTAAACTCTGAGACCAGATGTTTGACTCCTTAAAGATTCTCACGAAAAGCAGGCTTAATTGGCTACATTCTTAGCTGCTATTCTAGCACTCCTGCGCGAAGCTGCTTCCAAACCCCTCTGTTGTTTACAAAACTCATGGCGAGAGAACACGGGAGATGTAGGCTCAGGGTTTGTTTGACATACTTCTGGGACACAACTTTCTTGCAGGTGCAAGGTTCCCAGATCTGCCTGGGAAAGATCTGGCTGAGAAGATTCCAGTTCTGACTGGGAAGGTAAAAAACCCAAGTTTTCTTCTTCATCAGGCATTACAATGTCATGAGCAGGACTACAAGGCCCATGAGTCATCACACTATCCCCCTCCTCAAGGCCCCTCCCAAACTGGGACTCTCTCCCCGAGGCGCGAGGTCGCGGCTTGGCGGGATAGGTCTGATGAAAGCGACGGGTTAGATCAGGAGCATGGACTGTGGAGGCGTCTTCCCAAGAGCGTTCCTCAGGGCCAAAACCCACCCAGTCAATGAGATATTGCAGGCGGCGGCGGTGAAAGCGAGAATCCAAAATGTCCTGAACCTCGAACTCGTCCTCCCCATCCACCAAAATAGGGACGGGGGCCGGCCGGTCTACATCTGGCCGCACACCATCCGCCGGAAGGAGCAGGGAGCGGTGAAACACTGGGTGAATGCGCATTGAACGCGGAAGTTGGAGTTTGAAAGTCACGGGGTTTAATTGTGCCACCACTGGATAGGGACCAATGAAACGGGCATCTAACTTCCGGCAAGGGCGATGGGAGGGCAAAAAGCGAGTGGACAGAAAAACCCGATCTCCTACCTTGATTTCGGGGCCCGGCTGGCGATGTTTGTCCGTGTGACGTTTATAGTCCTCCTTGGCTTGTTCCAGTTGCTGGAGCAAAAGTTGTTGTACCGCTGTGAGTTCCTGCAGCCATTCTTCTGCTGCGGGAACTTCTGAAGTTTCAATGACAGGGGGAAAGAAACGTGGATGGAAGCCGTAGTTTGCAAAGAACGGCGTTTCTTTTGTAGAAGCCTGGACTCCATTGTTGTAGGCAAACTCCGACAGTGGTAACAGAGAAGCCCAATTGTCCTGTTGGTAGTTTACATAACAGCGAAGGTACTGTTCCAAAGTGGCATTGGTGCGCTCCGTTTGCCCATCCGTTTGGGGATGATGAGCTGAAGATAAACGAGAGTCTATGCCCAATAGTTTTTGTAGTGCCTTCCAGAAACGAGAGGTGAATTGGGATCCACGGTCTGTGACCAAACTCTTGGGCAATCCATGTAGTCTGAAAACATGTTGGAGGAATAAATCTGCAGTCTCTTTGGCCGTGGGAAGGCCTTCACAGGGAATGAAATGGGCTAACTTGGTGAAAAGGTCCACCACCACTAGGATCGTGGTGAATCCACAGGAAGGTGGTAAGTCAGTGATAAAATCCGCAGAAATTATTTCCCATGGGCGAGATGGGGTAGGAAGGGGGTGTAGAAGCCCTGAGGGCTTCTCCCTTCTTATCTTGGAGCGCTGGCATACTGGGCAGGTGTTGACATATTTTTCCACATCTTTGCGGATCTTGGGCCACCAGAAATCTCTTAGGATCAAATGCATGGTTTTAAATAGTCCGAAATGCCCTGCTGGTTTGCAGTCATGACACAGACGAAGTGCTTTTTCCCTGCCCGGTCCGGGTGGGATATAAACATGATTTCTATAGCAAAGCAGTCCATCTTTAAGCGAAAAGGGAAAATGCAGACCTTGACGAAGTTGGTCCTGCGCCCAGGCATCTGCTTGCTGACTAGCCCTGATTTCTTGAGCACAGATGGGTCCTGGAGTAGAGGGAGTTGAATCAATGGGAGTGGATTTGGTGTTCCCCACTGTGAGCGTGGCAAAGTTCTCGGGTTGTAGTAGTTGGGATTCAAAGGTCTCCTTGCGTCCTGCAGCGTATTCCGGTTTACGTGACAGGGCGTCTGCTTGCTTGGTTTGGGCTGGGGTCACATAATGAATCTGGAAGTTGAAACGTTCAAAGAATAAAGCCCAACGTTGCTGCCTCTGATTTAGCTTGCGGGCAGTTCTTAGATGTTCTAGATTCCGATGATCAGTGTGGACTTCAATGGGAAATTTGGCCCCTTCTAGCCAATGTCTCCAAGTTTCAAAAGCTGCCTTTATGGCTAATAGTTCTTTTTCCCAAATGGTATAGTTCCTCTCTGGTGCGGTAAGTTGACGAGAATAATAGGCACAAGGATGAAGGTGATCTCCCACCGGTTGTAGGAGCACAGCCCCAATTGCCACATCAGAGGCGTCCGCTTGCACCACAAAAAGGGTTTCAGGATCTGGATGCTGAAGGATTGGCTGGGATGTGAATAATTTCTTTAGTTGCTGGAACCCTTTCTCTGCTTGATCAGTCCAGCGGAAGGGCTGTTTCCCACGGATGCAGCTGGTGATTGGGTCAGACCAGCGGGCAAAATCTGGAATGAACTTGCGGTAGTAGTTCGCGAACCCCAAGAATCGCTGCACCTCTTTCTTGTTGGTTGGCGCCCGCCATTCCAATACTGCTGAAACTTTTGCCGGGTCCATGGAGAGCCCTAGAGGCGAGATGCGGTACCCCAGGAAATCTACCTCTTGTAGATCAAAAGCGCATTTTTCCAGCTTGGCATAAAGTCCATGATCCCGCAATCGTTGTAACACCATTTTAACGTGGTTCTCATGTTCTGATTGTGATCTAGAAAACACCAAAAAATCGTCCAGGTAGATGATCAAGAACCGATCTAGATAGTCCTGAAAAATGTCATTGACAAAATGCTGAAACGTTGCGGGAGCTCCGCATAATCCATAATTCATAACTCGGGACTCGAATAATCCGAATTTAGTCTGGAAGGCGGTCTTCCACTCGTCCCCTTCTCTGATGCGAACTAGATTATAAGCCCCCCGTAGGTCCAGCTTGGTGTAGACCGTGGCTCCTCGAAGTCGGTCTAATAGATCCGAGATTAAGGGCAGGGGATAGCTGTTCCGCTTAGTGATATTGTTCAATGCTCTGTAGTCCACCACCAAGCGTAATTCCCCTGACTTCTTCTTCACAAACATCACTGGGGAGGCGGCTGGGGATTGAGAGGGTCTGATGAATCCCTTGCGAAGGTTTGTCTCTATGAATTCCCTGAGAGCTTCTTGCTCTGGTTCAGTCAGGGAGTAGAGATGCCCTCGCGGGATCGGGGCCCCCTCCACCAAGTCAATGGCACAGTCATAAGGTCTATGTGGGGGTAATTTCTCGGCTTCTTTTTCATTGAATACATCCCAATACTCGGAGTACTTCTTTGGCAAGGTGATAATGGGCTCGGTGTCTGTGGCATGGCAGACCTTGGCTACGAGGCAATGGTTTTGGCAGTACCTTGAAGCAAACTGCAGTTCTCTGTTGGACCAGGAGATGCTTGGGTCGTGAAGTGTCAGCCATGGAATCCCCAAAATCACAGGGAAATGGGGAACCTCAGTAACAAAGAAGGAAATCTCTTCCATATGTTCCCTTATCCACATCCTGGTGGGTTCCGACCACTGGCTTACGGGGCCCGTCTTGAGAGGACGGCCATCGATGGCTTGCACCACACGGGCATTCTTGAAGTCATGATATTGTAATCCCAGAGAGTCGGCATACTCTCTATCAATGAAATTGTTGGTAGCTCCTGAGTCTATCATGGCGTGGATCATGACGGGTCCCTTTTTTGCTGACCATAAGGTGACCACTAGAAGGAACAGGACCCCGGTTGGCGGCTCTTGAATGGGTTTCTTGACCGGGTTGGCGAGCCTCTCTACGCCCGGTCGTTGGCTTCCCCCGCCGGCTGTGTGCCAGCCGCCTCAGACGCCTTCGTCTCCGTGGAGGACGCCGCCGCAAGACGGGCGGCGGGCTTCCCTTTGGCTGGGCACTCTCTGGCGAAGTGGCCCCCATTCCCGCAATACCAACAGAGATTTAGGCGTTGGCGGCGGGCCTTCTCGGCGGCATCTAATCTGGGACGCACATTGCCCAACTGCATCGGCACCTCCTCGCTCCCTCTGGGGTATGGGGATGGTGGTGGGGGTCTCCACACTGGGCGCGGCTGAACGCTGGCGGGAGCGGGGGGTTTTGCCCCAGCTCTACCGCTCTGGCCTCGTACCCACTGTTTCCTGTTGGCAATCATGACTTCAGCCCGTAAACATTGATCGATGAGTGCCTCAAGCGTTTGGGGAGGATCCACCTTGGAGATTTCCTCCAGCATTTCAATGTTGAGACCCTCCCGAAATTGTCCTCTGAGGGCAACATCGTTCCAGCCGGTGTTGTGGGCCAGCACTCGGAACTCGGCTATGTACTGAGACATGGGTCTGTCTCCTTGGAAGAGGCGGCGGAGTTTGTGCCCGGCTGCCTCCAAATTGTCCTCGATTCCCCAGGTCGCCTTGAGGTGGTCCAAGAAATGTTGCGCTGACCTTAGATGTGGGGAGGCTTGGTCGAACAGAGCCGTCGCCCAGTTAGCCGCTGGCCCGTCTAGGAGACTGTAAATCCACGCCACCTTGATGTCTTCCTGGGGAAACTCGGCATCACGGGCCTCTAGATAAGCTTGACATTGGCGACGGAAAACATGAACCTTAGAAGCTTCTCCAGTAAACTTGGTTGGCAACGCCATGGCCGGAAGACGGATTCCGCGTTCCTTCAAACCCTTTATTTCCCCATCCTGTGCATTGAGCTTATCACGGATCCGGTCCACCTCATCCTTGTCGATGGTGTAGGTAATCGGCTGGCCGCCCGGCACGGTTCCGGTAGACATTCTGGCCTTGGTTAATTGGTGCTTATGGGTGGCGGAGTCAAACTGTCACGACCCAGGCTACAGAGCACCAATAACCATACGCAGAGGCCAGATTCTATCTAATATCTTTATTAAGGAAATATATAAAGTTAATAAAAGCAAATGTAAAAGTTAGTCCAGAAGCAGACCTTTCAGGAAAGGTCAAAATTAGTCCAAGGAAACAATGTCCAATATGAAATATTAAGGTCCAAAGTTGTAATCCAATAACCGAAACACTCACTTTGCCAGGCAAAGTGAGGGGAGATGACAAGGTCCTTTAGTCCATGAACTTGAGCAAGGCTAGGAAATAACTTGATACTTGAAACAAGGCTTGAATCGTGGAACAAGGTAACGAGGAACAAGAACAAGGTCCGTGGAATAACTTGGTAAAATCCGTGAAACAAGGCAAGGTTTAGTCCTGGGAAACAAGGCAAGGTCCGTAGGTAAACAAAGGCTGGGAAACAGGAGCGAAGGCTGGAAACAAGGACAAGGCTTGAGCAGGAACGAGGCTTGAAACGGAGCGCGCTGTCCAGACACAACTCGCTCCGGAGGCTGACGAATTGACTCCGCGAAGTTACTTCGCGGGTAAAACACCTATATAGAGTCTAACTTTCCCGCCGAAGCAGTTCTCTGGGAACCAGAAACGAAAGCTAAACTCTGAGACCAGATGTTTGACTCCTTAAAGATTCTCACGAAAAGCAGGCTTAATTGGCTACATTCTTAGCTGCTATTCTAGCACTCCTGCGCGAAGCTGCTTCCAAACCCCTCTGTTGTTTACAAAACTCATGGCGAGAGAACACGGGAGATGTAGGCTCAGGGTTTGTTTGACATACTTCTGGGACACAACTTTCTTGCAGGTGCAAGGTTCCCAGATCTGCCTGGGAAAGATCTGGCTGAGAAGATTCCAGTTCTGACTGGGAAGGTAAAAAACCCAAGTTTTCTTCTTCATCAGGCATTACAATGTCATGAGCAGGACTACAAGGCCCATGAGTCATCACAATTGACCATGTAGGTTGGTGAGGGGTGGGATCAGCCTGTGGGTGGCAACAAAACACATGTAGGCTGATCTGGATTAACCAGGGGAAAGCGGCTTAATGTGGCTGCACCCTGGAATAAATTAACTGTTTCTTCACTCACCACTTCCACAAGGAGCAGACATCCTCTTGTGGTGCAGGAGCTGGTTCTGACCACTTTCCTACCTCACTAGCTGGCCAACTTGAAAGTAGGCCCCACCCTACTTGGTATCTTCTTTGGAGCTCGTCGACATCAGACACAACTGGTCAAAAGGTCAGAAGTTGTACCATGGCAGAGAGTAGAGGGAGGCAGTGTTTCTTCTAGGTTAGTGGTTTTCATCCTGTGAATCCCCAGATGTTTTGGCCTTCAACTCTCATAAATCCTAACAGCTGGTAAACTGGGTGGAATTTCTGGGAGTTGTAGCTCAAAACACCTGGGGACCCACAGGTTGAGAACCACTGTTCTAGGTTCTGCTGGAATAGACTAAGCTTTCAACTACTGCCACTCTGTTCAGAGGAGGGCCCCGGTAATTTTTTTTAGAAGAGTTAATAGTGTATTTTAACTTTTATCAAAAAAGGAACCATCCCCTTCTCTGAGTTGAGTGGCAAAAGGCCTTTTTGAATGCCTAGGTTTGAAATGGTAGCAGCAGCAGCCGCCGCCAAGGGCAGCTGACCTCTTTATATAGAACTAGCTGTGCCCGGCCACGCGTTGCTGTGGCTTAGTCTGGTGGTGTTGGTCAGTCTACATTAGGTTGTATTGATGCTGTGACCTCCACCCTTCTTTATACTCACATTAGTAGTAGTATTTGAAGTCTGTTACCTTCTTCAATTTTTGTGTTGATTGATAATTGCTTGAGATCCCTGTTGTCTTTGGTTTGTTGTTAATTGTAATGTCTGATTCTGCTGAGTGCGGTTTATATTTTTATTGTGGTACAATAGTCTTTTTTTTTTTGCCTGTGTAGGTGTTTATTATTATTGTTGTTGTAGTGATTATGAAGGTTGGATAAGTTAGATGCTACTGTATTGTTTTTTGGAGGCCCAGTGTAGCACTGACTGGCCTCTCAGCCTCAGTGCCTGGCTGTTTCTTGCCTGTGATGGTGTTGATTCTTATTGTTGTTGTTGTTGTTGTCATTGTTATTATTGTAATTGTTTTTTTGGAGGCCAAGTGTGAATGTAGGGATTGGGGAGGTGGATGAGTTGTGTTGTTAAATTTTGTATTTGTTATAGTCACAATGTGTTGTTGTGAGTTTTGTGGGTCCGGATTGTGGTTTTGTGGTGTAGTTGTGTTGTTACAACTGAGAGGCAAGGCTTTTGTGTTGAGTTGCCAAGTTTTGTATTTCTGGGGCATTTAGTTGTGTGCCAAGTTTTGTATTTCTGGGGCGTTTAGTTGTGTTGTTATAGTCACGATGCATTGTTGTGAGTTTTGTGGGTCCGGATTGTGGTTTTGTGGTGTGGTTGTGTTGTTACAATCGGGAGGGAAGGCTTTTGTGTTGTGTTGCCAAGTTTCGTATTTCTGGGGCATTTAGTTGTGTTGTTATAGTCATGATGCGTTGTTGTGAGTTTTGTGGGTCCGGTGTGGTTTTGTGTTGTGGTTGTGTTCTTACAACTGGGAGGCAAGGCTTTTGCGTTGTTTTGCCAAGTTTTGTATTTCTGGGGCGTTTAGTTGTGTTGTTATAGTCATGATGCATTGTTGTGAGTTTTGTGGGTCCGGATTGTGGTTTTGTGGTGTGGTTGTGTTGTTACAACCGGGAGGCAAGGCTTTTGCGTTGTGTTGTTAAGTTTTGTATTTCTGGGGCGTTTAGTTGTGTGCCAAGTTTCGTATTTCTGGGGCGTTTAGTTGTGTTGTTATAGTCACGATGCGTTATTGTGAGTTTTATGGGTCCGGATTGTGGTTTTGTGGTGTGGTTGTGTTGTTACAACCTGGAGGGAAGGCTTTTGCATTGTGTTGCCAAGTTTCGTATTTCTGGGGTGTTTAGTTGTGTTGTTACAGTCACAATGCGTTGTTGTGAGTTTTGTGGGTCCTGTGTGGTTTTGTGGTGTGGTTGTGTTGTTACAACTGGGAGGCAAGGCTTTTGCATTGTGTTGCCAAGTTTTGTATTTCTGGGGCGTTTAGTTGTGTTGTTATTGCATGATGCGTTGTTGTGAGTTTTGTGGGTCTGGATTGTGGTTTTGTGGTGTGGTTGTGTTGTTGTAACCTGGAGGCAAGCCTTTTGCATTGTGTTGCCAAATTTCGTATTTCTGGGATGTTTAGTTTTGTTGTTATAGTCACTGCGCAAACAACTTTATCATTTTATATATATAGAAGATGGATCTAAGGATCCTCATGTTCGGTCCAAAGTTTTATCATCAACCTATATATATATATATATATATATATATATATATATATATATATTTATTTATTACGGTCGATGACCAGCAACTATCATCAACCTATCCAAAGTTCGTATTAAAGTTGACAATTCTGTCCCTAAGACCTATCTTTGACTTATATATGAGTATATACGATACTGTATATAAGCAGGACATTCACTCTTGTTGTTTTAAATGGAAACCAGAAACCGTGATGGCATTAGTTGAGTAATAATGTTCAGGGAACATACTGATGTTGAAGATGGTAAAAGGTAAACCAGCTAGTTAAGTTTAAATAAAGAAGCTTTTAAAGTTCCCATGCCATGTTTACCCCATTCAAATGATATCCCTGCCTTCTTTACCAGGCTACATGAGTTATTATTGTAAAGCATTTCTATGCTTCATACAGTTTATACAACCTCCTGCTGTGTTCCAAGGGTGTAATGATTTCAAGGCAAGAGCCTGACACTAAGATCACATGGATCATCAGACATGTTTACTTTTAAAATGCAGCCATTTAGATGAAACTCTTTAGTTTAAACAGGCTGCAAGTAGGAACTCTGCAGACTGAACAGCAGTGACAAAGGCATGAGCAAGACAAAAACCAGAAAAACTCGATTATTAAACAACTAAATGAACAGTACCATATGTCATGTCATGATCTTTCCAAGAAAATATAAAATAAGAAAAACAGTGGAAGCAGCAATGAAACATGAATTCAGAAGAATACAAACTATTTCCTTAAGATCAAATTCCACACCTTTCTATGCCATAACTATACTACTACTATTTTTAGATTTTAGTAATGTATAGAACCAGAGTGGTGTAGTGGTTGGAGCATTGGGCTACAACACTGGAAACTAGGAGTTGAATCCCTGCTTAACAAAAGAAATCCACTGGGTGACTTTGGGAAAGTCACATTCTTTCAGCCTCAGAGGAAGGAAAAAGCAAACCCACCTTTGAACAATTCTTGTAAAAAAAATCCTATCTTAGGATCACTGTAAGTCAGAAATGACTTGAAGGCATAAAACAACAATGCAGCAATTGCCAGATGTTTATCTTTCAGCCATTATTTAGAATACATATATGGCATATTTCAACACTATGATTCCTTGGGGATCTCTGTGATAAAAATAGCATCAGCAGTGAGTATGAAGGTAAATAGCATGTTAGCTGAAAAGCTTACCTTTGATGGTCTCCTCAACAACTTCCACAACGCGATCTATTTGCTGAACCTGTTAAGTGGTAGATAAATGTAACTGAATATTCTGAAAATGTTTGGAAGGTTTATAGATAGATAGATAGATAGATAGATAGATAGATAGATAGATAGATAGATAGATAGATAGATAGATATAGAATTCACGTAAAGGAGAAATGTGCTCTTTTATCTGAGTATCTGCATTATGTTTTTGTTGACAGCATACATATGCATTACAATTCTGCTTGAAATGTTTGAAAAACATAGGAAAGGCAGATTGGAGGAAGGAATCAAAATTAGGTGGCAAATACACTTTCCCTAGCATTCATTTAAAGTGAAAGGCAGTATTAACCACTGATTTCAGCATTACAACATGGATAACTGACTGCAAAGAAGCGATGGCCACAGATGTTTATGCCATTTTAGAGACTGATGGTGAGACACATGAATCATAATTAGACTTGATTAATGAAAAAACTTAATTGTACAGTATGCTTATTAGAATATCCTGTTTCTTTGGACTGGGGAGAAGATGCATTCTGTGGGATGGGATAAATAACTCAATTAACAGGGAGAAATGTGGCTGAATATATCATGAAAAAGTCCAGAATAACGGACTGACATTCTGTGTTGTAGTGACAGATTTGTAATCAAGAGTTACAGGTCTGAAACTGTTCCATATTCAGCAACACAATGTCTTCACAATAATGACACTATTGCCACAACCATAAACAAGTCTTCAACCAACCATAGCCAATATCCTACTTCAGATACTTAACTATAAATGCATAGCTAAGTAACATATCCTGGTCCAAGTGCCTCTAGCCCACATTAATAGTTAGCAGACATTCTAAATGTAAGAGCTGAGTTTGGCTGTTAACAGAGGCACAAAAGATGATAACTTGTCCCACCCTCTGCTGTCAATGAGAGAGGCTTCTTCTGATTGTTTCAGCCTTGCTCTTTGACACGACAAGGCTAGAAACACCATCTTCCTTGAACCCAGATCAGGAGCTGAACAGACCTCCTTTGCTCAATATGGCTGCTGGCTGTTAAGGTGGGCTTGGGGGATCCAGACCAGGATATACTGCTCAGATATGCATACATAATTAAGTAGACAATGAATATTCCCAACACCAAGCAGTTATCATTTGTTGGATTCCTTGCTCCCATTCATTCTCCTGGCCTCTTGTGTCGTTGGACTCAGAACTAACTACAAGATCTATTAGATCATTTCCCTACAACACACACACATTGGGATACACTGCTGAAAGAATTCTGTACAAACCAAAATGGCAGCCTTTCATTGCTCTAAAACAGAAACTGTCCTTACTGCTGGGAATGGATTTCTTAATCAAAATTTTGGCTAGACTGCATCCTGGCAGGTACACTCAACACAACTGTTTTTGTACAGAGGGCACCAGCATGACAAAAATTGCACTACCAGAATTATTTATGTCTGTTCTTGGCATATAAGTATATGAAGATCAGGACCGGCCCGAGGAAATTCGAAGGGGTACGCAACTTTTTTTTTGCGCCCCCTCCCCTGCGCCGCAGGAGGTGTGGCCAAGACTGGCCCCGCCCCCCGCGCCCTAAGCCCGCCTCCAACGCCGGCCGGCCACGCCTCCCGCGGCACGGGCGGCATGGGAGGCGGGGCCAGGGTGCGCGGCGCGGGAGGCGGGGCCAAACGTGGCCCCGCCTCCTGCGGGGCGCGCCCTGGCGCAGCCAAGCTGCGGCAGGACTTCTTCCAGGCCGCAGCCTGAAAGAACTCCTGCTGCAGTGGGCGCGCGCCGTGGGAGGCATGGCTGGTCCTGCCTCCCGCGGGGTGCGCCCTGGCGTAGCCAAGCTGCAGCAGGATTTCTTCCAGGCCGCAGCCTGAAAGGACTCCCGCTGCAGCGGGCGCGCACCATGGGAGGCGTGGCCGGTCCCGCCAGAGCTGGCCACGCCTCCACGTCACATGGCCCCGCCTCCGCCAGGTGTGGCCCCGCCTCCCAGGGGTTCAATAGCGCCCCTGGGAAGGTGGCGCCCAACGCGGGGGCGTGGCCAGCGTGCCGTGTTGGGCCGGGCCTGATGAAGATTCTAGAAATGAATTGGCATGTATGTTTGTCTGATTTGCAGGCACACATGGCCATACTAGTCCTTTCAACATTACATTGCTTCCTCTTCCTCCTCCAGAATAGTATGCATGCATTCATGAACTTTTCCAAGCTTTTAGGGTTAGCGAGTATAGATAAAAGACTTTGTTTCTCTACAGCATTGTCTTGACTATAAAGGCAAGCTATGTGGTTCAGTTAGTTGTGAAATGTATCATAAAAATAACTCAAGAATATTCTGCAACGTCATCAAAATTTTAGCAGAAATCATATTGAAGGGAACATACATAACTCTGCATTTTGAAGTTCATAGCAATATTGCCAGCTTTATGGAACCTAGTGAAGTAGGGCAGAATATAATTATAGAAAGCTGGTTTAAGCAAAGCTGCACATTTTTGACCAAGAAGATTAAAAAAAATCCTAAAACTTCTGATCGTTTTTTAAAATGAAACTCTGAAAGTTCCATAAATGATAACTTTCTTACCCCAATAATGCTCAGGCCTTGCAGATAGTCTTGTCGAGGCTGGGCTTGAGGGACACATCCAGCTAGAACAACTTTCTTTTTTCCCTCTTGTGCTTTCCTAAAAAAGAATTTTAATAGAAATATGATTGTCTTTGAAAGATACGGCAAGTATACAGTATATGGAATGTTTATTATTTAGTACAGCAGTATAAAGTAGCATCACTTTTGTCACCCTATATCACAACGGTTAAAAATCGCAATGGACTAACAATGGAGCATGAATACATTTAAAAATGATTCTAAACTCCACTCAATGATTTTTTTTCTTGTACAATGGTTGCAACATCACAACCATTTTTAATCTCTGGTCATAACAAAAGTATGTTGGTGAACATTCTTAAAAAGTAATCCAATATGATGAAATTGCTATTGTAATGAAATTCGTACAGGTGTAGCTGGTGTACACCAAACAACATATATCTATGAGCAGCCAAAGGCATACAATATTTGTACCAATTCAAATGATATTTCAAAATGATTTCCAAGGCTGTATCTTGCCCTATGAACCCACCACAGAGACTAGATTATAAAGGTTTGGATGCTATATACTAGAGCAAGCCACTGACAAACAAAACATTTAGAAGAAATTGTACCACTGTACCTGAAACAGCAGAAGTGAGAGCAATGTACCTTTCATTTTCCCCAAAACATGAAGACAGTCTGTCACAAATTTTAGGTAACTTGATGTAGTAAAGACAGTAAGGTAAAGCTATTTTACCTTACCTATTTTACCTTCACAGACTATGAAATCATAGTCTAGCAGCCATAGGTGTCTATATCCTATGGTATGAATGTGCATAGTTATCCCCCTGCAACCCAAATCTGATAATGTGTCAAGGGTAAAACTCACTGCACAGCAGAATAACTGACATATTAAAAGGTATATGTTAATGTGTTTCAGTAACTGTCATCTCCTCAAATCTTTCATGAAAAACAGCTAGGGATGACTGACATTATTATATAACATAGTGCATAGCAAGTGTAAGCTTAATCAACCTTTAATTGAAAATTCTTTCTACAGACCTACATGTAGTTTTTAGATTTTACTTTACACTGTACATGAGATGAACCACATTTGTAATTATGTTTTTCCTCTGGATATCAGCAAGCATTCAAGACTTCTTTCTTCTTAATCTGTCTAATGAGCTCTGTTGAATTCAACAAGACTGTAAGATTATTCTTTCTTTAGAAAACTAGTTACAGCTTGAATGTTACCACAAATACCTTTAACCTTCAAAAACCTTAATTCTAGCCCACATGTAATTCAAGTAGCATAAATAAATAGATCTCCATTTTCAGAATCTTTGGTATTTTGCAATTAAATGGATTTACCTTGGATTTTCAGTTTAATTGGTTCCTTCAGAAATGCACTTTGCTTTAAAAGTGATCAACAAAATCTGGCTATATAGATGTTTAGTTTAGACCAATTTTCTATTTAAAATCATGATATGCCAGAAAATACAAATATTTTCCTTTTAAAAAAAGCATAACACGCTATTTTAATGCTTGCATACAACCTTTGCTTGCAGGGCCATAACCAAAAAACAACAACAATTCAGTCTACTACAGCAGAAGAGGATAGGCTGACTGGGATAGGGGACATTTATAATTTATAACAGATCCTCACTTTCTGAAGACCTTTCCAAAGAAGGTCAGGTTGACTTAATCTCCAGTGAGCCTCTGATAGGGAAACAGGACTTCATTGTTCCATATGGCTGTTGGTGCCCATTGTGCTTTGCTACTGGTTATTGATTATTGTTGAGTTTATGTTTTATGATGTTTTATGTTTTTATGTGCTTAATTCATATGTACTGCAATGTATTTTATGGTGATATATTTTAATGTTGTTTTACTAGGCTTGGTCCCCATGTAAGCTGCCCCGAGTCCCTTTGGGGAGATGGGGTGGGATATAAGAATAAAGTTGTTGTTATTTTTATTATTGGTCTTAAAATACAGTGTTACGTTTGGGACCTGTATTAACTATGTATTTTGGAAATTGGTATGTTTTTAAAATACTGCTTCATCTGTTTTTATTTCGTGGGTGCTAATTGCTCCTAAAAAATAATATAGTGGAGAAAATGGAAATCATTGATGCAGTTGAAGTCTTTGGATTGGTCAGCATTATGCGAGCACAGAAGGATGACCCCATAACAAAGTGTCTCCCATGTGCAATGTAATACGAGGAACTTCAGGCACTGCTGTCAAATCTAGCCATGTTGGGATAACAATCTAGCTGTCTGATGGCTCATCTACACAGGCATTAAACCCCAGATTCACCCTGAATTGGCTCCTAGCTGTCTTCCGGTAAATATGGAGGATTAAACCAGGCTTAAGAATCTTTGTCCTGCTTTAATAAAAACTGGGGACACTCAGGAGTTTGCTTGAAACTCTGGCATATTCTGTATGTTGAAGAAAGAGTGGATAGCTGGATTGGGTTCAGTTCACACGGTATTCCACAGTCATCATTTTTCCCTGTGTTGTTAAAGTGATCAGTAATGCCCAAGTTGCTGGTGTCATTGTTCTCAGGCAGCTGCTGAGAATCATAGAATCATAGAATAGTAGAGTTGGAGGAGACCTCATGGGCCATCCAGTCCAACCCCCTGCCAAGAAGAAGGAGCTCTATATGAATTCGTGACCATTGTGGGTGCTTCATTCTGATCAGGTTCCTCCTCTTCCTGGTCATGTGGGGACCCAATTCAGCTGTTTACTCTTTTGTAGATGTCAGAAGCTGGTGTCCATAATGGCTAGGAGCTCACATGGAGCTCTACAGCCAGCTTGGAGTGGCAACAACATGGAAGGTGGGGTGACAGTCCAGCAGAGCTGATGCCATCTCAGTCTGGCTGGACCTATAGACTCTAACCCAGGCATGGGCAAACCATGGACCTCCAGGTGTTTTGGACTTCAACTCCCACAATTTCTAACAGTCTACAGCTGTTAGGAATGGTGGGAGGTAAAGTCTAAAACACCTGGAAAGCCGAAGTTTGCCCATGCCTACTCTAACCCACCATCACAATGAATTCAGGAGAGTGCCTGTATCTATCTCTGGGACCAATCCAGAGCATTTCTGCTCTGGTCTGGCCCCAGATTAACCAGGCAGTGTAGACATGGATTGAGTTTCTTCAGATAACCACACCTCTGCTCCTGTAATACTAATATTTGGTGGGTTTGCAGCTTTTCTCTTCTTTGGTAAAGGACATCAAGTCTCTCCAGAAGAAAATTTGCTTTCATAGTTATAAATATGGCATTTGGCATTACTCGATTGCAGCACTACCTCCAGAAGGCCTGTACAAAATAGTAAAAAAATATTGTGGACAAACTTCAGTTGCCAAGATATATATTGCAAGTTCACTAGAGGTGAAGAGTACCCTTCAAGCAAAGCAGAGTTTGCCTGAAAAATATGGAGTGATAGTTTCAGAAGGCTGTGGTCTGTAATTCACAGTGGGCTGGTATAGGGAAGGGGAAACATTCTCTCATATAAATCTTCTTGATCTCGGCACTAGAAGTTTAGGCCTCATAAAGAAACTGTTATTTTGCAGAGATCAGCTGAAACAGCACTCTAAGTTTGTTAGTTTTGTAAGCCCCCTCCACTGCCTCTACATTTCATCAAGAAATATTGGTATGTTTTATATTACCACTGCCTCCTTTCCCCCCAAACTCTTAACCTCATCCCCAAAACTTTGAAACTACTGTTTGAACATCCTAATCTACAGTTCCAGTCCTGCACCTAATGTATAGCTTCATTTGAACATCTTTGACTCACAAACTGCAGCTCCCATACTCATTTTTCTTGACTTTCATGTCCTAAAGAGATACCTATATCTTTTCATGTGAAATCAAATCTCCTGAAAGTGCATTTATTTCATATCTCAAGCCATTACTCAAAACATTAATCACACGGATTAAGCCATGTCTTGTTGCAGATAGCTACATGCTGCTGCTTCCTGTAACATCTACAGTTGGTTTGTCTGAGTATGGCATTGTTTACCATGCCCTTTAAAAATATTCTGTGGTCTAATATGAAAGGCAGCTGGATTTTAGCTGTGAGCACAATCTTCCTGTTCATTCCCCTCCAGTACCAAACTGTAAACTACAAAGAAGAATACTAAACAGTCAGAATACCAACAAGCAATTTAGAATGCTTGAATTCAGAAGAACATTTACATAACTGAAGTATTCTTTCTTAGTTGAAATTATGGGCAGAAAAGTTCAATTTCTAAAGGGAAATATTATTTTGAGTTCCTATTTAATTTCCCAGTTTTAATTTTCTTGTAAATTCCTTCCCCTCCTCCCCCCCCCCCCCCCCCCCTTAGTACAGGGGCATCAAACTCATTTTCACTGAGAGCCACATCAGCCTTATGGTTGCCTTCAAAGGTCAATTTGTAATTATAAGACTGTACAAATGTAACTATGTTGCTCTGGTATTGAAAGCCTAAAATACCTCCCACATGAAAGCAGTCACCCACTGATTACCTCATGGACCCCATTATCCTCAGACCCTCTGTGAAATCCCCTTCCTAATTTGTGCCCCAGAGTGAGGTCCACTGTATTCCAGCTCAGCTAGGAGGAAAATAGACTGGATATGGACACACTTGTTAAAGCATTCACCCCCAGCCCCAGTCCCAGCCCATTAGGGGACAGGCTGCTGGAGGGCAAGAATGGAGAGGTCCCCACCAGGCCTCGCAGGCCACATAAAAAAACATGGCTGGCCAGACTTGCCCCATGGGCCTTGAGTTTGAAACATGTGCCTTAGAATAATCCCCAACTATTTCTATGCTTACGTTAGTGTTGATACAGAAATAATGAGCTCTTCTATTGTTGCTGATTCAAGATTCTAGCAGGGGAAAGCCCTAAGAGCAGAGAGTAAGCATAACATTCATGAAACACTATAGGAGGCAACAGCAGAAATCCGACTTGAAACAGAGAACCTGCCCACTTCTGTATTTCTCGCAAACTTTACAACAGATCTGCACTAAATATTAAAAGAAATCTCAACAAACATGAAAACTAAATCCAAGGAGCACAATCAACTCCTGATGTGACCTTGGCTGTGATACACACAATATTGCAAGATGGGATTATGGTCCTACTGTAGCCCACTCCTGAACACTTGACTGCTGCACACGACAAGAGTGTGGTTACTGAGACTGGAGCAAGCGAGGGAAAGAGAAATAAAGGCCCGATTAAAGATTACATTGATCAACAGAAACTGAGGTACACCAAGGCCAGAGACCTTTACAGTGATCATTTGTTCAGACTGATGAGACCAGTCCAATGTTCAGGGCTTTGGACACCCTGGATTGCCCTGTATGGCTAGCTCAGCTAAGACTGAGGTCAAGGTGGTACATGGCAATGCTGTGGTGTAAGAAGACAGGTGCTGGTGCCCCATGTGGAGAACCTTCTCCAGAGCTTCACATCAACAAGAGTGTGGAGAATGGGAGTCTATACATGCCTTCCAGACCGTACTTTCCTTCTACTCAAAAGACAGAGAAAGAAAGAGAAGAAGAAATATGTGCACAAAGTTTTCATTCCCCAAGCATCATACCACACTGCTTGCATGCGCATGTGAAGAAGCAGTTGGCAGTTTACCATTTTAATGACATGTTTGTCTTGTTTTCCTTTTCTCTGTAAATGTCAGGTATTTTTATTTCACAAAATTAAAATTAACACATTTTTAATTACGTAAAATCGAATACAAAAAAGAGGAAAGGGAGAAGAGAGAAAGAGAATAATGGGAAAAAATAAAAAATAAAAGAAGAAAAAACACATACTTTTTCTTTCTGTGTGTTTTTCAAGTAATTTCTGATTTATGACAATTTTAAGGTGAACCTATTATGTTTTTTTCTCAAGTTTTGTTCTGATGGGGGTTTACCTCTACCTTTCTCTGAGCATGAGAGATTGTGACTTGCCTAAGACGATCTAGTGGGTTTCCATAGCTGTGTGGGGATTCCAAGATGATAATCCAGCACTTCATCAACTACACTACACTACATGGCAATAGCAGGTGTATATGTATATGCTCTCTCACACACACATACACAAGAAGTCATCATCTAGCAACAGTTGAGCTAATAGTCCCTGTAGTTGTTTTAAATGAGTAGCCCCCTGAGATGTTATTGTAAAGCACTTATGAAGTCTAACCAGGCCTTAGAAGTAGACTCAACAGTAGAGACACGTGTGCTACAAATATATACTCACAGGCATTTGATTTTTTAAAAGGAGTAATAATGGTTCTCCAAAAAAGATGTATTTCTGCCTACTGCTACTAGAATAAGAGAAAACATTGATCATACTGAGAAAACCCTATAACATTGTATAGATAGAAACTGTATCTTCAACAAAACACAAATACATATTTAATGATTGCATTACTCTTCTAACCTGCTCAGTACAGCACTTGAGTCAGAAGAAAGCCATTTCAAGCTGGCTAGAAAAGATGACTACATTTTGCATATACGGCAAGCTCTTCACATTCACAGGGGTTAGGGCATTGGACCACTGCGAAAAAGGAAAAACTGCAAATACAGGCAATCCCTGAGTTACAAACATCCAACTTACAAACAACTCATAGTTAAGAACAGGAGTGAGACAACATGAAGTGAGATAAATCTACCCATAGGAAAGGAAATTCACTCCTGAAAGAGTTATCATGGGAAAAGGTGTCTCCAAGGAAGCTTTATCACTAATCCTTATTTCCACAAGATGCCAAATTTTCCAAAATTCAATTATCACAGGGACAGAAAGTGAGGTGAAATTTTCTGAACAGGGGCACAGACAGCAAAACAAACATCACAGGGGTGTTAACCCCTCCCTGTGCTATCCAAAGGCTCCCCCCTCCACTCTATATATACACACATAGATATATGCAGGTCCTCCCGAGTGATTCTATCATCAAATTCTACTGGATGTTGCCTATATTGTGGTGAAGGGCCAACAAATGGCTAGAGAGAAAACATTTTTGGACATGTGTAGGGCAGCAGCAATGGTAGTAGCAAATACAGCAATCCATGAATAATCAAATTTGTGAATGCTTTTACAACAAAGATGGATGGATAATTGTATTATCTTCTCTGTACAAGCTTTTTGTTAAGTTGTGTATATTGTGCTGCCACTCTGTGTTTCATGTTTAATTTAACCCTATTTTAATTAGGATAGAAATCAATCAATCCATTTGAAAATTACCAAGTACCTGCTGATCAAGGTAAAGAAATCACACTGCTTAACCTGACGATCAAACTGACTGACTGTATCTTTCATTTCTTTTTAAAAGAGCTGTCTTTAAAGAGACATTCCCTTTTCAAAGACTGTGCCTGCTATGATAGATTCACATAATCTAAATACAAACATTTTCTTCCATTTTTAAGTATGCAAACTGATATGAATTTAATTAAATAGTTAAAAACATATGATTGATGGATGAAAAATCCAATGTCTTATCAATTTAAAATCTACCCATTGCATTTTGCAAGGACCACAGATTCTTTCCAGCATTAAAGGTAATCTAGTAAAAACAATCCAAAAGCTATTTTGTGTGCAATGATTATCCATTATTGAAAAAGTTAGGTCTATAATATAATTTTAAAAAAAAACACACAAGGAAATGCTAGCTCACCAGTAAACGAAAACGTTCGTTAACAGAAACTTCGCAGAACAATATTGCCATCTGCTGACCATTCGTGAAACAAAAATACATTACAGTTTAATGAAATACTAGAAGAAAATGAAAGTTTACAGTTGTCCTTGATTCCAAATTAATTCCAACATAACCTTGTATAGCAGTGGTTCTCAACTTTCCTAATGCCACGACCCCTGAATACCTCAGGTTGGGTTGACCCCCAACCATAAAATTATTTTCGTTGCTACGCCATAACTGTCATTTTGTTATTATTATTAATCGTAATGTAAATGTCTGATATGCAGGATGTATTTTCATTCACTGGATCACATTTGGCACAAATACCCGATACGCCCAAAATTGAATACTGGTGGGGGTTGGGGGTGATTTTGTCATTTGGGAGTTGTAATTGCTAGGATTTATAGTTCACCTACAATAAAAAAGCATTCTGAACTGCACCAATGATGGAATTGAACCAAACTTGGCACACAGAAATCCTATGACTAACAGAAAATACAGGATGGTGGGCACTGACCTTGAGTTTTGGAGTTGTAGTTCACCTACATCCAGAGAGCACTGTGGACTCAAACAATGATGGATCTGGTCCAAACTTGGAACAAATATTCAATATGCCCAAATCTGAACACTGGTAGAGTTTGGGGAAAACAGACCTTGACATTTGGGAGTTGTAGTTACTGGGATTTATTGTTCACCTACAATCAAAGAGCCTCTTAAACCCCACCAATTATAGAATTGGGCCAAACTTCCCGCACAGAAGCTTCATGACCAACAGAAAATACTGGTCTTTTGTGACCCCTCTGACACTCCCCTTGTGACCCCCCCCAGGGGTCCCGACCCTCAGGTTGAGAAACGCTGTTATATAGGATTTGCTGTTCTTGCCGAAATTTTCCAAAAAAATAAGTTGTTCACATATTTCTTGGAAAAGGATCGGACCCCTTTCACTGATGAGACTGAACACTGAAAATGAGATATTAATAGTTGTTGTACAAGCAGACAATGATGGCTGGTTGTGTTTACATTTCAAGTCAAGTGAGCTAATGAAGGATCAATAAGAGCAGCCAAATGTCAAAATCTCACTAAAATGAGGAAAGATCTCCTGTTTAGAGGGTTAACATTTTAATACAAGATCTCCTGTTTAGAGGGTTAACATTTTCACATCAGAAGACATGCAAACACACTGTGGGATGACTGACTGCAGGAGATCATTGTACCACTATCGTTTCTGTGTGATGGAGGCTGAGAAAATATTTGTGTGGAAAGAGTAGACTATTGTTGCCAGATTTTCAAAATCTGGGCAAATATGGGACAGTTGAAATTCATGACCTGCAAGGTTGACAACCAGGAAATAATTACAGTAGACTCTCAGTTAACTGGCACCCATGAGGACTGTAGATGCTAGATAAATTTAGTTTCTGGTGCTAGAGGATTACTATTATAAATAGGCTTAATTAATACTATACCTCATTCTGTACCATACCATAAACTCTGTATTGACTTGACATTAATTTTGAAATATAGCATTTAAAAGCTAATAA
The DNA here is from genome assembly GCF_035594765.1 of Anolis carolinensis. Classification (NCBI taxonomy): domain Eukaryota; kingdom Metazoa; phylum Chordata; class Lepidosauria; order Squamata; family Anolidae; genus Anolis; species Anolis carolinensis. The sequence continues at coordinate 76,337,208 of NC_085844.1, forward strand.
AGACAAAGACAAACTTAATGTAACACAGTTTTTCTGTATTATAAAAAGAGGTTTGTGAATGTAGTATTATATTTTCCATTTTTTTTGCTAGTTGCTTTAGAGTTCCCATTGCTTGAGTTCTGATTAACTGAGTCTACTGTATTAACAAGTTTTTCCCTGACGTTAAGTCTAGTTGTGTCTGACTCTGGGGGTTGGTGCTCATCTCAATTTCTAAGCCAAAGAGCCAGCGTTGTCCATAGACATCTCCAAGGTCACGTGGCCAGCATGACTGCATGGAGCGCTGTTACCTTCCTGCCGGAGTGATACCTATTGATCTACTCACATTTGCATGTTTTCGAACTTCTAGGTTGGCAGAAGCTGGGGCTAACAGAGGAAGCTCACGCCCGCTCTCCGGATTTGAATCGCCAACCTTTTAGTCAGCAAGTTCAGCAGCTCAGAGGTTTAACCCACTGTGCCACCGAGGCCTAAAGATCAAATGAAATTATTAATTTCAATACCTCTAGCCAAGTAAAATTGTCCCTGTCTTTACATTGTATGATGCATGTATTTCTGTCTTTGTGCAGGACCAACACCCCAAACTATAAAATGTTTTAAGCATCTTGATTAGTTCATATAAAAGGAAAAGCTGTGCAATCCTCGAATAAGAGAATCTTTTATAACAAGACACATCTGACAACCTCAGAATGAGGGAGTGTACCTTGTGTGCATGTATGTATCTTGCAAAGGGATTTAATTTAACATATGACCGTCAGGCCACTTTTGTATCGTCTAACACCTTCTTCTTTAAAGACCATTATACCTAACAAAATACATTTGACAGAACCTGGATCTCAAGGGAAGTTACTTTTCTGTTGCTAATGGAGTTGAAGTTTTATTACTGGTCTTTTATTGCCCTTTGTCCCTGGTCTCACATGGCCAATTAGTGGAGTGGCCTTTGCCTGCATTGAGATGCCTCCAGGACACTGAACTATAAGAGAGGCATTGGATAAAAGATGTGACTAACTAACGTTCTTCTTTTTCTGCATGGTTTTAAAAACATCTTTTGCCTGATGAAGGAGCCAGTGAAGCTTCAGTGTGCTTTGGACATTTTGGTTGACCAACAAAATTATCACTCTTTTGTGGCTTTTGTTGTATGTTGCTGCATGGCCACAGCACAACTGCCACTAAATATGTTTCATTTTCTATTTCTGTGTGTATCTTCAAGTAGCCTGGTTACTTAAAGCAACCTCATGAATTTCACGCCATTTTCTTAGGCAAGAATACCGAGAGTATGTTTTGTCAGTTTCTTCTTCTAATTAAAATATAGCTGACAATATCTAGTATTCATTATTGCTCTCCCATCCACATACTAACCAGGGCTGACTTTTCTTGGCTTCCAAGATAAGACAGGATCTGATACTTTTAGGTTATTTAGGCCCCCTTAAACCCTTTTAGGCATATGTATTTCTCTTACTAGTTTTAAAACCTTAAGCTCTCCTCATATCACAATCTATACATTTTCTGGTTGAGGCAGGTAAAGACTATAATATGAAACATAAACATGTGTTGTCTGAGGGCAGAGGATGCCCCCCAGGCAAGAGACAAACCTTTTTTCCAATACTAATTAGGGTGATTAACTGAAACATTAACGCTGGCTTCCAACTGACAAAGGACTCTTGTCACACCCTGGACTCTCCAGAGATATATATTTTTTCCTTCCTTGCCCAGTTTATCCATGCCTCACAGCCTCTGAGGATGCCTGCCATAGATGTGGGCGAAACATCAGGAGAGAATACTTCTGGAACATGGCCACACAGCCCAAAAGACATACACCAAACATAAACATGTTCATGTTCCTTATCAAGTCATAAGAGTTAAATAATTGCAAGATACAAAGAAACTGCTTCCTTTAAAAAAATACTTCAAATTAACAAGCACTGGGTTTCATTGTAGGTACAAATGCTGTCTATATCTAATTGCTGAAGACAACTGTGAATCAGTTACGTGAAGTTTGCATGTGTTTTGCCTTTCCATCTAGCAGTTCATTCAATGGCTCTATATGCTTACTTGGATTACCAAATAGATAAGACCACTGGATTTCAACAGTCAAAGGAATAGTTATTTTAACCAGATCATCAAATTTTACTATTATATTGTATACTATTCAGTATAGGAAATGTTGTGGTTTGTGCAAAGCACATCAACATGTGATGTTTTATTATTACCAACTCAAATGTTTGATAAAGTGTTAGATCTACAATTATCCATATTTTAAATTTAATTTAAGATCTCTAAAAATGACTAGGGATTCCAAAATGAAGTGTTGCAATGCTATTTGATGTAATTTCAGACATAAAACTGTAACAGATAATTCAACTTAATGAAGAAATACATCACCAAAATACATTTTTCAACTACTCAAGACCACCATGAAATGCAATATTCATCTGAAATCTCTACCAACAATCCACCTTGTGAAGGATGTCAGATCCAAAACTCCTTATATGGAACATTGTTATTGTTGTTATGATTATTATATTCCTTCTATACTGAAATTGAAAGAACCAAAACTTGGAAAGTATAGACAATGAAACAGATTTGACACAAGAAAATCCACAGTGCTGTCATGATCATATTAAATATTATAATGTCTTCATCAGCATTACAGTTCTTCATCAGCTTATGTCTCCTATATTAACATAATTTTGCAGATGCTTTTTGTTAAACTAGCAAGGGAACAAAGACCAAAGCAGCAAAGTCAAAGTACATTAAACAAAGAAGGCACTGCAAAGTTTTTAGAGACAAACATGGTGTTGACATCCCATAATATATCCAAAAGTTAGTTCCAAGTAAAAGATAACAAAGGTTGTCTAGGTGATGCAAAGTTGTTACTAAAGACCTGGAGAGCAGGTGGAAAAACTGCATCAGGAAGTAAGTTAACAGCTCTGGAAAATGGCCAGGCTTTAATCACTGAAGATTTTAATTACTCAAATGGACTGGTAGATCTCCTTATACAAAAATAAAAAAGACATTCCTGGAAGTAATACCAAGATTACTTGCAACATTTATTCACAAAATATACATTCAAGACAGTACTGAACCAAAAAGAAATGAGTTAATTAAAGTAAATGACGCATGACAATCATTTTTTGTCAATGCATAAGGCAAAGAAGGGGAAAGATATACATGACAAAAATCCATTCTAAAAACTCCAGAAGCAGTGATGTAAATATTATGTATGAGTGTTTGGTGGAAATCCTTCAGGAAGTAAAGAAAGAAATCAGCAGGTACTTAAGGCCAGAGTTCATGCTACGAAAATTCGGGTCCCCTCCCCCACAAAAAAACTCACTGCCTCTTTGACTTTGCCCTAGAAAAAAAATGGCATGTCCAAATCTGTTTATGCCAGTAAACATTTATTCTGCTTAAAACACAAATGATAGTACTTTGGAGAGAAATTCTTGTTATTACTGATAGCAATACATACACCCTTGTTATCACCAGCAATTGAAGCTATGACCACTGAAGCAGTACAGGCCAAAGATAATAACATTGGGAAATTTCAGCTTGTAACACAAAAGCGAGGGAACAATAAACATTATGGCCAACTTCCATGCATAGGCTCTGATTCTCAGCAATCTGACAGCTCTATAACACTGCTTTTTAAACTGTGGGTCTTGGCCCCAAATGGGGTCCCCTGAGCTCATTATTGGGCTCATGAAAAAGTGAATGTTTTCTGAATGACACCTAATGCATGTTTTAGACATTTACACAAAACTGTTGTGGAGTGTTTACAGTGGACTCTGGAGATGCTTCAGCTGTACTTTAGAAAAAAGTAAAATCAGCCTGTTTGGAAAGGCTTGCCAATGTTGGTTCGTTATCGGTAAATGTTTGATTTTTATTCCTATTTTATTCCTGTATACCTGAGGTCATGTATACATTTCTTGGGCCGAAAGGGATCTCAAGTGGAACGGTTTAAGAAGCCCTGCTCTATAACAGCAATTGTAACACGAGGAATTAGGGGTACATGAGGGCTTCATCTCAGTTCCACTGTGTAATACGGGTATAGGCAAACTTCGACCCTCCAGGTGTTTTGGACTTCAACTCCCATAATTCCTAACACCCTACTGGCTGTTAGGAATTATTGGGAGTTGAAGTCCAAAACACCCATAGGGCCAAAGTTCGCCCATACCTGGTGGAATAGCCCTAACCCAGTTCGACCCTTTCACTGCCACACACACTTGTTTTAATCCAAACTAAAATCAATTTGAAAATCACATGGGATCTGACTAGTGCTAGTAGGTATTTCTACTGTGTATTTATCCACCATATTTGGTCATGTCTAGGGTTTCATTTAGGTGCATAGTCACATATTTGCTTAAACAAATAGCCTTTGTTTCCCTTCATGATTGCCTACCCGTGCTTCCATGAAATGAAGCCAGTAGAGAAGGGGAAGTGAAATGCTGACCTGAAAATGTGTGAAGTGAATTAAAAGACAAGGGTGCTGCCAGTGCACTTTTCAAACAGAGATAGTTAGTAACAAAATTCGAATAGTGATTGCACAAACCACTGCAGTTGATCAGCCCAGATAGACCATTATGCTTGTTTATTTGTTTAATGTGATCAATGTACATGACCAGATGTCCCAACAGCTCATCACAAGACAGACTAGGTTAAATAGCTGTTGGTTGAATCTTGGATCCTCAGTCTGGGCAACCTGCTGCTATAACACTATGTAACATGATTTTTGTTCCTGGGTCATAAATATCATTTCCTAATTGGAAAAAAAGTTTATTAAACTGCAAAAACTTTTTTGTGGGATATCCAGCAGCACATTTGCTATAGTTTTTCAATGAATATCTCATAGAGTCTTCACCAATTCAACATAGTTTATGGCAGCTACAAACACAAAGTTTCTGGACTATAACAACTACTTTCAAAGTAAATAAGGTAGTAAAGGTTTTCCCCTGACATTAAGTCTAATCCGACTCTGGGGGTTGGAGCTCATCTTCATTTCTAAGCCGAAGAGCCGGCATTGTCCGTAGACACCAAGGTCATGTGGCTGGCATGACTGCATGGAGTGCCCTTGCCTTCCTGCCGGAGCCATACCTATTGATCTACTGACAATTGCGTGTTTTCGAACTGCTAGGTTGGGAGAAGTTGGTACTAACAGCGGGAGCTCACTCCGCGCCCTGGATATGAACCGCCGATCTTTCAGTCAGCAAGTTCAGCGGCTTAGCGGTTTAACCAGCTGTGCCACTGGGTTAAAAGTACTGCACAATTAAACAGGAAATAACACTTTCAAATCAGGAACATTATTTTCAAATTCTGTTACATAGTGTTATAATTATCCAATCTCAAATATGGTGTCCCTCCTTATCGCAGCCTCTCTCATGCACTCAGCTACCATCTCTCAATACCTGACCATCTATTTGATATTCCTGCCATTGACTTTCTAACTACTGCATCAGATCCTGACCTCTGTCTAGACCAGGCATGGGCAAACTTTTTTGCCTTGGGAATGCATTATGGACTCTAGACTGATTGAATGCCTACTTTCAAAGTCCTGAACCATGTACTCTACTTTGACCTAGATTACATATTCATGTATATCTTTTCCAAGCTACTGCTTACAGACCTTCATCCTCCAGGGTCCTGATACTGAGAATAAACTGCGGTCAAAGATTGGATTATCTCACACACAATTCCAATAACAGCTTTTGTGCATTCAAATAGACTTTGTTTTGAATCTTCTTTCTGGCAGTGGTCCATTTTGCCAGGAAAAGGGGAAGCTCAAGCATGCTTTCAGTACACTTAAGGGAGTCACCAAGACAAGAGGTTCAAGCCAGTATTCAGACATATTAGGCAAAAGGTTAGCACGCTCTTGAGTTTTCTCAAAATCACCAGAGAATGCTGGCCTGCAGATGACCCATGCACTGCGACAAAGAGGAAGAGCATTAGTCCTTTCCCATCTTTTCTTGAACAACATTGCTGCTCAAAACACAAATGAATTCAGTGAGACAAATACCGGAAAGCAGTAAAACCTGCAAACTTTCATCATTTTAGCATGCTGCTTCCCAAATACCCATTTTCCTATGCTGCCTTGGCATTTCTGGTCTATAATTCTATTATATACAGTAATCAAAATCAATGTAACATGGAAATCATTTACATGAAAGACTATCAAGGAACATTAGCAAGTTGGACTTTAAACAAGTGTATTACTCAGTATCAAAATGACAACTCAGATTTCCCATTTTAAAAGGTATGTTTTTTAATATTCATGCACCAAGTTTTTGATATATGAATTAATATTGGCTTGCAACTACATGGAGCCTTTATACAAAGTAGAATCAGAAAGATATATCCTTAGAGAAAAGGAAACAGCTTTTCACTTGGCTTTAAACTTCTGTTTTCTGAGGTTGGTGCAGAACACAAGCTGACAATCTGTGTGCAAAGAAGGCCATTAGCTAATGATCCAGAATGTTTGAAAGAAATGAATTATTGTTGTTATTCTTATTTCCTGCCCTTCTCCAGAATGGGATACCAGGTGGCTTACAACAGACAAAATGCAGATAGAATTATAATTTACAAAACTGAAACATTAAAAAACTGAAACCAGTTAAAAGCCAAAACCATTAAAAAAAGCACAACAAAAAAACATACAGAAAGTCCATCACATTGTTTAAGCGGGATGGGTCTTACACACTCAGTCTTCAAAGGTCTGTTGAAGCAGAAAAATCTTTGTCTGCAGAACAAAACTTGAGAGGGTGCCAATCTTACCTGGGAGCAGTCACCAAGAAGACCCTCTCCAATGCTGTTGTTGTTGTTATAGTTATATTTATATCCCACGTTTATCTCTTTGATTGAGATGCAAATGTTCTCACCAGATATAAACTGTGAAGAAGTAGGACAAAGAGAAGGGCATCCCCAGCAAAACACAAAACACTGGCAGATTTTTAAGGAAAAATATGGTTCTTTAAATAACCTGGACTTTTTTGTGTGTGGCAGGAACGACTTGAGAAACTGCAAGTCGCTTCTGGTATGAGAGAATTGGCCGTCTGCAAGGATGTTGCCCAGGGGACACCCAGATGTTTTGATGTTTTTATCATCCTTGTGGGTGGCTGGATTTGAATTGGAAAACTTCAGGTCAGCAACCCAACCTTCAAGTCAGCAGTCCTGCGGGAACAAGGATTTAACCCACTGTGCCACTGTGGGCTCCTAACCTGGACCTGCACCACATACAGTAGAGTCTCACTTATCCAACATAAACGGGCCAGCAGAACGTTGGATAAGCGAATATGTTGGATAATAAGGAGAGATTAAGGAAAAGCCTATTAAACATCAAATTAGGTTATGATTTTACAAATTAAGCACCAAGACATCATGTTATACAACAAATTTGACAGAAAAAGTAGTTCAATACACAGTAATGCTATGTAGTAATTACTGTATTTACGAATTTAGCACCAAAATATCATGATGTATTGAAAACATTGACTACAAAAATGCGTTGGATAATCCAGAACGTTGGATAAGTGAGTGTTGGATAAGTGAGACTCTACTGTAGATATTATAGGTCAAAATCCACACTTTGAATTGTGCCTGGAAATGGAGCCACAGTCAGTGGATTTATTAAAACAAGAGAAGTATGTGCTCCCTGTATCCAGCCCCCAGTTAGCAATCTTAGCAAAGCAAAGATATCTGAAGTCAGATTAGTAAGGAATACTATCAACTCTCTAGTTTATATCCTCCCCATCCACCGCCAAGACATTTTACAAATGAAAACTGGTACATATATGGTTAAATCATATCAACCTTTATTAACAAGGAAAAACACACAAGCCAGAAGAGGCTGCAGGATATTACTTTTGCCTGAGTTTATTAGGAAGGAAAAGACTTCACTCACTTACTCACATAGTCTTCTACTGTGAGACTGAATATTTTGCTTATCCCTCTTATAAAGTTTTATTTGGCTAGAATCATGCATTAGATTAAACAGACAGTAATAATCAGGAAATGATTAATAACTTACTTGCAACTGAAGAAATTATGATTTTAAAAGTATAAGATTAATTCATGACTGGAAAAGATGACTGGCTTATATAATTGCTTGATCAAATTAACACATTAAGGCTGCATTCCTTGAGAGTAAGTCCCAATAAACTCTGTACGGCTTATTTCTAAATCCTATTGCACTGTCAGTCAGATTTTGAGAAAGAAACCCATGAAAAGGACTGAAAGTTAAATTGAATGGTGGAACCGATTTGTGACATCTTGGAGGTACAAAATATTCCAGCAAATGCTTAATTCCAGCCAATTTGTTCAGCCTTATTTATTGCACTTAATACTTATAACTATTTTACATACATGTTTTATGTTGTGTCACCTGATTGTCTAAGTGCATTTTGGAGTAAAGGTATCCTGGTTTTTTTATGCTACAAGGGAAAAATATTTTTTTAAAGCAAGCATGCATATAAGAAAGACTTGTCCCCTCTTTTTAGCACATACAAACACCTAAGTAATGGTTGTCCCCTGACATTAAGTCTAGATGTTCGACTCTGGGAGTTGGCGCTCATCTCAATTTCTAAACCAAAGAGCCAGCGTTGTCCGTAGACACCTCCAAGGTCATGTGGCCAGCATGATTGCATGGAACGCCGTTACCTTCCCACCAGAGCGGTACCTATTAATCTACTCACATTTGCATGTTTTCAAACTGCTAGGTTGGCAGAAGCTGGGGCAAATGACGCTCCCCGAATTTGAACCACTGATCTTTTGGTCAGCAAGTTCAGAAGCTCAGAGGTTTAATCCACTGCACCACCAGAGGCTCCATACAAACACCTACTAGTTCTATATTTCCCACAATCTATTTGTGTTGATTCTTAATTTATTCTTCCTTTCAAAAGACCTCCACTACCAGAGGAAGCCTAGTTCAATATCAGAATGGCTGCTTCTTTATCATCTGCGCACTTGTACTCTTTTTAATGAATGGGTTGTTACTGGAAGCCTAAATGTTTGGAGTTTGATCCATCTGGTCCGGAATACTACTATGTTACACCAGCTTCACGTCTTCCTGTTGACATGGTATTGTTAACCACAAAGCAGATCACATTTGGCCGATACCCCCATATTTCCTAACTACTAATGAAGCCATCTAGTAAGAGAACAAACATTTGCTAAATACAGTTTGGGAAATAGAATCCTCAATGCTAACAGGATCCTTTTCTTATTTTAGAGATTTCGACAACAACATGAGCTAGTTTTTGATGAAGTTAAAATGTTGTATCAACATCCTCAAACTATGCAAAAAACAAGGAGTTTTGGTTTTATTTGTATAAACACTCAGTAGCTAAGCATTTCATCATGGCAGTTCACAGCCGATTCAGATGGTTCCAAACATGACAAATAAAAAGAGATCCAAAACAGCCCAGCCTCTCTTGCCAAACTGCAGCTTAAGACAAAAACTACAGCAGGTGGCTATCTAGTGCTCCAAATTAAATCATATACTGCACAGAACATTATACTAATCATTGTGTGATTCCTTTTGTTTAACATTACTCATCACCTTCCGTTTTCAAAGTGAAAAGAAAATTGCTTTAATGATAGATGAAGCACAAAAAGAAATGACCTGAATGTTATTATTCAAAATTGTGTAACAAGAGGAAAAGCGTTGGCCTATCTTCTCCCCTTTACTCTCTTAGTATTATTGTTTATTAAGTAAACCAAGGCTTATCAAGAACAAATCCTTGCTGAAACACCAGGTGGCTTATTGAGAACATTCTTCCAGCAACAGATGGCCTAGAACATCTTTCTGGCATACACCTTTCATGTGCAGACCTCAGTAAGCCAGTGCTTCAAAACAAAGTCCACAGCCAATCACTGGAGGCAGAATGTAACCTTAGAAGAAAGCAACAGTAAAGAAAGTGACAAAGCCAACAGTTCAAACATTTTTTAAATCTTCCTATCATAATTAGGACAACAGGGAACATTTATCATCTGCTCACCAAGTTAAAGATTGAAATATTATCAATTTACAAAAGCAAGCAACTCATTTTCCTATGTCTCTTACATGGAAAATATAGCAGTTTTTCAGCCCTTCTGCACTCTGCCTTTCTATGATGTGTCTCAGGGTGCACCTACACTGTTGAATTAATGCAGGTTGATACTACTTCAACTGCCATGACTCAATGCTATGGAACCCTAAGATTTATAGTTTGGCAAGGCACTACAACACTTTGGCAGAGAGGGCTAAAGACTTTGGAAAACTACAATCTCTAGGATTTCATAGAATTGAGCCATGGCAGTTAAAATGATGTCAAACTACACTAATTCAACAATGTAGATCCGACAAGGGCAAACTTCAGCCCTCAGGATGTATAGTCAATTAACCTGCCAAGATAAATTGACTCGTTTAGCCAAGGCATTTCCCAGATTAATTAATTAATTAATTTACAGTATTTATGTTCTGCCCTTCTCACCCTGAAGGGAACTCAGGACTGATCACAATGTACATATACAGTAGAGTCTCACTTATCCAACACTCGCTTATCCAAGCCTCTGGATTATCCAACGCATTTTTGTAGTCAATGTTTTCAATACATCGTGATATTTTGGTGCTAAATTCATAAATACAGTAATTACTATATAGCATTACTGAGTATTGAACTACTTTTTCTGTCAAATTTGTTGTATAGCATGTTTTGGTGCTTAATTTGTAAAATCATAACCTAATTTGATGTTTAATAGACTTTTCCTTAATCCCTCATTATCCAACATATTCGCTTATCCAACTTTCTGCTGGCCTGTTTATGTTGGATAAGTGAGACTCTACTGTACATGGCAAACATTCAATGCCATACTACATACAGACAGAGACAGAGACAAAGACACAGAGGCAATTTAACATTTTCCAGCTTCCGGCTTCATGAGGGTATGCTTGATTCCAGCCAAAGGTGGAGCTGCTGCTTCATCATCCACTGTGACACCAAGTCCTTGATGGATTGCTTTCTCATTCTTCTGCATGTTGCTGGACAATTTTTATGGTGTCATGGATTAGTTAAATTAGCCACCCCGCATAAGTAGTACCTAAGTTTCCTACTTGACAGATGCAACTATCCCTTACTTTAAACCCTTAAAGTAAAGAGTGACAACCTGCCACCTGGTTTTTGGACCAGTCTATCCCTGATTCCTTGGTCAAGTAGATAGACCCCCCTCTGGATGAACCTTTCTCTGCCAATGCCATATACAGTATAAAACCAATCAACCACAAGAATGGCTGAGCCTTTCTTTACCTCACTGGAACTTGCATGACATGCAGGTGATCACCATCATTTGTAACACCTCCACCTGGTGTCCAGTAGAGGAAGTTGCAGAACATCCTTCACAAGAACCTTGAGGATATATAATATGTCCTCCACAGCTGCTGGTCACAGCAGTGAAGCAGGAAGAAGAACCTAACATTGGTGACAGATAGGGACAAGGAAAACCCTTAGTCTTGGCAACTGCTGAAGTTTGTGGTAGTCTTCACTTTGCAGTAGTGAAGTTCTAGGCCAAACCTCAAGTCTGGTAGAAAACTAGTGAGATGAATGGGTAGAAACCTAACAATACCATACTTTATGTAGTATGTAACAAATAACTGTGACTCCATTTCACCTTTAGTAATAAATATGACATGCACTTCCCCTCTATTTTATTTATTTAAATGAATGATTTCCATGGGTAAAGTCTCAGACAGGAAACAATATTAAGCACCTCGGAATACATATTCAGCAAACAGCTTCCGAAACAGAGCTTGGGAGAAATAGCACATCACAGCTTACCGTTATCTACCAGAACCAAAATAGAAAAATCAAGAGGCAAGCACAAACTGTTGTACAGTCTGAATGACAAAGGTAGCTGACTTTACTTTTTTGTTTGCCTCTAGAACCTACCAATTAGTTCTTCCTACATCTTCTGTTCAAAGTGTGGAATAAGGAATGCACAGTGGCACTCGATTAGGAAAATCCGTTGGTGGTGGATATGTACATGCATCTTGCCATAGTCATAGGTATTATGCTGGAAACAATGGTGCTGTAATACACCGATAATTAGCAATAAGCCTCATATCTATAATATATCATTAATAAAATCTACCCCGTAAAATTACTTGAAAGCTTGTTCCAAAATCTGTGCTCTGAGATTAAAACCCTTCTATACAGGCAGAAAATATAGCCACAAAATATACCCTGTCACAGGTAAGCCTGTCAACTGCTCTACAGCTGTTGTCTTTTTGGCTGGAACTATATTTATTTGCACTTTGCATCTGTTTGATGTGTATGAGAGAAATAGTGTGAGTGCGAGAGAAAGACAGACAGAGAGCTCTCCATTATTTGGATACTCTTTTCACGAAAGTTAGCCTTTAAGCCTTAATTCTGAACCTACAATATGAGCCCCTGTATCCATGGGAGATACATTACAATAATCTTTATAGGAATCTGAAGCCATTGATAACGGTGACCCCTATATTATGACTACACTCAGGCTAGAGGTTCACCATCAAATCACACTATAGGGCCTAGAAAAGCCCAAAAAAACACTTCCAGAGTAAGGGGAATATTTTTCAAAGTGTGGGTAAATGACACCATGGATATTGAATCCATGGATAAAGGGACCGTATTGTATATTTTAATAGCTCACCACCTCCATTTAGTTTAAATTCTGCCAAATTTCAATATAATTTTATGTGCACATACCCAAAGATTAAAAAAGCAAAACAACTATGGGATGGAAGGGGGGCAATGTCTATAATTCTATATAATGTAGTGAAAACCCATGGTCATATTTAACAGCTTTTCAGAATTGTACAACTGTATCATCCAATTTTAGGGCACTACACAGTATTTTGGAAGGATTTCAGAGGAGAAGTTTTGAAAAAGGATTGTTTGTAGATTAAAGAAGGAGGGAGGAGATTGTTGTTCACATCTGCTTTTGTGCATTGAAGTTACCACCCACAATCGAGCAATATGAATTAGTCAGCCCATTAATTAGTCATAAATGATCCAGTAAGGCGTTTTGTAAAGATCTAACTGTTTTGCTTCCAGTTATGACTCTCTGCTCCAGATGGTATAAAGCCTTTTCTTTAAAAACTTCACTAACACTTGGTAAACAAAGTGCATATGGCAAGCACAACTTTATCTGCAAGAAAAACACACAATTCCTTTGGTTACCTACCTGCCTACACCATCTGTCAAGCAGATGGCTCAGGTTTCATTCACAAGATTAGGTAAGGATGGATGACTGAAAGAAAGAGCCCCAAGATAGTATTTGATTCCATGTACCAGCCTGTTATACATATATTCCTAAACATGCAACATTGCGATTAAAGGCATCAAACCGCTTTGCTTACTGGTACATATTGTACACAGTGTTCCTCCTCATAGAGATTTCACAATGCATGTTTATCAAACAGAAATTAGCCATTTTCCTAAAACGATACAACTTTGTTCAACTATGTCAGTCACAATAGAGATATACTATCAGATTCCCAACTAATGTCACACTAACGCTGAATACTTAAAAATTCAATAACGACAAATTACAAAAAGTTCATATGCAACAATATCTGGTATTTTTCATGCATATCTATTTTAAAAAATTAAAAATAACCATAAAAGAAACTTATAATGAAGTGACCTATTATGGCTCTGTCCATCAAGGCATTTTGAAGTCTAGTGTATCAGATATCTGCGACACTTGTCAGATCAGTAACTAACACCAACTTGGCATGTTCTTCACTTTTAATTATTGTCCCCCTCCTCCTTTTTATTGATCTTTGAAACTGATTTCAGGAAACAGATATAAATGTAACAGAGGAGGAAAGAGTTCACAGTTCAAGGTCAATAATCTCTTTGAATATGACAACTGACCTTAAAGCACAGTCAGTGAAAATTCACAACAGCTGTATATAATAATGAAATTCTTTATTCATTAGGATAAGCTGAGAAGTAAAGTTTAAGCATGAAAAAATCTTAATGGAATATGAAGCATTTACATTTTTGAGAAGCAGTCTGGATCTTGCACCCAAATATTGCCATAGACAGTGCCAGCAAAGGAAAAAACAATAATGTTACAATTTTAAGGAATATGCTTTTTACGCATTGAAATGCATTATGTTTTAGAGCATTTCAAAGATCAAAGGTTATCCAGAAAAGATGGCATTCCAACATATAACATGTGAACCTGCTATCACAACAAATCCCTAAAATATTTTGTTTTATCTAAGAAGAAAACTGAATACCGTACATCTGATTGTCACAGCGCAATAGGTTCACTACTTCTAAATATCAAACGATCAGTTCAAGGTCAGACTGATGCAGGGAAAATGTCACAGGATGAAAACAGAATGAGATACCACCAGAAAAGACCTTTTCAAATAGATTTCTTCTATTAATTATTCTATAAGAGAATATGAATTTAGAGTGTTTCACCATTCATTTTGAATTTAAACCTCCCTTGCATATAACAAACTATGAATGAGAAAATTCTTATAAACTAATTGCATTGCAATTTGCAATCTGCACTTATAATTATGTTGAGTTATCTTGATGGTGACCATCTACCAATGCCTGTGAGTCAAGCTAATTCCCACTCCCGCAGACCTCGTGCCTCCCCAAATCTGCTGCAGTGAGCTAGGGACCTTCCTGAGAGAGGAATGTTGGGTTGTTGTGTGTTTTCCGGGCTGAATGGCCATGTTCCAGAAGTATTCTCTCCTGATGTTTCGCCCACATCTATGGCAGGCATCCTCAGAGGTTGTGAGGATGCATGCCATAGATGTGGGCGAAACATCAGGGGAGAATACTTCTGGAACGTGGCCATACAACCCGGAAAGCACACAAGAACCCTGTGATTCCGGCCATGAAAGCCTTCAACAACACAGAGGAATGTTGCATTGTATGAGCCAATGTAAACTGGTGTGTTGTTGTTGCTGTTGTGTGCTTTTAAGTTGTTTCTGATTTATGGTGACCCTAAGGAGATCCTTTCACAGATTTTTCTTGGCAAGAATTGTTTGGGGGGGGGGGGTGTTCAAGTTGGGATTTAGTCCAATTTAGGATATGAATCTTGGTCTTTGGGGTTGCAGTCCAATACTCAAACCATTGCACCACACTAATTTACTTTTTTTAAAATAGCAGGTTATGCTATCTGAATATTGAAATAGAGGGAAAGAGGAACGAGAGTAGAGGTGATCAGGATTAAAGAAATAAAGAAACAAGGATCTATTCCCTTTCTGGACCTGACCTCTCAGTCTATCTGAGAGTATATTTGTGTGCGAGAGTGGATGAAAAAGAGAGAGGGAGCCAAGAGCACACTGTGCTTGCCCAAGACTCCGATGAGGACCACTGGGAGGGGAAAGGGTGAAAGGAAGTATATTTTTTGAAACCTCACAGACTTATCAAAGAAATCAATTCTGTTCTGCTCCCCTCTCCACTTCTAACCCATAAGCCTAACCTCTGAGCCACATCATCACCCTTCTGCTGCGGAGCTTGATTGTGATTACATCTCTTGGAAAGCCACCGTTCAATACCAGAGCTGGATGGGGTAGGATCTCTGCTGATTATCAATTTCTATAACGCCTACGCACTGCCCCTCATTCCAAGCACCAATGTGTTGTAAGAAGGGAGTAGAGTTCAACACAGTGGTTTCTCTCTGCAAGATAAAAGATCAGAGCCTGGTATTGTTTCATTTCCATCTTCTGTTTATTGTTTTTGCCATGAATCCCAAAGTAACTGTGCCCCTTCACCATCTATTTTGTCTTCTATTAATCGGTAAGTGATTTTGATCCAATCTGGCCTACTCTCATGTACATCAATTTAGGGTGAGTATTGAATGGTAACACATATCCTGGTTTGAACTTTCTGCGTCAAGATAACTCCGTTTTTGAAATTACCCTTTTTGAAACTACTCAAGAGCTCTAGAGCCTAATTCCAACCAAAAATCGCATAAATATCTGCCAGACTGGGCAAAGAAGAAAGGTCTCTAAGCAATGTGGTGGGGAAAGCGTACAAAAGTCATGGCACACCAGAACTGGTGACAAATGACTCACAAAATTTATGCAACTACAACATGGGTATCTACATTTGTTTTGAGCGAGTAGCTTTTGTGAACCTACTTGCATGGCTGACCTACCTCTAATGACATGTGAGTATAAGGCAGTCAATTTTTCCAAAGTATATTTAGCTAATTTGCACATGACTGATAAATTGTTAGGCATGCACAGGGTCCAAGATCACCATGCCTCCTACCAAGTATCTCTGCAGCAACCAACAGCTCTTAAAAATTATTTTGACCTTTATCCAGCATTCTTACACATCAACAATTACCACAACCTCAAAACAGATTTTCAAAGGCACTATTCTTATAACCCATTCAGGTGATTTTAGGATGTTAAACATTAAACAATGTGAATAACACAAATTCTGTTTTTCTTTTCAAAAGTCACTCAAGTAGCACCTTACAGCATTATAATGAGAGTTGGGATAACACAGCAGGTAGGAGAAACTAAGCTACCGATCAGGAAGTTCTTAGTATGAATCTTACCTGCGCCATTAAACCTAGCTTTCACGTTTGGGTGGGCAAAGACATAAAATTCTAGAACACAGATGGGTAATCGGCGATACAAAAAGAACCCCCAGTCTACTCTTTGTACAGCCACCAATCTGCATTGCACACTTATACTACTAATGCAAAGAAAAGGAGCCCCCGGTGGAGTAGTGGGTTAAAGCCTTGTGACTTGAAGGTTGGGTTGCTGACCTGAAGGCTGCCAGGTTCGAATCCCACCTGAGGAGAGCACGGATGAGCTCCCTCTATCAGCTCCAGCTCCATGCGGGGGCATGAGAGAAGCCTCTCACAAGGATGGTAAAAACATCAAAAACATCCAGGCGTCTCCTGGGCAACGTCCTTGCAGACGGCCAATTCTCTCACACCAGACGCAAGTCAGGTTGCTCCTGACACAAAAAGAAAATGCAAACAGAAAAAGAAATATGAGTACTCTAAAAGAAAAAGAAGGACCAAAGTCTGGGCTGCTTCTGTGATCCAACTGCAGAACCATGCTTTAGTTGTCACACTATGCGGTTGGGCTTACACATACACTGATCTGATTCATGCCTTTTCTGCTTCATGTCTGAAAAATGGTACACAGGTATGAGAAGCATTTGGGTCCTTATTCTGATAGTGTGGTTGTGTGAGGTGCTTCTGCAAGCCACAAGACTCAAGCAAGAGACCAATTTACTTTTAGGTCCTATGCAACACAACCAAGAAAACATCCCAAGACAACTTTCACAAGGGAATGTTCCTTTCAGAACAGGAGCTTAAAGTATCTTTGACAATCTCGGATAAGGTTCTTTCTTCTCAAGGATATAACAATGGTTCCTTCTCTCTAGAAGCAAGCAAGTCTACTCATCGATGTTTTAGTGCTCCTACTCATTGATATTTTAAAAGGATTTTTTATCCAATGCTGAAATTCTCATATGAATGAGAATTATCCAAAGTCAGATAGCATAATACTTTAATAATAAAGATCAAAATGCATTCCTAATTTTTGTGTGTGCTGCTGCTGCTGCTGCTGCTGCTACTACTACTACTACTACTACTACTATACACACAGATAGAAATTTTCCATGTTTAAAGGGAAGCTAAAAGCTAACCCAACTGCTCAGATTGCCAATACCCTTTGAAATGAGACCCTTCCATTTAGACTACTCCTCTGAATCTAGTGAGAAATACTTAATTCCCCTTATCACTTGGCATGAGTATCTTGAGGAAGTGCTCACTTGGACACATCTAACAGTGAAGCATGCATTTGAACCCCTTCCTCCTACCATCTGAGGGATTTTCTAATTTAGAGGAGAAGAACCACCTTTTTGCCAACAACAGCTGCAGTCACTGTTGAAATAAGAATGGTAAATTAATGAGTCATGTTGGGACTAAACCTAAAGTAACATTCTAATACATAAACCAGAAGACTGGATAACATCTCAGTTCTGACCATGGTGTCTTTTCTGAACCCATAGGTAGATGGCCACTTTATAGTGTATAAGACAAAGAAGAATCCAGACCAGTTGATCTAGTTACACAGAGTCTTTCTGCCCACCCAATGATCAGAGAACAATTCAAGCTGGAAATTCAATCAAACAAACCGTCTCCATAAATGATATGACTATCTAGATCAAGGGTATCTAGAAAGTGGTAGCTATGAACACCCTGTTGTCTGAGCTATTAAGACTACTGAAATGTTCAAGATATATATCCCTTAGACCTGCTTCCACCATGTAAATGTTTAGGTAATATCTATGGCTATAAATAATAAAGCCCACATGGTTGAAAAGAAAACCCCTTTTTACAAATTTCTTTCTATTAGTGAGCCCCAAAACAATGAACTGAAAGATAGCTCTTTCCACCAACTACGTTTTTCTTTTTCTCTCAAGATGGAGAGAAAAATATTTAATACTTGGCTGCAAATCAAAGACCTGCTACCAAAAATGCAGCTAAAACCTGGAAGTTTCTCATAAGTCTGAGATTTGTGAGTCTTCCTTTTATAGTCTCTATGAATGGGAGATAACTGCAAGACAATCCTGTGGTCTGATTGATTTTTTTTTTACTTTAATTGCAGATACTCTGACATATGTGTCTTATTACTCAAACATTAAGCTATTTGGAGTATGCATGTTTACAAAAATGAATTATTCACTATGTTCAGTTTTTGAGAACTTGCATGGTACAATGCTTTGAATGTTGTATTTTGGCTCTGGGAGATGAGAGTTCACATCCTTTCTCAGGCATGGAAATTCACAGGGTGATCTTGAGCAAAGATTTTTCTTGGCTTTAAAAGAAGGCAATGGCAATCCTCTTCTGAAGAAATCTTGCAAAGAAAACTCTGATAGGATCACTGTAAGTTGGAATCAACTTGAAGACATATAACAACAACAATAATGCTTGGTTTTAATAACAACAGCAACAACATGTACTAGTAGAAGCAGCAGTAACAGCGACACTGAGGCTCTGGGACTTCCAAGCCTCTGCAAGGGGAGGGGAGAGCAATTAAGATGGTCCACGACAGGAGGTTATGGATCCTGAGGGATTGCTGATAGCTTTTGGGGTGTTTCCTGTTGCCTTGGCAGGTTATCCTGTTGAAGCTCTGCTGATCTGCAGAATAACAAAATAGTCAGAGATATGATTGACCCTAAGTCAGTAGTTCTCAACCTGGGGTCCCCAGATGTTTTTGGCCTTCAACTCCCAGAAATCCTAATAGCTGGTAAACTGGTTGGGATTTCTGGGAGTTGTAGGCCGAAAACACCTGGGGACTCCAGGTTGAGAACCACTGCCCTAAGTGCCCTTGGAACCAGGTCTGCTCTGCCAAGCTGTTGCAGTTACCAGGAGCACCTTTGCTCATCTTTGTTCTTTCTTTGGTCCATGGCTTACTACCTCCCAATTGAATTACTGTAATCTTGCTCTATTTGGAGCTGCCCTTGAAAAATGGCAAAATGCAGCAACCAAACAGGTCTCAAGTATGTCTTTTAGACACTGTATAACACAAGTTGTGCAAGAACTGCACTGATTCCAAATTGCTAGTCAGTTCGATTCCAGGTGCTGGATTGACCTACAAAGGTCTAAAAACTTGGGGACAGGATATCTGAAAGACTGTCTTCTCTCAACTTTCTTAAGCTTTTGGCGGGCAAACTAGTGTGTTCCTCCTGGCATTCAGTTTTTGCAATTGATATTTTAACTAGCATTTTAAAACTGAATTTAGAACTGTTTTTAGACTGCTTTTACAAGTTTTAATGAATATATTAATGTGTTTAAAAATATTTTGTCTTTGTGTTGTTTTAACAGATTTCTTTTTGTTCATTACCTTGGGAGCTAGAAGACAACACCGAAATATAATACAGAAATAAATAGATATAACATGAATCGTTAGTGTTAAAATATATAGAAAATCTACAGTTCTCTGAAAAGCTAGAAGAAATGAAAGTAAGGTTGAATTTGTTAACTTGTATAAATGCCAAGAACAATGTAACCTTTATTTCCCTATAGTTTGATTATCAAAAGAATCAGGCAATATTTATTGGAGTTCACTGAAAGGGCATATTATTTTGTTCCCAACAGAAAAAATAGTACTAAAGTACAGTCAAACTGCCTTCCTGGATTCCCCGCCCCCCAATGTTTGTCTCTACAGTCACATAACCATGATATATGTTTTCACAGAGACTACATGACAGTTTCTAAAACTCTAGCCAGGATGTTGATGCTCTTCCTTCTCTTCTTCGAAGCTTTGGTACATGGACTCAATGAGGACGAATAGCTTCTTCCTCTTTAGCTCCTTCCCTTCAATCCAAACTAAATTCCTTCTACCCAAGTCTCAAACAGATAAGGAATCAGATGAGTTACACAACAGCACAGATGGCCATTTCAAAAACACAGTTACACATAAAGAATATGTCCCTTCTTTGAAGCCTCTACACAATCCAATAACGCATGATTGGTAAGTTAAATTACCCAGGTAGGTGCAAACAGTTCACTTTTAAACGTTACCCAGAATCCCAACTTTGGAATCCTGCAAAATTAAACAATACTGCAGAGGCTTGCCTTTGATTTTTTAAATAGTTTCATATAGAAGAAAAGGGTAGTGATTTCTGAGGATTATGATGCCAGACAACACCAAGGTTTGTATGTTAAGGTCTTTGCTTATTTCCTCCAGGCCTGCAGCACAATAATAATCGGATAACATGTTACAGGTTGGGCAAGGGCCAGTGCCAGACATAAGCAACCAGTCCTTTGCTCTTTTAAGAGTTGAGCTGACAAACGAACACTAGTTACAGAACTCAAGTGTAGAACCAATAATAGCAATGGTTGTTGGTAAGAGTAGAGAACAAACAGCTGCTTGTCTACTCTGAGGAATGGTCTCAACCTAGGAGGCATCTGCCCCTTCTCATTGCCTTTGCAGCCCTCAGCTCCTCCAGACTCACTGGATTCTTTTTTCCTGGTCAAATATGGTTGAACTACCTCCCCTGGGGGTCCACTTGATTTCCAATCACTTCTAGAAGTTTTTTTCTGGCAGCCCGTGTAGCCTGCAGGACATCAGACTGACTCCTGAACCTAATACAATTGACCAGCTCTGCTACTGATAGTTCTCTGAAGATGTCCAGAACAGCAAATGTTTGGGCAATAACCAGCCCTTTCCAAGACAATAGAAAATCTCTTATCTAGTTTTTGCTTTCAGACAGAGAAACAGTGGGAGTTAGCTCTGAAGGGAGATAAATGTTTCATCACTTCAGAAACATAGAATTTAAATCACCTATGTTCCATATCCTATTTTGCTATATTCCAGGTGGAAGAGGTTAAGAAATAATGTCTTGACACCTAATGGAAATGTGGTAAAACTTGAGAAATGTCTCTTTTACCAAAACAAAAAATAAAAAACCTAACAACCCTTAAGTTAAAATGTCCTGATGACAAATTCCAGACATCTGAAAATGTGAATGAAAATGGAATCAGAAGAGCAGAATCTTCACAACATCACAGTATTTTTTTTACTTCTTTGTCAGCCTGATATCGAACATTGTCAATTGCTCCTGCAAGATGGTGCACGTATTTCATCACAAGAAAGAAAAACCTTCTCTATAATCCTAACCAACAGACCACTATGTAATTATATGAATCAGAAACATTTCATTCCTAATTAAAATCAGATTCAGTTATGCTGTGGACATAAAGACACTGCGATGACCATGGAAGAATTCATTTTCACCCCTCTGCTTCAATGCATGCCCTATTACTGTTGAAAACAAGCTCCTGTAACAGCTGGGATGAAACTGGTAATTCTGTTACCAGGATAATTGGCTAGACAACCTATTATTATTGCCTAACAGCATATTAACGGATGGTGTTTAGGGAACTAGGATTTTCTTGGCAAGAGAAATGCTAACTTACTGCCAGGCTTCCAGTGCTTCAGTCCACACTGGGCACATAATGTAAGGCAGAAAAGGCATCACTCATTGTTCATCTACTAGCTAAGGATCCAGTTCAATCCAGCTCCCCCTCCTCCTGCATTATTCTTCTGAGTACACCAGCTGCTAAACTAGAACTGTAAGTATAGCTTGTGTCCACTTTCAATAGATGCCCATCTGCACACTGCACTAAGCACTGGATTGCATAAACGTTCACGTAATTGTTTTGCAAAGACATGATCTTTACCTAACAGGCAATATTTTGGTTTACACTAGACACAAATCTGAAGTCAGGCTTCCACTTATTTTCATTCCTAATTAATAATAATCAAGAGAACAATGATCCTCTCCTGGAACCATAACAGTTGTTCTACTGGATGGAGGAAGCCTTCTTAAAACCAGCAATAGAAACAGTTATAAGAAAAGAGGAAATCACCAGGTTTGCTCTGATACAATTATGAAACGGGGATAGGAGAACTCATAGCTCGGACTATTATATTAATTCACTTGAAGTCACACAATTTGGCTTTTGCTGCTATTTGAAGTTTCTGATTATGGACTATGGATTACTTATTCATTGGGACTCTAATCCAGACACTTCATTTTTTTTAATTAAGAATAAGTCCTAAATATCCTAAAGACATCAGATCCTGCCTGTTCATGAAAGTTAAAGTCAACCATGATTTGGACTTGGGTGGGAGATTGCCAATGAATACCAGGTCCCGCAGGCAATATTTCAAAGGAAGGAATATTCCTTGCATAAAAACTCTGTCATTCATGGGGCCACAATAAGTTGACAGGTGACTTGAAGGTGCCACATACACACCAGGAGCTTTTGCGTTGTTTAAAATCACAACCACATTCCTGGTTTTTTTTAGCTGCTGCCACAATGGCAAATTGCATCAGTATGGCTAAAACAGAACTGACAACTGCAGGATGCAGCTGCAGGTGGCTAAAGAGTCCAAAGAAGCCAACCCACCTCCACATTTCAGTCCCACTACATGGTAATTCACAACAACATTTTTAGCTCAGAATAAAATTAGTCTGGATTATAATAGATATCCATCCCACAATCCAAAATTTGCAGTGACAACAATTTCTTTAGAAAAGAACAGTAAGTTGTAACTTACTTAATTGAATTTCTAAAATGGTCCTCAGCAGGGCTTTTCACTGTACAACTGTTCAACAGCCACAGGTCTGCTTCTGAAGCATTATCTGAAAATAAATATACATAAAATACAATTAGAATTTTATCTAGGGGACCCTACTTTCTATCACATTAACAGAAACAGGTTAATAAAGGTGTATAGCTATCAGATAAACATGCCATCACACTTAAGGCTTAAAAAATCAATTTCAATATGTGTGTTTGTAGATTTTCTTTATAGTATTTGTGTGTTTTTTACTGTGCTGTGACCTGCCTTGAGCCAAGGGGAGAGGCGGGTAAGAAATAAAAATAATTATTATCATCATCATCATCATCATCATCATCATCATCATCATACATTTAAAAGAATTATTAAAACACATACACACATAAACACACATTTAAATGCAATGAGAATGTTTCATGAATGAAGACATAGATGTTAAATTAAATAAGTAACCTCTATGTATGGTGTTTTAGCCACAGCGGGTTGCTGACACGTGGTCAGCATAACTCTGGACCCATCTCTACATACCAGAGATGACCATTTTTTTTTCTCTCATGGCAATCAGATTTGAAATAAGAAAGGCTTACTGAGTTACTATGTTTCTCCTTTAGTGTTAAAATGCAACTCGTTTCTCCCTCACACATCACAGAACAATAGTGTGCTTATTGACGAGTATGGGTGAACATTGACCAGCAGGCTCCATCAGGAGGCTCCATCCTCCCTTGTTTGCTACAAGAGGTCCAGGGATTTGTTTTTACCCCAAGGGATGCATTTCGCCATTAGTAAACATCGAAGGTCTGCATAACTGCAATTGGTGGAGTCAAAGCCACATGTCTACATTTATCCAAACTTTCCCCATCCAAAGACTGCAACCCAGTGTCCCACATTCTGTTTTTAATTTAGGCAATACAGCATGTGGATAAAATGGAGGCACCAGGTAGACTTAAGGTGGGTTTACCATCTAGGATAGGAAGACTATGGTTAGTTTAATTTTGTTCTTCTGCAGTGTTTGATATATCAAAATATAGGCATTTGGATAGTAATGTTAGAACTTCAATGAAAGTCATCATTCTACTCATACTTCCAAGAAATATTTTTGAAATTTCAAGACTAGATCAAAATTTGTGAAACAGATGGGCAAGAATACCCAGTGTATACTTTACAGAGTATCTATCTGGGAAAATAGATAAAACACTGAAACATATTTTACGTGTAATGATGATTTTTTTTCTACATTACTTCTGTATTGGAAATTTTTGAAGGACAGCCATGTTTAGATCAACGTCACATGCATTAGTTTTTCAGGATCAAGATATGAAATGGTTTAGTTCAAAATGCTAGTCATTTTGTACTCAAGTCCAAAGGATATTTACTATCACAAAAAGCAGCATTTCTCCCAGGTATATTGGTTACAAGGAATTCAATAATAATGATCAGCACTGTTTAAATAACTCAAAGAAGTGATTTTAAAAAAATCTTTAGCTTTCCTTCTTCAAGAAACAAGAAACAAATATTGTACAAGCCAAACAATTTATCAGGCTTTTGTAAAACGCCATCAACAGTGAAGCAATTCAAATGGTCATGGAAACTTCTGAACAATGTAAACATAACAGAAGGATCTCGACAGCACAAATTCTGAAATAAGAGAAGGAAAATGTGGTAAAACATTTTAATGAGTAACAAAGGTATTTACAGATGACAATGAAATAAAAACTCTTTGTTTTTATCTCCAGCATTTTTGTTTATACCGTTTCATACAGATTCTAGATCAAGTGTAGACAGCTGTCACACTTGGAAATTCTATCAGTTACCTGGAGGATCTCAGAGGGCCATATCCCATCCCATGTACCTAAACCTACTCACCAGTTTTGATTGACACTTGCCCTAGATAATTTTATTTCCTGGTTATATAATTTCCTGGGTCAGAAATAGTTACCAATACTACCAATCAAAAGGACCAAGTTTTTCGCCTAATGGGTGATATATACACCATAGTCATATTATTTTCACTCTCAAATAGTAGGCAGAGATAACTTTATTCAAAGATCTCATGATCAGAATGGTGCTCATGTCCTACTACCATGTTTCCCTGAAAATAAGACAGTGTCTTATATTATTTTTTACTCCCAAAGATGCGCTAGGTCTTATTTTCAGGGGATGTCTTATTTTTCCATGAAGAAGAATTCACATTTATTGTTGAACAAAACAATGAACATTTATTCTATACTGTACAGTAGTTGTCATCACAAACCAACATAACCAAACCAGACAAACTGTGACTTCTGTCAAGAATGTCTTGTTACTACCATTATTTCCATATACAACTGGTATGTACATTTACCAATCCTGCATGCTATGGTGTTTTGTTTGGTGGGCGCCGGGCATGCTTCCAAACAAAAACTTTGCTAGATCTTACTTTGCTAGACCTTATATTTAGCAATTCAGCAAAACCTCTACTAGGTCTTATTTTTTGGGGATGTTTTATTTTAGGGGAAACAGGGTAATAACAAGACGCAGGGGGGCTTTCTCCTAAAGCCAAGACGGGTGAGCTTTCATCATCCAAGGGGACCTAACTGGTGGTTCCTCCACTTGCTGATCTGAAATAATGCAATAACTGGATGTCAGAAACACAATCGCAAATTCAAATTTAACCATATGCAAATTTTGTAGAAATGTAAGAGTTTCAGGAAGCTTGTTTTAATGAAAAATACAGGATAACCAAAAGGCACATGAGCCATCTCACACTCTCAAATAGTTAGCCATACATTTTTAAATGACAGAAGATTTCAACTACATTCACCAGCACCATTAGCATACAAAATATTTTAAAACAAACTATAGGGATCCAACTTCTAAAAACTCAGATTTTCTCCTTTACAGCTACTTTGCTCCTTAGCACAAGCTGACTTGCAGTTTTGAAAGTCTCCCACTGATTTTCATACACATGTTTTCACAAAAGTCAAGGTCAGCTTATAAACTGAAACATATTCTGCTCCAATATCTATTTCCCAGCTTATATTTCTGCAAATTCTGTCTGTATTATGTTGTACCCAGAGGCAATATATTGATTTCAAATGCCTTGCCTCCACTTATTTCCCCTGACATCTAATCCCACATGGAGTCTGGATTTAAGCTACATCTATCACTTTTAACACAGAGGAAGCTAAAATATAGGGGAACTTATCTAAGCCAGATATGTCCAAACACTTATTAAATTGTAGCTTCCAGCTAGTTATTGACTTTCACAGAATTACCTTCATACTTTATCCATTTGTTACTGTATCTCAGATACAGAAACCACAGTATACAGCGCTGAAGGTCTCTCACTCAGAAGCCACATTAAAGCTTTAAAAATGTTTCAACAGTTATCTCCTGATCTAGGATATTAAGTGAATATAATGGCTTGGGAAAGTTTCAAAATAAGGAGATACAAGTTAAGTGTATTCTAACTGAATGTCTAATGGATACAAAAAATCTCTAACAGATACAACCAGGTTTCTATTATACTTTTGGTTGGTTGTTCCATTCCTCTCTCTTTGAGTTGTTTTAGCTCCATTCTCAACCACCAAATTTGGCTATAAAATAGCTATAAGAAATGGAGTTGTGGGGATTTATGCTGAAAGAATTGCTAAATTGTATAACTGCAATTTGTGACAGATTAAAGTCTTGTTGAGGGCAGTGGGTTTTTTCAATTTTAAGACAACACTCATTTTAGATATAGCAGGCTGTAACACACATAGGTTCTAGTAAGGTAAAGGTAAACACACATAGGTGTCTAAGTATATACTATTTTTTTCCTTGAAGTTAATCTCATCTACCAAGAAGGTGGACGGGGTGGACGACTTATGGCCCTTTCTTAAAATTGCCCTTCTGAGGCTTTTTGGAACTGAGAAATTTGATGCGACTTACTTAGGAGGAGAGCAATGGCCAACCTTGACAAAATAGTGAAGAGCAGAGCCATCACACTGGCAACGAAGGTCCGCATAGTGAAAGCAATGGTATTCCCCATAGTAACCTATGGATGCGAGAGCTGGACCATAAGGAAGGCTGAGCGAAGGAAGATAGACGCTTTTGAACTTTGGTGCTGGAGGAAAATCCTGAGAGTGCCTTGGACCGCAAGAAGATCCAACCAGTCCATCCTCCAGGAAATAATGCCCGGCTGCTCACTGGAGGGAAGAATAATAGAGGCAACGCTGAAGTATTTTGGCCACATCATGAGGAGACAGGAAAGCTTGGAAAAGATCACAATGCTGCGGAAAATGGAAGGAAAAAGGAAGAGAGGCCGACCAAGGGCAAGATGGACGGACGGTATCCTTGAAGTGACTGGGTTGACCTTGAAGGAACTGGGGACGGTGACAGCCGACAGGGAGCTCTGGCGTGGACTGGTCCACATGGTCACGAAGAGTCGGAGACGACTAAACGACTGAGCAGCAGCAGCACTTATATCTTGGACTTACATTTATACATACACATAATAAAAGTGAAAATGAGTATGTGTGTATGTGGCAGGGGTGTCCGGTTACACAGACAGCCTCCGGCCTCCACAAACAGCTTTAACCCACAGTACTGGAGAGCCACCAAAGCCCTCCTTCCAAGAACATTGCAAGTTACAGCAACCACTACATCCCAGTATTCCTTTCTCTCTCCATTGGTGTGGAATTTGCATGACCCCGTCCACTGCCTCTCCCTTAACCCTTTCCTATTTCTTATCTGGCACACAGCTACTGAACATATTAGAGAGAGAGATTTATAGGAGTTGTAGGGACTGGAATCCTGCAATCTAAGAGCACTATGAATCCCACCAACGATGGACCTGAAACTAACTTGGCACACAGACCCAACATGGCCAACTCTGCATACTGGCAGGGTTTGAGGGTGATTGACACTGGCAATGCAGTTCACCTATATTCAGAGAACTCTGAACCCAGCCGGTGATGGATCTGCACCAAACTTGGCACACAGACCCGAGATGGCCAACTGTGAATACTGGCAGCGTCTGGGGAAGATTGACCCAAGATTTTTGGGAATTGTAGTTCACCCACATCCTTATGCATTTTCTAATGGAGGCATTCATAAAAAAAAAAACAGGAAAGACTACTTTTTTCTAAGAAATAGTGTAACATATGACCAAACTGATATCATCTAACATTCAAAAACAAACAATGCCCTTTTTAAATAACCCGGGCACCAAAGCTAGTAACATATAAATACAAACTTTAAAAAAAGTCTCAGCAAGGTTCTGATTAGAAGGCTATGGTCCAAAATTAAAAGTATAGTATTAAAATAAACATATATGACACATGCACTAATTCATTTTCACTAATGTGATAGACCACTTCTTTGGAGAAGCCACTGCCCACTTCCATTTTTTCCGGTAAGTGCATGAATCATAACTTTATAGTAAAGGATACAAACAAATATCATCGAGCAAATATAACAAGCCCTGTCATGTGTTCTGTTTAGGCAGGTATATAAACTTTGAAAACAGGTAGATGTGGATGATTCTGATAATGGTGGTGTAGAAGTTTTCACTTTGGTGGCATTTGTAAATCTGTAGTAATCCAGGGATTTCCGGAATGTTATTTCTTTTGCTTAAAACTTTCTTTCAGAACTCTACATCATCACTATGTCTGATATGCTTCCTCTGCTTTTAGGTCTTCACTAGAAAAAAGTTTAGCAACAAACAAAGAAGTCTAGATGTTGTATGAGGTTCCTCCGCATGATGTATGGAAGATCACAGTTGATTAATGCTTGGGAGTTGTTCCTTAATTTGACTGCGTGGATTATTTTGCACTGTGGCCTTTGACTTAAGAGGTGTTCCTCCTTGGCAGTCATCATTGAGATTTGAAGTAACTGGGATTAATAGGCCTCTATAGAGGCAGAATAGCTTTAGCAAGTTCCAGCACATATTTCTTTTACTTCTGGTGATGTAAGTCACTTTATATAAAGTAGAAATGAAGTCCCCACCCTTTCCTTATTGTATTCACTCACTGTTCTCATGACTGGTGTATTGAAGTAGACAATCTCTCCAGACTAATATACTGGTCTTCTGAACATGTTGCTATGGCAGTCTTCCACAAGATTAAAGTGTGACCAAACACAAAAGTAGGCTATTGAGAGCAGTGAAGGCTGGGTGGGCTAAATGTTCTGGTGACAGTTGTATTTGATGGTAAATATCTTGAATCTCTTGAGGGCCTTCCAGACAGGCCCTATATCCCAGGATCTGAACCCAGGTTTTCTGTTTATCCCAGGTTATCTGGCAGTGCAGACTCATATGATCCAGTTTAAAACAGAAAATCTGAGATGTGATCCTGGGATATATGACCTGTTTGGAAGGGCCCTTGACCAGAGGAGCATTTCTTGGCATGTTGAACATAGTGGGAATCATGCAATCCTACTAATATTGTAGACTGCATCTTCCAGGATCCTTACCTGGATCCAGCAGCTATGGCTGCTGAGACTGGCAGTCTATCAACATAAAAAGTACTACCATATCCACACTTGATCGTGAGTAAAAGAGGACATGAATCCAATTTTTATATCAACTCAATGAATTTATGGTATGACTCACCATTCAATAGGAGACCCAATAGGCTTACTATTAGGCCAAGTAAAAGTATACAGTTGGGCCTCCAAATCCATGGAGTCTGTATATATAGATTCAACCATCCACAGACTTGAAAATATGGAATTTTTAATTCCAAAAAGCAAACTTTAATTCTTGGACACATTTTATACCATTGTATACCATGCACTTAAGCAATGGATACAATGGTTTTGAGTACCCACCATCATGAAGCTAAATACTAGTGGTTACCATGGGTCCACCTTACTAGACTTAGGACCTTCTACACTACCATATAATCCTGAATATCAAGGCAGATAATTCACATTATCTGCTTTGAACTGGATTATCTGAGTCTACACTGCCATATAATCCAGTTCAAAGAAGATAATCTGGATTTTATATAGCTGTGTAGAAGGCGTCTTAGGTTGAGGCAAGGTATACAGTATTCTCTGATATGAAATACTTTTCTGAAAATTTTATGAAAATACCCAATTGATCCTTTAATTCTGTGTTTCTCAAACTCTGCTCCTCCAGGTGTTTTGGACTTCAACTTCCATAATTCCTAACACATGTTAAACTGGCTAGGATTTCTGGAAGCTGACGTCCAAAACACCTGGAGGAGCAGACTTTGAGAAACTGTGTTTTAATTGATTAAATATCATATTTTACCTGTAAAAAACTGTAATCAAATTATAGTCTCTTTTCTAAAAATTCCTGTGAAAGAACTACTGTATCTATGCAAAACTTTTTATGTAAATTGCTAACTTTAATCGTGCACATCAGATTGATATAATTTAATTGTCCATTTGTATATTTCATGGCATAACCTTTGTAACTACTCTTAAAGCACACAGATCAAATCAAAGATCCTTACCAAAGCAGAATATCAACTCATTTCAAAGTCTAGCCTTGCAGATGCCTTTCTCTACCAAATGGAACACTTAAAACTTTCTGAAAGCTTGGAGTGAACCCTAGTGGTGAATAGAAATACGTTCAACAAAAGCAACAATGACATACAAATAGGCAGGCAAACAGATATAAATACACCAATCTCCAATTATTGGCACAAACACACCTTCAAAACATAATAGTGACTATATGCACACAAATGCAACTTCAAAAAATAAAACCAATTGCTTATTAGCAAAACGAAAGCGTATTATTGCATGGTGAAAAGGATCAGGGGGCCTCCTATCTACCCTGTTTCCCCGAAAATAAGACATCCCCGGAAAATAAGACCTAGTAGAGGTTTTGCTGAATTGCTAAATATAAGACCTCCCCGAAAGTAAGACCTAGCAAAGTTTTTGTTTGGAAGCATGCCCGCCAAACAGAACACTAGAGCTTGCGGGATTGGTAAATGTACATATCATAGAGTGTTGTACATGGAAATAATGGTAATAACAAGGATTCACAGTTTGACTGGTTATGCTGGTTTGTGATGACAACTACTGTACAGTATATAATGTTCATTTTTTTTGTTCAACAATAAATGTGAATTCTTCTTCATGGAAAAATAAGACATCCCCTGAAAATAAGACCTAGCGCATCTTTGGGAGCAAAAAATAATATATGACACTGTCTTATTTTCGGGGAAACACGGTATCTGTGCCACCTACCCATTCAAAACCTCACCCTCGGCTCTACACCAAAGCCAACTCAGACTATGGGCACTTACAAAATAACTCAAGTTTCCCAGAAAAGTGCAGGATAAAGGGTCAATCTTTTAAACTCAGATTTAAAACCTTAAGGTTGAAAAATAACGGAATTAGATCTGTATTTTCAAAACTGTTGTGTCTTATGCCAACACCGAGATGAGTACTACAGTAGAATCTCACTTATCCAACATAAACGGCCGGCAGAACGTTGGATAAGCTAATATATTGGATAATAAGGACAGATTAAGGAGAAGCCTATTAAACATCAAATTAGATTATGATTTTACAAATTAAGTACCAAAACATCATGTTATACAACAAATTTGATGGAAAAAGTAGTTTAATACACAGTAATGTTATGTTGTAATTACTGTATTTATGAATTTAGCACCAAAATATCACGATGTATTGAAAACATTGACTACAAAAATGCGTTGGATAATCCAGAACGTTGGATAAGCGAATGTTGGATAAGTGAGACTCTACTGTATTTCTTTTCTCTGATACAGACAATTTGAAGGTCTGGTGTGAACCCTGAGAAATATTAAGATACATGCCAATTGTTGCATGGCAGGTAACATACTTCTATGTTTATACCAATTCAGTATGTTTGTATGTTTCTGATGTATAAGCTCCTGTGTTTTGGCATTTCTTCAAAAATGTTATGTCTCTCCTTCTACTTAGGAAACCAAATGTATTCTTTTTTCAACAACTTTAAATTGAAGTATATAAAGTTTACTATAAATAGGAAAAGACAGTATGTGTTTTATTACAGTGTATTTTTCAAAATGCTGATTGACAAATTACATTAATTGAAACCCCAACAACAGAAGGGAACATTGTGTCAAGCAACTTTGATGGCTTTTTTTCTTCCTCACAAACATTCAATGAGAAGATATAACAACTGCTAATTTCTTGTATCAAATGAATATATATGGATGGCCTTTAGTTCTGTCTAAACTTGTACATTTTTCCTCTGCAAGGGAACACTGTGTATATTAAGTATGATGAAATATATACCATTTCCAGATAGTCCATACCCATGCCCATAGTACAGTGGTTCTCAACCTGTGGATCCCCAGATGTTTTGGCTTTCAATTCCTAGAAATCCTAGCAGCTGGTAAACTGACTGGGATTTCTGGGAGTTGTAGGCCAAAACACCTGAGGACCCATATGTTGAAAACTATTGCCATAGAGTATCTCAGACATGCACAGAAAATGAACCACGCCTTTGAGATATCACTTTTATGCTACTTTATGATCCATTCACCCTAACAGAGTAAAGCATTTATTTAGTATATACCTTTTATCCACATCTATTTAACAGGCTCAGAAAAATCTACCTACTCCTAGTTTCCAAACTACCCATAGGCTTTGTTTGAATAAGCATTTTAAGTTTCCAGAAATGCAACGTAATTCTTTAGGAAATGTCCTATTTTTGTTTCCTTCTTTTCAGAAAGATTGAGGGGAGAAGCTGTTTACAGAACAAGAAAAATAATGCTTTGTTTACTGCATGACCAACACTGGTACACAATTATGTGCTTTTACAAGAAATGGGCTGAGATCATCAACTTAATGTTGATTTCTCAGAGTATAAAGCTTATTAACATCTAGATGCTGTGGCAATTCTTCTTTCATACCTATGACGTTGGAGTTGCTGGTAAGGGCAATACAGTGCCCCCTTCTAATAGAGGGAATCAAAGAAAACATTGAGCTCATAGTGGATCACTGAAGATATAGAGGGCACTTTTTGGAACACTAACATTCTAAACTAAAACAAATGTTAAGTGGGCTCTTCTCTAGATTCTGAATTCCTTCTGAAAATGCAAAACACATCACCATTCTGTTATTTAATTGGAGCAGCTTATAATTATTTTAGACTTGTCATCAGATCAGGTGATTTCTGCTTTACTGTAAAATCATGCATTCATGTTTGGAACTTTAGAGAACTTTAAATGAGAACTATGCATGAAATAGCCTTCATGGTGCCCATAATACTTAAAGCTGTTTCCCCTCACAGGCTTGGCTCCAGCATAGATCATTTTGTTCAGGATATTACAGGTAGCATACTTCGCCTTGAGATCTAGCATGGTGTACTGGAGATAGTTGGATTATGACACTAAAGCCTGGGGTCTAAATCCCTGCTCAGTCAGTGAAACCTGCTGCGTGACTTTGGGCAAATCATATTTTCGCAGCCTCAGCAGTCCAGGTCTGGGCACCACAATTCAAGAAGGGTTTTGACAAGCTAGAATGTGTCCAGGGAAGGGCAATCAAAATGATCAAAAAATCAGAAGTTGAGCACTGTGAGGAACATCTCAGGGAGATGGATATGTTTAGCCTGGAGAAAAGTCTGAAAAAGCTAATCATGATAGCCATGTTTAAATATTGGAAAGGATGTCATATTGAGGTGGAGGCAAGCTTGTTTTCTGCTGCTCTAGAAATTAAGATACTGTGCAATGGATTTAAACTGTACTTAAACATTAGGAAGAACTTTCTGACAGTAAGATCTGTTCAGCAGTGGAATATGGCACCTTGGATTGTGATGGAGTCTTCTTCTCTGGAGGTTTTGAAGCAGAGGCTGGATGGCCATCTGCTTTGACTGTGCTTTTTCTGCATGGCAGGGGGATGGACTTGATGGTCCTTATGGTCTCTTCGAACTCTTGATCAAATGATTCTTTGATTCAAAGGTAAACCCCCTATAAACAAATCTTTATATGGTCACCTTAAGGTCACCATAGGTCGGAAATAACATAAAGGCATAAAACAATATAATTCTTTTATTCAATTTTATTCTGCAAGAACAAAATACAGAAGAGAGTATTTAGGGTAATCACAACCAGTAACTGCAATTACTAAATTGATATGCAAATCATGGACCCTGCTTCCACCACAACTCCCCAGAATCATGCTGGGAATGCATAGTGCTTTCCAGATTTTTTTGAACAATGCCCTTCAGCCTCAGCTAGTGGTCACAGATGATGAGAATGGTAGGCTAAAACATCTGGAAAGTAGAAGTGGAAGGCAGGGTACATGATTTGCATGTTAATGCAGGAAGTCCTGTCTGTGACAAAGCTGATAAGATTTTTCAGCATACTTGATTATCCAATGCTTGTGTTTGTTCACTGGAGTTATATATGTATTTCAAGTTTTATTTTATTCACCAATATCAGGAACAAAATACACACTCAACTGTTTCACACTACGTAATTACAAAAAAACAACAACAACAACTCTGATTTAACAGACAAGCTGAATGCACACAGGGAACAGGTTTCTTGAACCATAACATTGTTTTACAATCAGGTACGCAGCTGTTCAATATGACCTGCTTCCTCTCTGGTATGGATCAGTTTTACAAATCCTGACTGACAGATAAATATCAACCAATTCTGCAAACCTGCACATCTGGTGCTACACCGACTATTTGCCTGTACTTATAGATTAATTCTGTTCTAACAGCTTTGCGTGCTGTGTGTTAGGTGGCAGCAAGGAACCATATTGGGCTACTTAAACACAGTCGCATCAAGCCTTTACACAAGCAAACCCTTTAAAGCATCTCATTCATGCTCACTATATCCAATCATTTAATAGAGGGGGGAAAACTATTAATAAAGTTAGACCTGTAAAAAGGTCTAACCCTTTTAAGCAGTTTAAAAATAGAACAAGATCTTGAATGAGGAATGCAGCTTCCTTTTTTCTTTAAAGGGCCTTCTGGGTGTGAAGATATGATATGATGAAAAAACTGGCACCTACACTGAAATCTCAGAAAGAAAAAGTGTTCATAAATAAATTTCCAGTGGTTGAAAGAAGGCTTCATTATTCTTCATAGTTGCTTTATGACATTTATGACCAGCAAAAGAAAATTAATGGCAAGTGAACTTGAGTAACCCTCACTGTTTCAGCCCAAGACAAAGGGAATGGCAGACAACTAGTGGACTATGAAACCTTATGACAGAATCACCATAAGACATAGACAACTTGTACGCACATATCAACAATATTAGAAAACAAAATTATGAAAACTAGCTTTCCATGCTAAGGAACTTAAGAATGCATGGGAATAGATGCAGTCCTTTTTATCTTTGCTAAATATTTAACACAAATGATCTAATTTACAAAGTAATGTACATTAAAAAAGAAACAAAATGTTTGGGTTAGATCTCATATGGAATGGTGTATGGCATTCTGGTCACCATAGTTTAAGAACAATGTTGACAGAGTAGAACATGCCCAGGCATGGATGATTATAGCAGTCAATCCTTCTGAGAAAAAGCTAAAGGATTAGGCATGTTTACCCTGGAGAAGAGATGAATGATTCATAGATGATCTGATAGACATCTTCCAAGATCTGAAGAGCTATCAAATAATCCAGCTAATTTGTTGTCTGTGAGCTCCAGAGGTTAAAACCAAACCAAGAACTTCCTGATGGCTTAACATTGGTATAGACAGCCTAGGAGTATGGTGGGCCTTCTTTAAGAGGCAGAGATTACATGTTGAAACCTTCATTACTGTTGTAACAGATTTCTTATATAGACTTCTGGATGGACTAGAAGAAAGATATAATAACACGATGAGTCAGGAAAACATGAATTCTATTAGTGGAACAAACTCCTAAGATCTGAGAATATGATGATATGCAGAAAAGACCATATCAGAAAGAGAATTTTCCAATACTCTTCATGACAAGACAACCTATGTGCCGAAATGAGAGTAACACAATGGAGCAAGAATAAGTATACTTGTTTATGTTTAAACTGATCAAGAAAAAAATAGTCATTCGCTTACTACCTTGTTTCATAAAGTGTCTTGGGAAAATAGAAAATTAGGTGTGGATTGTGTGAATAACAAATGGGTAAATAACACTGGCTATGCTTGATGAAGTATACCAAAAATTCAGAGAAGGATTCTATGTCTTACCTCTGGAATTAGTAGACCAGAGCTTTCCAAATATTTCATGTTGGTGACACATTTTTTGACATGTATCATTTTGCGACACAGTTAATTCAGTGTTACCAACGAACTGGAGGTTAAACCAATCCCTTATAAGAGCTATGGAAACATGCATAAACTGCAATAACAAAATGCAAGATAGCTCATGAAAACAATTAATTTATATATTTTAGAATATTATTTGTAAGATAATAACATACATTTTTAAAAGTTGCCATTTCTCATTACATTTGTGTGATACATACACACACAGTAGCTGACACAACACAGTTTAGAAAGCTATGCAGTAGACGGTTCATCATAATTTTCAACATCTGAGATCATAAGAATTAACAAAGAAGTGTTTCCACAGACTCACACTTTTTCTTCTTTTATATTCTACCTTGACTACAAGTAGAATACCAATGAAGAATTATGAGTTAAACTGAAAATGTGGGGTATTAATTTTTTGACAGCTTGGATTAGTTACCATACAGTGTCCTACCTAGCCATTGTGGAGTTCTTTCAATTCAAGAGAAAAAAAATTATTGTAACAGATCTTTGTGCCATAAAATTCTATTCACAGTCAAGTTTTAAAACTCTATCCCCAAAAGTCCTAGGATATCATGACAGTGGGTGGAAAGAAGTAAAAGACCAGTAATTGCCATTTGACCAAGAACGACTAAATCCAGTTCTTAGTCCTCATGAATATGAGCTCAAAAAACCTATACCCTGTTTAATGCTTCCCTCAGTCACCCACTTTTTGAACACTGCATGGGAAAGTGTTCATGTAAGTCAGTGATTCCTAAAGTGGGCGCTACCGCCCCCTGGTGGGTGCTGCAGCGATCCGGGGGGGGGGGGCGGGGGTGATGGCCACAGGTGCATTTTTTTTGTATTACAGTAGACTCTCACTTATCCAAGCTAAACGGGCCGGCAGAAGCTTGGATAAGCGAATATCTTGGATAATAAGGAGGGATTAAGGAAAAGCCTATTAAACATCAAATTAGGTTATGATTTTACAAATTAAGCACCAAAACTTCATGTTATACAACAAATTTGACAGAAAAAGTAGTTCAATACGCAATGTTATGTTGTAATTACTGTATTTATTAATTTAGCACCAAAATATCACGATATATTGAAAACATTGACTACAAAAATGGCTTGGATTATCCAGAAGCTTGGATAAGCGAAGCTTGGATAAGTGAGACTCTACTGTACCTTTCTATTCTAAGTTAAAAAAAATAGTTTCAGAACTTCAAACTTCAATGTTTCTAATTTATACCTTTCTTTACTAAATTTTATGAAAAAGGTAGAAACATTAAACTTTCTGTTTAATTGCTATTACATTTTAAAAAATTTTTTCCAGGGGGCGCTGAGTAATTTTTTTCTGGAAAGGGGGCAGTAGGCCAAATAAGTTTGGGAACCACTGATGTAAGTGCATATACACAGAAAACAATAATAAAATGTATGACTGATTGGCTGGAGAGAATTTTAATGAAACCAAGATTATTTCTGATTAAAACTCTACACTATTTTCAATTGCATCCGTTGCATCTTTCCATTTGCATAAGGTGGATACCACCAAATAGAAAGTAATGCATGCCCTGTACCTTTTCTGTCCCTGCCATCAAGCATGAACTTCAAAGATAATGTCCTTTGTAGGCAGCAGATGTTACTTTTGGAAACCTGCCATCCACCAAGCACTTTTGTAACAAAAAGGTCAAACAGTCAGAACAGCTGAATACTTTTATTCTTTGTGAACCTTTAAAAAATGTTGTTACAAAACAAAGGAGGAGAAAAACGTTGGTCATTTTAATCTTTGTTCTGTTAGCACTGACAAATAATTAAGCACAAGAGCGTTTGGGCCAGATTAAGCTCTTTTCACTAAGCAAGTAAGCAAATATTATGCAAATTTCTTAACTACAAATACAGCTAGCGGTTACATAAAGCATAGTGCTGTCTTCAATATGCAAACTACATAGAGACAGCAATGAAAGGGTTTATCCTGGGAACAGCACTTGTCATATCACTCTTTGGCTGCACGCAAGCTAATCCTTTTCATATCGACATCTGAATTCCTGACAAGGGATAGCCACCTCATTATGCAAATTGCACTAAGGAATCCTAGCTGAGTGTTTTTTTAAAAAAAATGCAGATCAGGATATTTGTATAAAGTATTGGATGTTTGCATAAGTACATTTGGTTTGGGTGGGCTGGGTCAAACAGAAACAATTCTAACGGATGGCTCTTGTCAATCTTAACATTCACTGCATGGAAAACATGCTTGATTGATAAAGCAGGTGTAAGGACAGAAGGAAAGAACTAGAATATAGTCCTTGGCTTAAATCCAATCGTTAGTCACTGAATCAACAGAAACTTGGTAATGCAACATTTGCGCAAGTTCTATTGATTCAATGAGCCTACTCATAGAATCATAGTTGGAAGAGGCCTTATGGGCCATCGGGACTAACCCCTGCTCAATGCAGCTAGAGCAGTGGTTCTCAATATGTGGATCCCCAGATGTTTTTGGACTTCAACTCCCAGAAATCCTAACAGCTGGTAAACTGCCTGGGATTTTTGGGAGTTGTAGGCCAAAACACCTGGGGACCTACAGGGTGAGAACCATTGAGATAGACCATTCCTAGCAGGCATCTCCTCAGCCTCCTTTTGAAAACATCCAGAGAAGGAGATCCCACCTTCTTTCTATGTAACTGGGCTCCACTGTCGAACTTCTCACTGTCAAGTTCCTTCTAATATTCAATTGAACATATATTCTACTTGAAACTAAGAACTAGATTTAGGCCACTGTTTGAATACAAATTTAGCAACATTTCTCTGAGCCTACTCATTTCTCTGCACTTTCCTTGGTATGGTTTCAACGGTCAACTAACTTCCTGACAATGACTTAAGCCATTTAGACAATATACTTAAGTCCTATTTATACTACCATTAGTTAGAGCCTCCGGTGGCCAAGGGGATAAAAGCCTCGTGACTTGAAGGTTGGGTTGCTGACCTGAAAGCTGCCAGGTTCGAATCCCACCCGGGGAGAGTGCGGATGAGCTCCCTCTATCAGCTCCAGCTCCATGCGGGGACATGAGAGAAGCCTCCCACAAGGATGGTAAAACATCAAAAACATCCAGGTGTCCCCTGGGCAACGTCCTTGCAGACGGCCAATTCTCTCACTCCAGAAGCAACTCCGGTTGCTCCTGACAAACAAACAAAAAAACTACCATTAGTTTTTCACAGCCCTATCTCAAGATATTGAACTTTTGTACGCAAAGCAAGTGCCTTAGCAATAAATTACAATCCTTCCGAGCAAGGTGGGAAAGAATATTTCTATTCATGCTTTCCTTGACATATCTTGTATAGTAATTGATTTTCGTCTGTTTCTGGTAGGCAGATGCTATGTTTTCGAAAAGACTAGATGATTCTCAGTTTCCTGTTAATCTTCCATCTCTCTGCAGTTATTCTTACACATTGTTTGCAGTTAATCCTGTCTCTAAAAATGTTGGCAAGTCAAAAGAGAAGATCTGAATCACACCTAATATTTTAATAAGATCTCTTTTCCATAAAAGTAAAGTCTCTTCTGGCTTTAAACACTTTTGCACTTTCTGACCCAGTAGACAGGAATAATTTAAACATATCTTTCTTCTGCATCTGTATTTTTTTAAGTATTACTCCAGAAAGTTTCCTCTAACATTCCATCTACCAAAATCACGGCCCAAAATATAAAAAGAAGAGATCAGACTTACTGGTTTTGATATCTGCAATGTAACAGGAGCATTATTTATTTATTTACAGTATTTATACCCCACCCTTCTCACCCCAAAGGGGACTCAGAGCAGTTTACAGAACACACATATGTCAAGCATTCAATGCTGTCATACAGTTAAAAAGGACAGACAACACAAACAGAGGTAAAGGCATTTTTCTCATTTTATTTCTGGCATCTTGGAGGCTGTGCTCGACTCTGGCCATGGGGGGTGCTGTTGCTCCATCTTCCATGCTGAGGAGCTTTTTGTCGTCCTTAGACGTCCTCCCAATCAATGTCCTTAAAGGCGCCTTTATTACCTCCCTGCTAAAAGCAGTGCCTATTTATCTACTCGCATTTCTGCTTTTGACCTGTTGGGTGGGCAGGTGAGCTGGAGCTGATGACTAGTTGCTCACCCTGACCTGGGCTTGAACTGCTGGCTTTTCAATCGGCAGGATTTTCTGCAGCACAGCTGTTTAACCTTGTCTCTTTTTTTGGGGAAAAAGGGGGGACATTGATTTATTTCACTGGTCATTGTTTCCCAAAGATAGGACAAATCCTCATGTAGAAGTATAGCACATCCCGCATGCAGAAGATGCCAACTGCTAGGTACCCCTTTCTGACAAGGCTCTTGCTAAGATTCTAAAGTTTCCAAAGACTGAGCTACAGGTGCAGTTACCTCAAAGTATTACAGATCATAGAACTTGGTGAGAAACTCACTTAGGCTTTTTATCCAGCACACTTGGGAAAAAAATCAATAAACCTGGCAGAATGAGCAAAATTCAGCCAAAGCACATTTAAAGGAGTCAATTACTGAGACTATTCCTAAAGCTGCCCCCCCCCCCCCAATTTAATTTGGCATTGATACACATTTAAAAATTCAGTTTCTGGTCAGAAGGTCTAAAAATATTTTTGGCACTGGTAGAGTGTAATCTCTATTGACTCTCAAGTATAATTAGGTTGGCTTTCTCAGAGATGTAATCAGCAACAGTTTCAGTTCTTGTATAGAAAACTATAGTCAAAGTAGAATTTATTGTCATTGAGACAGGAACAGCAAGAGGAGTTGGGAACAGAACAGGTAGGAGGAGGAGTGAGTGAGTTAACTTCTATTCAGAGATATTATCGGGGATTGTTTGAAAACACTACAAGGGACTTTTTTTAGATTTAGAGAGGAACAGCAAGAGAAGCAGGGAATAGGTCAAAAGTAAGAGCTAGTATGTAAATATCTATTGATTAGACTCATGCTTGCTTTATTTAAGCATTTTTCAGGAGCTGATTTCTTCTTTTCCAACACTTTCTCCTTTATTTATATCTGTGTTTGAATACAAGGCCTAAGGGTAAAATAATATTCACTTTCCTTTGTTCTTATGCCTTTCAAAGAAGACAGTGAAATATACCTCATTATATAAGTCTGGGGCTGATCAATTCTCCTGGGTAAAATATGGATGTGCAGTCATAACTTGCATCCTGAATCCATACATCAGACTCAAACACAGAGAAAAACAAAACTTGGCCAGTCTGATTAAAGATGGCAAAAAAAAAAATCAAATAAGAACTTTCTTGTTTTGGAAATGGCTATTTGTAAGTAAAATAGTTTCAAAATATAAATGATAGCAGTAGTTCAAATGTAAAACACAAGCCTTGCCAAAGAAGACATTCTACATAATGGTATATTTAAAATAACAAAAACTTATTCATTATGTATTTATGAAAGCAATACTTAAATCCTCAGTGCAGATTGGCTAAGAAGGTCATTGCTCCAAGCTGCCTCGGGCATTTGATGAGAAGCAACAAATCCTGTGGCATTATCTACTTTTAACACACAATTGATAAAAAGGCCATTTCAACAGAGATTTGCAGTATATTATAGATAACACAAGCATGATTTACAAACTTCTGTGTCATTTTTTGATTAGATTTCGAAGCCACATACTGATCCATGCAATACCGAGACTCCTTCCTAATATTTGATGCCATAATGTAGAAATGCTTTTGAAATGTTTTATTTATGTTACACAAACTATCTGAATCCAGCTCAGTTTTCAATAGCTGTACAGAATTATATGGAACAATATAAACAAACTGAAACCTGGGACTACGCAGTGGGGAAGATGTCTCTAAATGAGAAACTGATATGTATCTGGGCCAGGACTAAACTCAAGTACATCCTTTTGCCTTTCCCTATGCACATGCAATTCAGTTATTTGGTAACAGCAAAGAACTACTGTTAGAAGCAATGAGTTAAGATACAAAGCTGGTAAGCAAAAGTTCACTTGAGGATCAGTTTAACTACTGTTGTTCCACCGAGCTTTTGACAAGGTTCAGAGGATTTCCAGTTGCACTGAATATACCGTTACTCATTTCACAGTGCAGTCTGCAGTGCATCTCCCAAATATTTATGTACATACATCTATTTCAATTGTTCAAAGAGACATATTTGCCAGTCTCACATTCTAGTTTACGTAATTACAGAATAGCAGATAGCCATTTCTTTCTTTTTTCACACAATGGTGATGAAGCAAGATCTATGTGTTTGAAGTACAGTTAATCCCCAGGCATACTGCAACTAACAGACTGATCCATTGGTTATATTTCATTTTTTTAAAAATGGAATAAGTACTGTATACTGTTTGGGTAAATATATCAGGAAAAGGAACCTGTAGAGCTGGAAAAGGTGCAGAAAATGGCATCCAATACACTCAAAGGGATTCAGCAAGGGATGATTACAATATTTAGGTTTTATATTCAGAGGTAGCTAAATTGGCCACGTACCAAAATATAACAACATACAAAATCCATTAAAGGGTATTGTTTTAGCCAAATGAAATGCACAAAATAGATCGTGCAAACTTTCAAAGCTCCACTGAAAAAGAGGTCTATATTTTCTATCATACATTGTTCCTGCAATAGTTCAGTTGGTTGGAAAGGGTATAAATGCAGGCAGAGACTAATCCCTTCTTGGACATGTATGAGAATGAGATAAAGCACAGTAAAATTTAAAGCCCATTAGGAGCAATAAAGTAACATCAGGATTGGGTCGTATCTATTCTTTGTGAAGCCACGGGCTCCTTTCTCAAGAAGGTTATGTACTGCTACATTTAGGACTATTAGCTTGGGGGGGATAAGCATGGAAAGACTCTCTCCATAAAAGGCAAAATAATTAAAATAGAAAAATTAGAAAATTAGAAAATAAGAGCACTTTTGGATTATCTTGATGGACCAACTCTATCAAGAAAGCCAAAGCCTTGAGTTTACAAGACCTTAGCAGGTCTATCAAGAATAGCATTTCTTGGAGGTTTCTTTACCATACGTCAAAGTTGACTTTAATGCAACTGACAACAAAAACAGTGAGTGGAAAGACATGTCAAAGGTGAGTAAAACTAGACATTTTAAAAATTGTGTCAGAAACAAATTGGGAATATATTACAAGTCGCTTTTAATGTGAGAGAATCGGCTGTCTACAAAGACGTTGCCCAGGGGATGCCCGGATGTGTTAGCATCCTGTGGGAAGCTTCTCTCATGTCCCCGCATGGAAAGCTGGGACTGACAGCCGGACAACAATCAGCCAGTGTCCAACCTTCCCTTTCCGAACAAGGTCTTGGAGCATGTACTGGCCTCCCAACTCCAGGGATTTCTAAAGGAAACAGATTATCTAGATCCATTTCAAAAGGATTCATATCAACATCTGAATTCAATATGGTTTCAGACCTGGCTATGGAACAGAGACAGCTTTGGTCGCCTTGGTGGATGACCTATGAAGACAGCTAGAAAGGGGGAGTGTGTCCCTGTTGGACCTCTCAATGGCTTTCGATACCATTGACCATGGTATCCTCCTGGGTCATCTCACTGGGATGGAACTGAGAGGTACTGTTTTACACTGGTTCTGGTCCTTCCTGGAGGGCCGTACCCAGAAGGTGGTGCTGGGGGACTCCTCTTCAAACTCCTGACCGTTGTCCTGTGGGGTTCCTCAGAGTTCTATTTTGTCCCCCAT
Source organism: Anolis carolinensis (assembly GCF_035594765.1). NCBI lineage: Eukaryota > Metazoa > Chordata > Lepidosauria > Squamata > Anolidae > Anolis > Anolis carolinensis. The sequence goes on from NC_085844.1 coordinate 76,381,212, forward strand.
GCTATTCAACATATACATGAAAACACTGGAAGAAGTCATCTGGAGTTTTGGAGTACAGTGCCACCTATATGCCACTTTTATGTGGATGACACCCAACTCTACTACTCCTTTCCACCTAATGCCAAGAAAGCTGTTCTGACTCTAAACCAGTGCTTGTCATCAGTAATGGACTGGGTGAGGGCAAACAAATTGAAACTTAATCCAGACAAGACAGTAGTACTCCCGTTCAATCAGAAGGCAGACCTGGGAATAGGGATCCGGCCTGTGCTGGATGATGTTACACTTCCCCTGAAGACACATGTTCACAGTTTGGGAGTCCTCCTGGATTCAACATTGAACCCAGAGGCCCAGGTATCTGCAGTGGCCAGAAGGGCCTTTGCACAATTAAAGCCTAAGCACCAACTGTGCCCGTCCCTTGAGAAGCCAGATCTGTCTGGATTACTATAACACGCTCTATGTGGGGGTAGCCTATGTGGGGAGTACTCGGAAACTTCAGCTGGTCCAAATGGCTACAGCCAGGTTGCTCACTGGGGTTGGCTACAGGGAGCAAACGATCCCCTGTTGCAGCAGCTCTACTGGCTGCCAGTCAGTTACCGGGAACAATTTAAAGTGCTGGTTATGACCTTTAAAGCCCTAGACAGTTCAGGCAGACTGCATTCACTTGTACGAATCTGACCCAGCCCTGAGATCTTCCAAAGAGGCCCTTCTCTTGGTCCCATCCCCATCTCAAGCACGATTGGTGGGAACAAGAAAGCGGGCCTTCTCGGTGACTGCCCCTCAACTCTGGAACTCCCTGCCAAAGGAAGTCAGAATGGCCCCCTCCCTGCTGTCCTTCTGGCAGCAGACTAAAACCTTTTTATTCTGGCAGGCTTTTAAAGAAGGTGTTTAAGATCTAGTCAGGAGATGCTGTGGTTCTAACTCTGAATATGTTTTGATGGATTTTAACTGAATTAGTGCTGTTTTGTATTTAATTCTGTTTTAATTTTTGTATATTTGTTATTTTTAATTTTGTGTTAATGTTTTCATGTCAAGCTGCTTTGAGTCCCCTTTGGGGAGATAAAGCAGGGTATAAATAAATATCATCATCATCATCATCATCATCATCATCATGGATTCCGTCCACTCCCAGAATAAATTCCATTTTTTTTCTGATTCCGAGTGCAATGCTGTTAGCTAACGCTAACCAGTATCTTTAGGATATAGAATTAGGACATCATGTCACTCTACAAATCCTGTTTACAAACCTAAAGTCTGCACAAATCATTTTTAGGATTAACACAGCTGTCAAAGTGTCAAAAGTTACCTATTTCCAATCCTATTCACACTTGCCCTGCTGCTAGCCACCTGGCTATTTCTAACACTTCTTTTAAATCATTGAGATGACCAAGTCAGGGGAAAGCCAGTCCAGTCCAAACAAATTTCAGGAAAGGAGAGAAGGGCTTATAAATAGGCTTGTCACTAGAAGAAAGGAATAGAAACAGCACATGCAAGTTACTTTGGAGCTGCTAGAAATCTAATAGAAACTGCTTATTGTCTGTATAGAAGCGAATCTACATTTCAGGTATAACCCTCCATCCTGACAGATTCTCCCAGTTTAGCTGGCTATCTGCAATTATGTTTCACCTAAAGGCTAAACATAATTCAATATATGTACACACACCGCATGCACTCAAGAAATCAGATTTTTTGTGGTATAGTACTATTGTTGAATTTATTTTTGTCTTATCATTCTGACAACACTGAGAGCTACAGCAGATGGCCTACTTCCAATATAATTCTAACAAGTTATTTCTTTTGTGCAAACATCTCTGATAAAGATGCTGGGGCAATAACTTAACCATATTTAAAGATGAAAATCTGCAAAACAAAAATGTTCCTTTTTACTGCTTGCACTGTTTTTGCCTTTTTATCTATTTTGCAAATGCAACACACTGAGAAATAAATACCACTTAGACAACAGGGAAAGAAATAAGGAGTTAGATAATCAGAGGGAGTCAGATTATACTGGGTATTCAGGTCAGATAGATGAACATGTGAGAGAAGTGAGCATGTTTGAGTCAATATACGACAAGAAAAAAATCAGAACAATAGTTGGTTACTCCTCTTGGTTCACAAAAGGTACAGAAAATCTCACAACAAAGCACGTTGATAGAGAAAGATACAGGTTAGTCTTCCTTAGAAATGAGGTTTTATTAAAGTTTGCTTTTACTGTGGTCATTGCTGGGAAAATCAACGCAATACTCCTCCCTAAATTTTACTTCAAGGTTAAACCAAAGTGTTTCCCTTGAATTGACACTGCTTTGCAATGACTTGGATAAACTCCTACAACACTTCACACACCAAGATTTAGAAAGTTTTACTCACAAAATTACTAGACACAGGCCACAGTTTGAAAAATACTACAACTTTCAGAATCCTCTGGTGGGAGCTGCCAAGAGGTGTATGTAATAAATAGTAAAAAAAGAAAAATCCCCTGTTTGGATATCAGCCAGGACGAAAAAGCCTTAAATGAAGAAATAGTTTTCTAAGATATACAGAGATGTTTGCAGGAACACCTCAGCAAGCAAGAGTCCAAAAGTGGCAGACTAAAACTCAAAACCTCAATCAGTGGCTGACGCCGGATTAGAGACTCCCTCCTGAGCACACAGAAAACTGGGCAACTTGGAAGGTGCTGAACAGACTGTGTTCTGGCCTCACGAGATGCGGAGCCAACCTTAAGAAATGGGGCTATAAAGTGGAGTCCACAACATGCGAGTGTGGAGAAAAGCAAACCACAGAGCACTTATTACAATGCAGTCTGAGCCCTGCCACATGCACAATGAAGGACCTTCTTACACCAGAGGCACTCCACGTGGCCAGCTACTGGCTAAAGGACATTTAGTATAATGCCAAGTTTTTTTTAACTTTGTGTTTTCAAATGCATTACAACTTGTACCCTCGGTTCAGTTCTGACACGATGAATAAATAGTAAAGAATCCACATAGAGAGTGATGTACCAGACATATCCATAGAGCCTTTCTAATGTATGTCATGTTGATATAACCACAGGGAAAAAAACGAAGTAGCATATATTTTAAAAGAACCACTTACTCAGACAGCTTTCACTCATTGTTTATTTGTAATCGCCACTGCATGAGACACAAACTGATACAATAATGAACTGGACACAACACACTCTACACACAAACTAACTGTTGATGAAAACATTTAGTAAGTGTTGTTGCTTTGTGACATACTATCATTGGCCTAGCAAAAATTGAACAATATGTGGCTTGATTTTGAAGACAATCTTTATAATAACATGAATTTTATGCAGTGAGACTGGGATACAAACAAACAAACAAAAAACAGCAGAGGAGGTTCTGACAATTGGGTAACATAATGTCTGTATGTCTGCATGTGTGTCTATGTCTATATTCCTTGGTATGTTAAAAGTTATACATAGTAAAGAAAAGAGTAAAAGGAAGAGGGGAAAAAGAAAGACACAGTAACAAAGAAGTGAAGAAAATTTATGACTTCTGACTTTCTTTACAGTGGCTATAAATCTTTATATAAAATCTACTATCCAAAATACACATCTTCCACCATTTGAAGCCTACTCGTTATCAAAACCTACAATTGTCAAATCATTTTCTTTTTTCTGCAAAAGACAATAAATAATTCTCAGATGTTTTAAACTCATTCATACTCTCTTGATTACATGAAGAACAAAGTCTATTAGCAGTAAATAAGGTCATCACAAGTCCAGAAAGTCTCTTTTATAAATCCAGTAAATACATTCCAGTGAATTCAGAGATTGGGACTTCTTGGATCTTGTTCTATCGTCCATTAAAGGTACATGACAGACTTTGACACAGCTAGGCAGGCTATCATTACTTTGGTCATCCCTCAAGCCACCCATGGTGGATTACCACAGAACTGATGATCCTGTCACTAAGAACTGGCTTTTTTATGCTTGTGAATGATTCTCCAGTATCCCTTTGATCCAGAGAGAACTTGTCACCAGTCACAACTGGGATTGGGGCAAACTCTTCCTTTCTCAGACATTCATACACATATCATAGGGCACTTACAAGGATGAGTCTTGCCATCATCTTTCTACTTGGAAGTTAGTAATATAGTATTTTACTATATTATTTAGTCTGTTGTTTACCTTTTTTCCTATGTTAGTTCTTTGGAACATGTTAGTTGTAATTTTAAAAATAAATGCAGTGAAGTATAATAAAAGCTAGAACATAACTCACATTCTTCAACATTTATATTAGATATTCGAGATTATCTACTATACAATGTGATCTCCATTAACATGAATAATATATTGGAACTTTATTAACTGGAATATTCCCAGGTCTTTTAAACACTGCTCATAGATATTTCAGGGCTTTAAAAATTATACTGACAATTTTAATTAAGAGCAGCTATCTGGCATTGCCAAACCTACCTGATCACACTATACATCAATGATAAAGAGCACTCAGCCATTTTGCTTAAATGGCTTCTCCGGGATTAGTACAAATGTCGCAGAGTCCAACTGAACTAAAAAGTACCCAGGCTTTAAACATTAATTTACCTTGACTACATGCATGCCAGACTGAAAGGGTTCTATCTAGATGAAAACATGCAGCATTAATACTGAACATGTGCGTTCATTTCAGGTCAATAGACATTCCAACTTCCAGGAGGTAGTAAAAGTAATATATTCACTAAAATACATGTTATGAGACTTAGCATCTTAGCTACAAAAGCAGTTCTCACCAAAGAGAGAGCATGCAACCCAAATATTAAGATCTGCGAGGACTAATCTTTAAGTGTTCCACATCTGGTGAAAATATTAACAAAACACTTATCGACCAGATACTTTGAGCATTTATAATTTTTAAGAAAATTAGACAGTTAAATACTGCTTCCTCATTTTGGACAAAAGAGGTCCTTCTAGTTGATCAACTCTGTCCAGCATCCACTGGAAAAGGTGAGCCACCAATGCTCAGGAAAAGATAACTGTAAGGAAAGGGGTAACAAATGCAAGGTAGGAATTTCCAATAAATTTATGTCTATATCAATTGAAGTAATGCTCTTGTAAGAAATTACAATATGAACTGACATCCTCCCCATAAATAGAATACTGTTTAGTCTTATAGAAACCCTTGGGATTAACATATTTTATAGACAATTTCAGAATCCTTGAACACACCAGAAATTGTACTATGAAAGTAGGTACAAACTGAACATGTGGCTGAAACACACACTGGTATCACTGACTCTGGAAAATGTAGTTTGAAATCCTGGGATAATTTAGGCATCCAAGTTATATGTTCAAGATGTATGCTCAGTCCCGCAAAATAATGTTTTCAGAAATAATGTCTCACTCACAGAGACAGCTTGGCAGGCAGAGCTAAGGGTAAAGAAACCAGTGTCCAGTGGATAGATATGTAAGGCACACCAGGCAACCCCATCACAGGGATTTCTTAGCAAGGTCTTTTCAGATGATTTTGTTATTGTTTTTCCCTTAAGCTAGGAGTGTGTGACTTGCCATGATCACTCAGTGGGTTTCCATAGCTGAGCAGGGATTTGAACCTAAAAAATTTACCATACTGACTCTCAAAAACAAGGCCACCAAAGTTTTCAAAGATCATTTGATATTTTTAAAACTTTCTGAGGACAAGCTGGTGGCAACATCTTGTTCAGCCAAAGCAATCCCTTGGGGGATGAAGATTTCACTATTGCAATTCACCTGGTAACAAGTATGCAGAAATGATATTATTTTGAGGAGTGCAAATGGTTAAAGCAGAACTTTCCAAACTGTGTATTGCAAAACATGAGTGTGTCTGCTGCAGTGTGTAGGTGTGTCATGCAAATGTAACAAGCAGCCTCTGTTTCTATCTGAAATAAACAATAAAACAAATCATCTAATTTTAAAAATATAAAGGAAAGGTTTTCATGAGATATGTTGTGTCCCCCATTTCATTATTACATTTTATGTGTGACTATGTATCTCTTCTAAGAGGTTGGTTTATCTCCCACTTTGCTAGAAAAATTGAATTACTGGGTTACAAAATGATGCAAGTTTGAAGTGTGTTACCAACATGAAATGTTTGGAAAACTCTAGGTTAAATCAAAAGCCACACAATGCAAAGAATACTTGCAGAGGGCTACAATGATACTGAAAAGATACTGTGGTTAAGTACTACTGTATATAGAAACTCTAAGCTCTTTGGGAGGCTGATACTCAAAAACAACTCTTCCCTGGAAATGTGCTAGTATAGACTAATGAGCCGTGAGAAAACTGCTAATGTGCTACAGGAAAACAAAGGCACCTTTAAGCCATTTAGTTCTTGCCATACACTTACTCCTTCATGACGGTACTGCATTCTAACATACTGTATTTTATGCAGCAACCTTCACATAATCAAAGCTACAAATGAGACTACCTGCTCTGTTTTTGTATGATTTGCTTTTCTGGCATTGCCTCCTTCTAGAAGAATCATACAACTGCATGCTTGTTCTCAGAATGCTGCCAATTGCATTTCAGCACAGATCTGTTCTCCATGCTTTCTACCTTTCAATCTGGAAATATATTCAGATCAATGATTCGTGGGTCAATCAAGGCAATTTTCTAATGCATTTAATTTTTTCTGTGCAAGAACTAAATGGTGACACTTTCAGCTAAAGACAAGAGTTAACCTTAACTTTCCTGGGCTGTGGAAAATATACTTCCACTTAGGCAGAAAAAATAAAATGCAAAGATACAGAATGGGGGACGCCTGGCTCGACAGAAGTACATGTGAAAAAGATCTTGAAGTCCTCATGGACAACAAGTTAAACATAAGCCAACAATGTGATGTGGCAGCTGAAAAAGCAATAGGATTTTGGCCTGCATCAATAGGAGTATAGTGTCTAGATCAGTGATTCCCAAAGTGGGTGCCTCTGCCCCCTGGTGGGTGCTGAGGCGATCCGGGGGGCGGTGATAATAATAAATAATAATAAAACTTTATTTATACCCCGCCACCATCTCCCCAATGGGGACTCGGGGCGGCTTACATGGGGCCATGCCCGGGAAAAATACAATATAACACAATATAAAAAACAACATATCATAATACAATTACAACAATACAATAAAGAATCATCTACAGTACAACACAAAATCCAAAGAGCAATATAACAGGGCAGGCCGCACTAATACTCAGTTAAAACTCGGGGTGAGAAAAGGATAAGAAAAAGGATAAGAATAAAACCACAGGGAACTAAGGAAAAGATAGCAGACAGTCTAGAGCAGGGGTCCCCAAACTTTTTAAACTGGGGGCCAGTTCACGATCCTTCGGACTGTTGGAGGGCCGGACTATAGTTGGCCACCAAGCAATAATAATAATAATAATAATAATAATAAAGAGGATTGGAAGAGACCCTTTGGGCCATTGAGTCCAATCCCCTTCTGCTTTTGGGCACCAAAAGCACAAGCAAAGCACCCCTGACAGATGGCCTCCCAGCCTCAATGTTTAATAATAATAATAATAATAGGAAGAGAAGAAGAGAACCCTTGGGTCATTTAGCCCAACCCCCTTCTGCCTTTGTGCTGTGGGGGCCAGATAAATGGCTTCGATGGGCCGCATGTGGCCCCCGGGCCTTAGTTTGGGGACCCCTGGTCTAGAGGATAAATAATGGGGGGTGTAACAAAAGCATGTAACAGTTACTCTCCGAAAGCACATCGGAAGAGCCATGTTTTTAGATCTTTCCTAAAGTCTGAAAGAGTGGAGGCATGCCTGATTTCAATGGGCAATGAGTTCCATAAACGGGGGGCCACAGCAGAAAAGGCCCTCTCCCTTGTTCCTACAAGGCGGGTCTGGGATAAAGGCAGTGGCGACAGGAGAGCCTCCCCTGACGATCGCAGAGATCGGGCAGGTTTATGGTAGGAGATACGGTCACGAAGGTAGGTGGGTCCCAAACCGTTTAGGGCTTTATATATGATGGTCTGCACCTTGAATTGGGATCGGAAAATGAACGGAAGCCAGTGGAGCTCCTTAAACAGGGGAGTAGATCTCTCCCTGTAATTCGCCCCAGTTATTAATCTGGCAGCCGAGCGTTGGACCAGTTGTAATTTCCGAGCCGTCTTCAAGGGAAGCCCCACGTAGAGCGCATTACAGTAGTCCAGTCTAGAGGTAACTAAGGCATGCACCACCGTGGTGATGGCACCTATTAGGCCAGAGGAGGGGCGGGGCCTCTTCCCAAGTGCCAGAGACAGGGCTGAGCACCTGAGGCGCCTGCTAGGGGCGGAACTAGAGGAGTGGGCATGGCTTCTTCCCAAGAGCCTGAGACAGGGCTAAGAATCTATACCTCTCCTGACGCTCTTGTTGGGACAGAGGGCGGAGCTAGGGAAGGGGGCGGGGCCTCCTTCCAAGAGCGCGAGACACGGCTGAGCCTCTATATCTCTCCTGAGAGGCCTTTTAGGACCAAAAGGCAGGGCTAGGGGTGGGGGCGGGGCCTCTTCCCAAGAGCGTGAGACAGGGCTGAGCCTCTGTATACCTCCCCTTGTTAGAACACGGGGTTGGGGTATAGAGGTTCAGCCCCATCAGGCACTTGAGAAGAGGCCCCGCCCCCTCCTCTAGCCCCACCTCCTGTGTCCTGGCAGGCACCGCAGGACAGGGATAGAAGCTCAACCCTGCCTCAGAGCTCGTAACTCTGCCCATCCCAGTCCTGGCCGCCCATTTGTGGCCCCGCCCACCTCCCCTCGCAGCCCTGCATCTTGGACTAGGGGAGAGGCTCAGCCCTGCCCTCTTGAGCAGGAGCCGCGCACACCCCTCTAAGCCACGTCCCCCTTTCCAGGGGGCGCTGAGTCATATTTTTTCTGGAAAGGGGGCGGCAGGCCAAATAAGTTTGGGAACCACTGGTCTAGATCCAGGGAAGTCATGCTATCCCTCTATTCTGCCTTGGTCAGACCACACCTGGACTACTGTGTCCAATTCTTGGCACCGCATTTTAAGGGAGATGTTGACAAGCTGGAATGTGTCCAAAGGAGGGGTGACTAAAATGATTGAGGGTCTGGAGAACAAGCTCTATGAGGAGCGGCTTAAAGAGCTGGGCATATTTAGCCTGCAGAAGAGAAGGCTGAGAGGAGACATGAGAGTCATGTATAAATATGTGAGGGGAAGTCATAGGGAGGAAGGAGCAAGCTTGTTTTCTGCTGCCCTGGAGACTAGGACGTGGAACAAATAACAGGAAAGGAGATTCCACCTGAACATTGAGAAGAACTTCCTAAATATGAGAGCTGTTCAGCAGTGGAACACTCTGCACTGGAGTGTGGTGGAGGCTTCTTCTTTGGAGGCTTTTAAGCAGAGGCTGGATGGCCATTTGTCAGGGATGCTTTGAATGTGACTTTCCTGCTTCTTGGTTGGACCGGATGGCTCACGAGGTCTCTTCCAACTCTATGATTCTATAAACACCCAACAGAGTAAAAAAAACAACCCTGCTATTTGTTATTAATGCTCCACTTGATCAGCTCCACATTTACCCTTTGCAAAAGAACTCTAAATGAAATACACTAATAGTTCCAATGAGAATATTGACACTGCCTGAAAACTAAATGAAAATATTAAGGCAGTTGTAACCTTAATGTTTCAATTACAGAATTTCACTCCTAGGTTTCTTGGCCATTTTTATAAACATGTAGAATTTATTCACACAGAATATATAATGATGTAATAATTTGCATTAAAAAAAACCTGAAACATGTACCTAACAGTTTTAGCTTTGGTATTAAATACTGAACGAAACAGATTTTTGGCAGTGGTATCCTTTCAACTGCAGGGAATGTGTACCGTTCCAAGCTTCAAGGAAGAGGCTTTTTTCTGGCAGATGAAACCCAGTCCTTGAGGTTCCAGCCAAAAGTTAAGCAAGTGAATTTTGAGTTTAAAACCCTTCTCTCCATTAGGCATTTTTCTCTGTTCAACAATAAAGGCATCCTCTTCTTTTAAACTTTCTATTTTAAGATGATCCAATATAGCAGGATGGTAGTAAAACAGAAAGTAGAATCAGATGTGCAGACAAGCAAATGAGAAGCTGTGAGTTGTAGGCCTAAAATGTTTAGCGAAACAGGACTTCCCCTTAGCCTATGTATTCCCAGTAGTAAAGATGTGTGCATGATCTCCACATATTAATGAATACATTTCTGCTAAACAGAAGTTAAGAGAAATGTCACTTGCAGAGAAAGTGACTTTAAGACACACTTTTTCTACCATTATTTTGTTCTTGAAAATGAAAAAAAATGAGATGTGCAACCTATATATACTTATGATACCAACCAGTTTGTTTAGCTCAATAGTCCACTTTGTAATTCAATAGTGTTTGAAAATCCAAAGAAGATATGCACAACCAGACAGTAATTCATTCCTACAACACTATACAAATCCAATTATACCATGGGGGGAAAAACCAACCAGCTACAGCTAACAAGTCCTATCAGATGTCTGATTCCTTCATATACAAGGCCTGTGAAAACGTGTAAATTGAAAGAGAACATTAAATTTAATTTTTAATTTGAAAAAGGACTAGGCTCAAAGAATCCTGGCATCTATATTTATAATTTGCAATTCTTTCTGCCTCAAAATGTGAGCAGAAAAATCAATACATATTTATTTTTCCACCTATTAACAATTCGGATGAACATTTTCAGGCAACACATAGAAGATCACTATAATGCTACATATTGCAATACAAAAATATTGATTATGTATTGGTAATAGCTACATGATCGGGCTAATCTTTCCATTTAAAAATAGATTTTAGACTACTATCACTAGACAAACACAAGTCAGACACAGTATTATCTCCTAGTTTTCTAATCCCCTAGAATTAATGTCTATCAATTGCTTGCTGTACATTTTTACTGTCAAGACCTTTAATTTGTTTCTAAAAATATTCAGTTGAATTGGGATGAAATAAAGTTAACTGTAGGCTGCATACATAAGAACCAGAAGTTAGTTTAATTTTATTTTATTTCTGAAGATATTAACCCCTAAAGTAGGAATAGGATGTGAAAGGTCTTCAACAACATCTGTAGAAATAAACATGGTACAAAATTAAAGCAATGCTACTCAAAATTAGTATTATGCAGCCTTTTCTTTAGGAATACTTTACATCAAATATTCAGTTCAAAATTCTAGAAAGGTTGCATTCTCTTTGCCTATATATCCATATCTCCCATCAGAAGATATAAAAGATCTACATACTAAAAACAACTTTCACAATTTATATAAATTGAAATTATACAAAATATATCATACCTCAGGGCTTTTTGATAAGATGAGATAACAAAGATTTTAAAATAAGTAGAAGTAGAACCGTTTAGTTGTATCTAATCCAAGTTTATCAGTAAAAATCACTAGCTAACATAGATCATAATGAAAAAGAACATACGTATCTCACTCTGATTGGACTGAGAAAGTCCAATCTGAAGCACGCTGCTAACATCCTAACACACCAGAAAGCCCTATTTGGATACAGTTTATTTTCATGAATGGATGCTTTCAAAGATTTCCTGAAATGGAGGAAAGCATCAATTATTTTCTGCATTTTATATCTGCATACTGCAAAAAAGCTTATATGTTTTCAGTCCTGGTTTTCTTAATAATTTCCTCCCAGTTTTTGTGTTCCATTGAAATGTAGAGAATGTGATAACATAAAACAATCATTTGGTCATATGGTTTTGCTAATCGGAGTTATGTTTATGAAAGATGTGATATAAAGCAACAATATAGATATGACAAGATGTTACAGAGGACAAAGATGTGCAATGCTGTTCTATGTATAACTGCAAGAAGCTCAATGAGACCTAATCACAGATTGTCACAGAAAATATAAACTGACCTCAGTAATAGCCTGTTTTTAAACTACAAGCTTATTTCTCATTTGATATATGATGTGACAAACCTGGAAACTAGATTTAATAAAAAAATCTAACCCAATACTGTACCTCATTTTCCTGAAGTCTGTGTAAGGAAGCCCTTCTATTTATTTATTTACCTTCAATAGTGTATCTGGTATGAGCATAAAGAGTGCCACCTGCTGGATTTACATTATTGTGCTAGAACACACAAATTGACAACCTTCATGATCCCAAGCCCAGAACCATAGTTAAGAAGACACAACTGTGCACAATTTATCCCATTAGCCTTAACAGTGGGGTAAACATACTCCCAATTAGCAGTACTCAATATTACTTAACCAAACTTGGATGGGCCAGCATTAAGGCTGATAAGATCAAATTCTAGTCATCATTAGCAATTTGATCTAGAATAATCACTAGATTTTACATGCGAAATTATAGTAGAATATCATGGATCATCCCAATATCAAGCATGATGTGCACCTTGGATTCAATACTGTTGAAAGGTTCAAAGTTGGAAGGTGTGTGGCCATATGAACACAATATCTGTTCTAGAAATAGGATCTAATAGGCAGTATCTATGCCTTTGTAAACAAAAAGACTGATATATTATCCAAAAGAATCTGTCTTTGAGAAGTACTGAGCGTGTAAGTGATACAAAAATGCAGCAATCTGCCAAATGAACATAAATGGATGCGAGATATGCAGTTGATTTAAAGCAGTGGTTCGCAACCTTTGGGCCTCCAGGTGTTTTGGACGTCAACTCCCAGAAATCCCAGCCAGCTTACCAGCTGCTAGGAACTGTGGGAGCTGAAGTTCAAAACCGCTGGAGGCCCAAAGGTTGCGAACCACTGATCTAAAGCCATTAATCCAAAACAAATTTAATCTTCTGGGTTAAATATATGTGATGTGACCAAATTTTAACAGCACTAACCTCCCTTCTCATATGGCTTCTCTTCTCACAAGAAGCAAAATTAATTCAATACCTAAAGAAGAGAAGCCTTGAATGTGGCCACTTCCTAAACAAGATGTGGAGCAGTTATTTTTATGACAACAGGTAATTTAAGGCAATTGTGCTTTATTTACATCAGCTGAGATGTAGAGAGAAAGCAATGTAATATTTATAGCTCTGACATATTCAAGTAAGATTTATTCTCTAGAAAAGTACTCCATACAGTTCAATATGGCACACAAAGTGAGGATCTGTTCACATTTAACCTCTCCTCACAGCTACCTTCACATGGAGAGCGACACAAGATGGGAGCATGACTAGCATAATCCGTTTCTGAAAAGAGTAAAGAATTTAAAATTTCACAGGACTGAATATTACAACGGAGTCCTCTGCATATATGAAAAGCCTTGCTATTATCTTTTTTCCTAGTCCAGTTACAGGTAAATTCCACAAAATCTGTATAGAACAGGAGGATACCACACTATAAATAAGAAACTATATTTTAATCGCCAAGAATAATTTAGGATTCTAGTATAGCAAACAGTTATATTTCAGAATAAATGAGCAGGATGGTTTGTCCCTGAAACCTAGCCAATGAACTTTCAAGGTCTGAAAGTCTTAAAAACATATGAGCAGCCAAGAGATCTGGCTTGTATTAAAAACCAGGCCAAAAAAACTCACTCCTTTATATTGCAATACCTTTTACTAATCAACTGCAATTCACTTTTGGCTGGATAAAATCAAAAAGCTATTTATAGCCATCCAAGACAAAGTTGCTGTGCTCTGTAAGTAAGCTCCAGTGCCAAGGATTTGACATACAAGACAAATGTCAGTGTCTTCTGCTCAGTGTGAGTCTCTCTTTCTGCTTTCATACAAAATAATGCTTCATTGTGGTGGAACAAAAATGCCAAAAATATTCACAAGTATGCCACTGAGCACAAAACTTGAACTATTTATCCTATGCTGGCAACTCAAATCATCAGGTCTTTGACAACTCATCAAAATCACGAGACCAACAGCATTGTGGATATTTGGGGTGAAGGTCAAAAACTCTTTACTACATTTTAGATGAGGCAGTTGCAAGTTAATGAAACAAAAAGATGCTCCCTGAAACATTTGTGGCCTCTACCACATCAATTCTGGCAGGCTACCTTGCAATCTTGGAAGAGTTAAATAGAATGTGCATCATCCGACAAAACCTTCCGCTTGTACAAGTGAATTTTGCAGAACACTGAAAATATGAAGAGTCTAGGTAACCAAACCCATCTATCACCACATTCTCTAAAACAGCAACATTTGGTAATGGAAATATGATATTTGACAACAGACACACTACCACTGGTAACGTATTGAAACAGCATCAAATATGGAAGTGGTAGTAATATCAAGCAAAGAGCTCTGCTGTTCATCAGTTTTGGCATTGCATTTGCAACTGTGGTCAACCAGCAAAAAATAAAAACAAAAGCCAATATCTACTGTTTGTCGCACTTTATCAATTACCGTGTTTCCCCGAAAATAAGACAGTGTCTTATATTAATTTTTGCTCCCAAGGATGTGCTAGGTCTTATTTTCAGGTAATGTCTTATTTTTCCATGAAGAAGAATTCACATTAATTGTTGAACAAAAACATGAACATTTATTATATACTATACAGTAGTTGTCATCACAAACCAGCATAACCAAACAAGCTGTGAATCCTATCAAGAATTTCTTGTTACTACCATTATTTCCATGTATAACAATCTATGGTACGTACATTTACCGATCCTGCAAGCTCTGGTATTCTGTTTGGCGGGCATGCTTCCAAGCAAAAACTTTGCTAGGTCTTACTTTCGGGGGAGCCTTATATTTAGCAATTCAGCAAAACCTCTACTAGGTCTTATTTTCTGGGGATGTCTTATTTTTGGGGAAACAGGGTAGTAGTTAATATTGTGTCCATTTTTCCAGTGAGTTCAAAGAAGTATACTTAGACCTAAATCCTACTGATAGTTCCAAATACAACTGGATCATTGAATCCGTTTACCCATGTGTTTATGCTCCTTGAAACAATTGATTCAGTGGGTATAATCTGCTTAGGACCAACCAATAAGATTCCAGTCATGGTGTCAAGGGGTGCAAGAGCAGCAAACAGAGAAGGTGGAGCAAGAGGGATTCACATTGCAAGGTAGCATAGCAAGGAAGCTAGGAAGCTTCAAAAGGATAGCCACAGGCAAATTAGGAAGTTCCCCCAATGACATGATGTACGCATTGATGTAAATCTGGTGCATGTTTCATGTGGCATCCTATGATTGTTGGGCGAAATAAAAAGTAGTTTTCCCCCTGGCTGATTTTTCTTACCTCCGAAACTGGAGGTAATGTACAGATATAGTGCCAAATATGATATATCCCATGACTTATACCCCAATACCCTTTTAAAACTTTCCATTTTGATGGAATGCCATCATCTCCTTCATTAAGCCCAGCTTGAGCCGCGAGATCTCCAAATCTTACAAGACACTCCTAAGTGTCTAGGACCCATGAGAGTAATGTCTGAAAAACGTATCAAACCAGAGTAATGTGTGAAAAACGTATAAACAGTCAAACCCATTAAGTCTTAGTTAACCCAAGTGAAAGATACAGGGCCAACTAGAGCAGAATTCATAACTTAAAAACAAAAACAAAACAAGAACACACAAATACCATAATTCAAAAATAAGGTGATACAAGACATGAAGCCAACCCTAGCCTGCAGCCTTTATATTCAAGTGACATCCATGAACAATTAGTCCTGAAATATAAAAACCTTTTTCAATATTCTACCTGTTTTTAATGTATTTCTGGGTTCAAAATTAGAAAACCACAATAAAAATGTCATACCACACACATCACAGATTTCATTACTAATTTCATTCAGTCACATTTACCACATTTAAAGATCAAACTGAAGGGACCATAAGCCAGAAAAGAGCATATGTGGTTTTGCCTCTGTATATTTCATATCAGCCATTTATATAGACAATGTAAGCTTTTTGTATGAACCAAAGTAGTATGTGTAAGACAGGGCCCTCTTGTGGGCTGGTGCTTTTCTCCAGAATGTTCTGAGGAGAGAAGAAAGCTCAGAGTAAACACGTTAGGTCACAGATACCACTTGTGCCGAAGTAGGTGTGGATGGTGAGGAAGACCATCAGCAATTAGTATCATAGAATCATAGAATCAAAGAATAGTAGAGTTGGAAGAGACCTCACGGGCCATCCAGTCCAACCCCCCGCTAACAAGCAGGAAATCACATTCAAAGCACAGCCGACATATGGCCATCCAGCCTCTGCTTAAAAGCCTCCAAAGAAGGAGCCTCCACCACAGCCCGGGGGAGAGAGTTCCACTGATGAACAGCTCTCACAGTGAGGAAGTTGTTCCTGATGTTCAGGTGGAATCTCCTTTCCTGTAGTTTGAAGCCACTGTTCCATTGCGTCCTAGTCTCCAGGGCAGCACAGAACAAGCTTGCTCCCTCCTCCCTATGACTTCCCCTCACATATTTGTACATGGCTATCATGTCTCCTCTCAGCCTTCTCTTTTGCAGGCTAAACATGCCCAGCTCTTTAAGCCGCTCCTCATAGGGCTTGTTCTCCAGACCCTTAATCATTTTAGTCGCCCTCCTCTGGACACTTTCCAGCTTGTCAACATTTGGTTATCTAAAATTGGTCAATTTTAGATAAGCCAAGATATATATTCTTTGTTAAACACTTTTCAGCGTCCATTTGCATGGTACAGACTTTTAGGGGGGGGGGGGGTGTACGGCTTTTTTTCCCCCTTCTCATAGCTATGATGAAAATAAACTTTACTTTTTGTACTCTCACGAGACTGGGTTTTCTGCCTGCCTACCTCCTGGGCCGGAACCTTTGAAGATAATTGTCTTACAAAACGAAGCTGTGGAAAAACTACACGATGCAGCAAATCTGAGGTCATTGCTGGATTTAGAACACCAAATTCCAATAAAACCAGCATACATTTGTTTACAAAATTGTTAATGCTTCTCAATATTGCAAGCCTTGATTTGGGCTTAAACGCTTGAACTATAGCAAGTTACCACAGAAGTAACTTACCAAATACGTGCAATTGCCAGGCTAACACTATGAAAACTAATGGGGAAGTGATCCCCCCCACACACACACACATAAGCTCTTTTCCACATTTTATCCTCAAAAAATAACTTGTGAGATAGGTCTGGTGAAGAGGGACGGACAACCACAAGACCACATAAATCAATGAATCTCCCAAGACAGTCAAAATATCTAAACCACTATATAATAACTATTTAGATAACATGGCTGATACCCACTAATAGATATGTCCCTCAATAAACAGTTTAATCCCGTTTTAAAGCCATATAAGCCTGCAGCCACCACCATCTTGAAATAATTCCTTCAACTGAATCTACTCCAAATCAATAGAGTACTTGTCTTAGAAGAGTGAGGAAAAGAAAACCTCCTTCTCATTTCACCGCAACATGCAACATTTTGAAATCCTCAAATTATATAACCACATATACCATCTTTCTATGTTAAACAGACCAAACACATCACCCTTTCCTTCTCAAAAAGATGTACCAACAATTTGGTTCCTTTTTTCTACCATATTTTCAGCTCTGTGTCTTTTTTGAAATGGGACAACTAGACCTGCCAACAATTTTGCAGAAGGGAGTATAACATGGATTTACATAAGAGCATTATTATACTAGCTAGATCCTTTTTCAATAATCCCCCTATGGAATTTCCTTTCTTCAGCAATACAGTAGAAATACATGTTTTCACAGAAATATTAAGCACGATCCCAATGTTTCTTTTTTGGTCATTCATCATGCATCTAAATTTCATTGCCATATAAGAAATTAAAATTATACTTAATTTTATTTGCCATTTTGCTGCCCCAAGAACTCTAAGAAGCACAACTGTACAACTATTTAAGAGCTTTAAAATATTTTGATTAAAAAGGCAGCAAGGAGAATGATTTATCTATTAAACGAGCATTTCAAATTCAGAATTGTGCAGACAAGCTTCTAAGCAAAGCTCTGATCCCTAGTACTCAAAACCACAGGGTTTCTTAATAAAACCTTTAATTTTAAATGTATATAAATCCTACTTTTATAATCAGGGAATAGCACTAAACCCAGTTTGCCACCAAACTATCAGGAATTATATTTTACCAAAAACGACATTGTTCCTGAAAACCAATGTAATTACTAGCTATATAAAAAATCTAAACTATGACAGTAAAGACAAGAAAAATCCAATGTGTAGGAGGTTGGAAATTAAAAGCTATCAGTTAGGATTTCAGCTCTAGTGAGGAAATCAAAGATTAGAATGTGACACAAGAATTTTCAAAACATAACTGGTTAGCTGGAAATGTAAAATGCAATCAAATGACACAGAACACAAAACAAATTATCCAACACTGCCACCTACAGGTTGCTAACATTTACTAGTTTTAGAAATATTGTTTATTAAAAAGTGGTTGCAAGTCTCACATTTATATCCTCCTGTTGGTTAAGAGTTATTTTTAATTTCCAAAATATATGCTAAAAATAAGGGTTGGGTAGATGAAGAAGAAACAAGGATAAATCTTTGCTCGTGTATGTTCTTGTGAGGCTACAAGCCCCCAAGTCCCCAGACAACATAAAAATTCTCTCAATAACGGCTCAAAATCACTGCAGCATATCCACACTCCACCTACTAGTCATCTGAGCCGGCCATAAATAAATACATACATAAATCTGCCAAACAAGAAACAGAAAGAAGTCACTTCTGGTTTGGGGGGAGTTTGTGGGTCATTCAGAGGCTGCAATCTGGGTCCACGAGTACTACATTGTGGCCTGAGGACTGCACATCACTCTCCAGTGATACAAATATGTATTTCTTGGTGACATAACAATACTCTATAAATGATAAATATCTTTAAAGCATTGAACAATGTAACCAGACAAGAAAAACGTAATCAATAAAGGCTAAGTACTGCTGGATAAAAATTTGAGCAACCCAACCCATAAAAAGACCTTTATTAAAAGTGATGCTGGATTTACTATAAGACAAGAAAAACCCTATAACAGATGAAGTTAAGGTATGCGTACCCAATACAAACAATCAATTTACGAAATAGTAGGCCTTTGTAAAGAAGCCAGCATGGCTTAATAGTTTTGAGCGTTGGACTTTGATCCTAGAGAACAAGGTTCAAAGCCTTGCTCAGCCATGGAAACCCACTGGGTGACCTTGGGCAAGTCATACTCAATCACTCTCAGAGGAAGGCAATCCCAAACCACTCTGAAAAAACTCTGCCAAGAAAGCTCGCATCGGGATTGCCATAAATTGGAAACAACTTGAAGGTTTCCCTGACAAAACCTATTCAGAGGGGGTTTGTCTTTCCTTTCTTCTGAGGTTGAAAATGTGTGACTTGCCCAAGGTTATCCAGAGGGAAAGGTAACCTTGGGCATGAGTTTCCATAGCTGAGCGCGATTCCAACTCTGGTCTACAGAGTTGCAGTCCAATGTTTAAAGTACATCCCATTGCTGAACGTTTTTCTAAGCAAACTGGTCCAACTGCTTTCAACCATTGTTTCACAATGCTTTTTCATTTTCTTTATGATTTTCTGATACATTTCAAACTTCTTTCTGAGATGCAGCCATCAGAAATACACAGTATTCCAAGCATGCTCACACTGAAGATCTGTCTGTACCAGGCAGTATTTGCAAGCAGGTAAAGGCATATCTTTGCCATCAGGCATTTGGGGGGAGAATCAGGGGCATGCTGCTAGAGATGTTGTGGGTGGGATGCTGGGTTAAATATTTAGCTTTTAAACAAAAGCTTTACTGCATATTAACTTTGAAATCATGACAAAATATTTAATTGTTCTTTAATTTTTTTAATTTGTCTTGTTTTTAATTTGCAGTGGTTTGTGTGATGGTATTGTCAGCCATCTTGAGTCCCTATTGGGAGAAAGGCAGGATATAAATAAAGATGATGATGATAATAATAATAATAATAATAATGTTTTGCTTTTAATAACTTTAGTAATTACCCCAACACAGAATTTGCTATATCCTTTCTGGTTTCTCAGATCTCTCATGGCATTTGATATTGTTCATGCAAAAATCATATTTGAAGGTTCCCCTTTGTTTTTTTTCATCTGACATTGGTATCTTTCACTACAGCTTTAGTAGCTTGGGTTAGAAAGGCACAGTCATTTAGTGACTCCACTCCTTTCTGGATGATTTATATCAAAAGGAAGTATTGAGTGATCTGCTTGCGAAGTGTCACAGGAATCCATGCTATAATGCATGCTTTTCACCATCTATAACAGGGGTCCTCAAACTTTTAAAGCAGAGGGCCGGTCCACAATCCTTCAGACTGTGGAGGGGCCGAATTATCATTTGGGGGAAAAAACCGAACAAATTTCTATGCACACTGCACATGTCTTATTTGTAGTGCAAAACAACAACAATAACAATAAAAGAACAATACAATATTTAAAAATGAAAATAATTTTAACCAACATAAACCTATCAGGATTTCAATAGGAAGTGTGGGCCTGCTTCTGGCCAATGAGATAGTCAGGTTAATTGGGATTGTTGTTGTTGTTGTGTGCCTTCAAGTCATTTCAGACTCTGGGCGAGTCTAAGTCCAAAATTATTTATTTATTCATTTACTACATTTATTTACTACATTTATATCCCACCCTTCTCACCCCGAAGGGAACTCAGAGCAGCTGTATGTACATACAATATATTATATTATTAGCATAGCACAATATTAGCATTATATATTACTATATTGAACTATATCACTATACTGTAGTATTATATGTAATATATAACATATAATTAATATTACTGTATTATATGGTATTATTGTTAGAATTATATTGTATAAAATGATAATATTATTATCAATATTATATGTATATACAATATATTATATTATTAAAACTGATATAAAAATGTTATATTATAAACGAGGGCAGGGGCCAGGTAAATTACCTTGGAGGGCCGCATCCGGCCCCCGGGCCTTAGTTTGGGGACCCCTGATCTATAAGCTCTTAGCTGAATTCTTCCAGAGGTTTGAATCAGCATACCAATATGCAAATAGCTCAAAATGTATCTTTCTTTTCCATTAAAAAACCCAAGGGACACGGTGATACTCCTGAATAAGCAGATGGAACAGTGGGCAAATAAAATGAAACTTAACGCAAGCAAAGCAGAAATTTTCTGTGTGCAAAATCAGCTGTCCTGGAAGTATAGAGCAAAAAATCTTGGAGGGTCCTTCTACATAGGCACAAAAATTTAACTGGAATGCTTGAGGTTGGGGTGTCTACAAAATGCATACCATCAATGAGAGCTATAACACAAATCCAATTGTGATAAAAAAAATCCACTGGAAATTTTTGATCAAGCCATAAAATCTGCTGAGGCTCATCTCCACAGGAGGAAGATGACTGCCAAATGCACAGCACTTATGTAGACAGGGCTAACACAGCCGCAGTATGAGTAAGAAACCAGATACACAACTTAACCAAAAGGTAAACAAGCACTTCCACCTGGATAGGAAATTTCAATGTTCCCATGGGAACACTAGATTGCAATATCTTGCTTTGCTTTGCTGAGTAAAGAACTGAGGAACTACTTTTATCAGCATATCCCTGGAGAATGTAGGGGGAAAAACCCATAGATCCACTTAATTGTGGCCACCATCCCAGTTTCTAGCCTGTTCGTGGGCTGCCTGTGTAGGCACTCCGAAGCAAACAGACTCTCTTAAATCATGCCCTAAACAGGATTGGCTGTGTAGAAGCAGCCAGATTTGCACTACCTCTGAAAGGTCTGGAAATGCCTTTGGACTCATGGCTATAAGGAATCCTCAGATGACAGCAGTAGTCATAAATACTGTTCCTCAATTCAAGCTGATTTGTGAGTAGCAGCCAGGGCTAGCTTCACTTATCCAAGCAAGTCTAAACTAAATTAATAAAATGTGCTATACAAATGAGTACCCTTGCAGTATTTATGCATGCTTAGTGATATTATGTGTAGGATGCCTTTGAAAAATATGTAGCTTGAGGATTAGGGTATGGAACTGTACTAAATAAAATAAAGTAAAATAAAAATAGATCAGCAAATTGAAATTTCTATACGTGGCTGAACACTATGAAAGAAATCAAAAGCATTGAGCTGATTACCTGTAATTCTGTATCCGTAAGCAGCCAGCTGTCCAGCCATATATTCTCCATCTGAGCTATTATGAGAACATCCCCATGTGCGTATCCAAATTTTCTGTACTCCTGGAATAATGCTGTCAGGTAAAGAGATACAAGAATGTCAGTTTCATCCCATAAAAAACATTCGTCCATAGTAGGTTACAACAGCTATGGAACTGTGAAAGTTTATAAATATCTTTGAGAAAGAATCTGTAGCAACATATTATTTGTTAAACATTTGTATGCATTGTTCAAATAAAAATATGACTGATAAGCTTTGTAGCATTATTTCAATCTATTAGCAATAAAATTAT